>NC_053443.1:5492825-5844296 GCF_007990345.1 Gossypium hirsutum
CACTTGTCTCGCACACCGTCCATGAATGTACTTTATATAAACCTAGTGTTGCTGAAACTAAGACAATTTACAACACAATCTCTTCTTCCTTTCCCATCTCATCTCCGTCAAAAAAAGAATGTGGAGAAACAAAAAGAAGAAGAAGAAGAAGAGCTTTAGTATACCATTTATTCTCGGGATTTAAATTGCGGTGGCGTTAACATTATCGGAATGAAGTTTATAGTGATTTAAATCCTTGATAACATTATATATCATGTATCCTCTTCTTGTTTCTCTTACAGGATTTGAAGGGGACAAATACAGGCAAGTCATTGAGGCAAAGGGAAGGTCATGCCTTTCTTCCGGATTTTTACTTTTTTTTTTTCATATGTTTTTTTCCTCCTATGTTTTAACGGATAATTATTTGACATATTGGTGGTAGAAAATTTTAATTCTACAAATTGAGTTGAAATTTTATCATGTATTATTAAATTGTATTTAAAAAATTAAAATATAAATAAAATATATATCAAAATCTCAACTCGTTTGTGTAAATGAAAATTTTCATCACTTATATAACAAATAATTATCCATGTTTTAATACATACTCATTAAGATTTCTAGAGCTGTTTGATTTTCTCAACTTCATGCTTGTATAAGTTAAGAATAAAAATTGTTTTCATTATACAATCACATTTCTCAATTTCATTACTAGTTTTTTTTTTTGTTTGTTTGTTAAATTTTGGTATTAGTCTTTGTATTTTGTGAAAGTTGTAGATTTAATTTATGTATTTTAATTTAATTTATGTATTTTGTGAAAGTTGTGGATTTAATTTATGTATTAGTCTTAATACCTGTACTTATCGAATTTCAAAATTTTAGTCATCACCCAAAGAGTAGCAATTAATTTGGTTGGTTAAATTCAATTACTAGTCTTATATTATAAATACAATTATACATTTAGTCCATATTCTCCTATTGGATCATTCTAAATCCCTATACCCAATCTTGATGCAAAATGAATGTCATTAATCCATTAACTGAGTTTTCAATGAGTAATATATGAAATTAATAAGTTGACATCGCATTGCATATATGATAATATGTTTATCACGTCAAAATTTGGAAACAGTAAAACTTAATGAATTTAACATATATCATTTAATAAGGATTGATATTTTTAAAATTTGAAAAATGCATGACTAAAAATACCAAATTAAAATATGTGGTTAAATTCACAACTTTCTCAATATACAAAAACTAAAAATAGAATTTAACCTTTTTTTTCTTTTAAAATATAGAAACTAAATCCACAACTTTCTTTAGTATTTAAATAATTAAACAATTACGAAATTAAAAATTTTAATTATTTAATTTTTTTTCTCAAATTATCAAACAACAACCTAAGCATATTGGGATTAGCTTGAGACGACGAGATATTTTCAGTTTAGATTATCCATTTGAGATCATGAACATGGTTAATGGAACAGTGGTTTTTATTAAATATATATATATATAAATTCTTAAAAATATATTTACATAAAAAAGTATAGTTAGAAAATTTTAATTTATATTAGACTTGAGATACATGATCTACATGGATAGTGTAAAAAATATGACGGTCAAATTGTTAAAATATCTGTTAATGCACGGTATTAACAAAGCTGGAAAAGGAGGAGAGGGGTGTCAAAGGAGGCCAATCCACCTATTCTAAGGCCGACAGCTGAACAAGTAGAAAAGCTCAAAATGAATGCTTAGCATATTAGGGTTTTGAGTGGAGAGGAGTTCTCCCATTGTTGATACTTTTAAGTATTTATAGGTAAATGAAGGCTTTTACTTAATATGCTAATAATAAACCCTAAATAACCTAATAGAAAATCCAACTAGGTCCAAATTAAAATAGAAATATATCACTCTTAATCATATAAAAAATTAAAAAAATATAAAATCACTTAAATATTATATGGGAGTAAATAAATCTCTCCCATAATTAATAACAAATAATATATTTATCAATTCAAAAGTTACATCCTCAGTTATTAACCACAAAAAAACTGACACATGAGATGCAAATCAATCCTTTTCCTAAATTGTAGGTTTAAAAATCCATGACTTATAATCTTCCGACTTCCTAGGTGTGTTAGAACATGAACAATAATTTTATATATATATATTAAAAAATAATGTCAGACCCTATAAACTTGGAGATTCAGACATCATATGGTATATAAATTAGATTCTCAACATTGGTTTACATAAGCCTGGGTAAAATTACAACAAAACTACGTACCCCATTGTTTGAAAGTGGGAATTGTTACCTACTCAAAATAATCATCTTTATTTACAGTAAAAGTATCATGGAACTTTCATATTAAGAGTTGAATTGTATTTTGTCTATTTTATTCAAAAAGTATATAAATTAATCCATTTACATTAGATCAAATAACAAAATGATCCTTTTGTTAAAAATTTTCATTTATTTTTACTGTTAAAAATTGATCTTTGCATGTCAACATGAGGTACACGTAGCGTGCCATACATCACTGTCCAGTTATTCCATTAGCCACAACAATTTTTAACAATACATTTGGATGAAATTTATGATAGAAAGGATCAATTTGTTCTGTGATATAATATATAAGGACTAATTTGACCAAATTTTAAGTAGAGTGAACAAAATATAATCTGACTCTTGGTACAAGAGCGTCCATGGTCCTTTTACCCTTTATTTACTTTTTTTAATTATCTTATTATTAGTTACATTCCTCTATAAGCCCAAACTTTAGGACTTCACTAATCAAAGTTTAGTCTCTTTTTCATTGCCTCATAAACCAAATATGAACTGCTTGCAGCAGGGACTACCTTGAGAAGAGTTGGTATTAGTCCTTTGTAGAATCCTCTATAACCTTCCTTCCTATATGTTCTCCAAAATACGTCCGATATCCCGTTATACACCGTGTTCGACGTGGTACGTTGTGCTTGCATTCTGGGAAACAACCCATAAATGCAAAGGATATTTTATTATCTATAAACAAATGATTGGAAATGGGGACTTGTGTACGTTACGATAATACCTTGTTCGAATAACCTGCAAAGGGTAAATGCATGTTGCTCCTAAAGCTCCGGAGATTGCACCGCAACATATATTCACTAGAGGACCGGGTTCTACAAAACCACGAAAAATGAGACGAAACTGAAAAATGAAAATAAAAATATGCAAGACCAAAATATTGGAAGTGAACAGAAAAGTACCACTGTCCTGAAGAATATGTGTCCTTGAGAAATCTCTCAAGGTCTCATAGACGGTGAGGTCGATACTGGCATAAGGGATAATCCCGAAAATAGATGGCACAAGACCTTTGTAAAATGCTCGAGGTCCCTCTTGAACCCATATATCCCGGGTTAACTTCCCTAGATGCGGAGCCTTTCCACCTTCGGAAGCACAAGTTTGCAATCGTGTTTTTACAAGATCCATTGGGTAGATAGTGGATTGTGCCACTGCACCCGCAACACCACCGACAACAAGTTTCCCACCAGCACCTATATCACCCTTGTTATCCCCCATATGCTCTCCTATTACATCCTTCAGCATTTCGAATGTATAGAACTTGATAGCACTTTCGGGTGTTACCTTCACGATATTTAACCCATTACCTCGGAAAAATCCCAACAAACCTTCTTCCTTCAATATCTTCGTTACAGCAGGCAGAATACTTGTACGTGTAGTCTGAACCTGCAAAACAACTTTCAGGCGATCGAAAGGGGCAGTTGCAATACGAGAAACCGCACCTGCTATTCCCCCTGCAATAAAAGAATTGATTCTCGGAACGTGTTTATTGATGCCTTGAGGAATAACAGCATGTTCTCCAATATCTACATGGCAAACCCTTTCCCAATGATGATAGATGTTCTCGACATTAGCTTCGTGAGGGTAGAGTAAAAGGAAATCCCTCCATTCTTCGAATGTTATAATCCCATTATTGTCCTTATCGACATGCTCCACAAATTGAGCAAGTTTCTCATCGTTGATTTGAATCCCTGCAAAATACCAACAGCCAGGACTTATAAGATGTAAACAATGGATTCATTGCAATGATGGTAACAACCAATTTTTCCACATCAAGATCACAAGAACTATCACGCATTTTCACTGGAGAAGTTTATAGGGATAAATCATGGGGGGTAAAACGGGAGCAAATTCATCAATAACATGCACAACTTCAAGTCTTTGATACGTTACTTGTTATGCAAGAAAACAGACAGATTCCGAAAGATTCGACCAAGAAGAAAATGTTTCGAACATCCAGCAAAACAAATAGACACATACTAATGACAAGAAACTTTACCGGACTATCACACCAAACAAACTGAAGCATGAGTATATACCAACAAGATAGTCTAAAATAGGACACTGTTTCTACACAATGGGAAACTCATCGGGCCCATGAAGGTTTATGCCTTCTCAGTCTATCATCAACAAGCTCGTGGGAGCATCTTCCCAAGTATAACTATATACCAAATTCCCTTACAAACTTGAAGAACACAGCACATAACCATAGTCCATATTACCAACTAAAATACAGCTCTTGTTAAGCTCTACGATAATATCCATGGTCAACGTTTATCTATCGTACTGCGATTTGCTACCCCAATGGCCTAAGGACAAAGCTACTAAAGGTCAGATAGCAAGTGTAAGATATCCAACTAAACTTCCATTATAGTTAATGGTTTGTAACTAGACAACATAGAAAGAACTGTCAAACCCGGTAAATGTGTGATCCAATCCCTTTAGCATCAATCATTTCACAAAGTTAGCCAAATGGTAAACTACTAAAAGGTTTTGTACAAAGTAAAAAACAAATTCTAACATCTAATTAGCCTGCGGGCGCCTACTAATGGTTACCAAACAAGAAAATCACACTGCCACCACACACTTCCTTTCAAACAACACAATCCGCATTAACGCTATATATGTTCCTTACATGTTCCGAGTGGCGGTCCGAGTTACAAGCACTGCAAAAGCAAGTTCTCCGGTCTCCCAACGATGAATTTGCAAGCACTTCACATTCAAAAGATCGAAAACGACAAACACTAACCATAAGTGGTTCAAAGTTTTTAATGATTTTTCACCACCAACTCAACCAATGCAACTATAAGACTAAACTGATCAAACATATAAAGGTGAAGACAAACAAAACTAAAACAATGTAATAAAGAGAGCATCATAGTATATTACCAGCTTTAACAAGTGCATCCCAAAGCTCTTCAGGCAAAATGCAACCACTATGTTCCACATCAATAGCTTGAAAAATCCTATAAAGTTCAAGCTCTTTATCATCCATATACCTCTTAAACTCATAATAATCTACACACCCATCTCTGTTTGCATCACAAACTTTCAAAAGATCATTGGCATACTTATACTCAGCAGGAATCTGTAAAGCCGAAAGACCCTTTTCAATTTGAGTATAATCCAAGAATCCCACATCAGCTGCATCGAAAAAACTGAACATACTACGAATCCTCAAATCCCTTTCTTCTTTGGTTTCCCCTAATGCTAAAAGAACATGTTCCATTGAAACAGGACCCCTTTTTTTTACCGGGTTGCAACATTCAGGTTTGGGTTTGGCCTCCATTTTAGATAAGCATGGAGTTTTTGAAAGGAATAGAACATTCAGAAAAAAAAAAACCCCCCTTTTATTGGGCAGAATGATACAACCAAGAAATTAAAAACATTGACTTGAATAGTGACAGAAAGAAGACAAATGACCTGTAGACTTTTCTCTTGGTAGGTCAAAAAAAGAGGGGGAAAATGGAGTCAAAGTCCCAAAGGAAATTACGGAGAACATCATAAATATAAGTCCAACGCAATTGCGTATGGTTTTGATTACTATAATAATAAATTCAAACTCTTAAAATTTATATATTTTGTAAATTTGATTTTAATTTAATAAATTTATTTCATAGTATAAATGTTAGGTTAAATTTATTATTATTTTTAGAATTAAAGTTAAAATGAAAAAAATATATAAACACCAAAGACTAAATTTATTATTATACCAATTAAAATTATTACAATTGATGATGAAAGACATTAACATCGATTAAATTACTCTATTTTTTGTTTAGATGAACTAAATTACTTTTTTTCCAAAATAAAAAAATAAAATAAAAATAAATCAAATAAACAAATATATATAATATAACAACATACACATATTATAATTTCAACAAGTGGAGCATCATGTTTTTTTTTATATAATTTATATTTTTTTAAAGATTATTTTTATAATTTTTTATTATCCATAAAATTATAAAAGTTTATGTTTAAAACAATTAATTAATTAGATAAACATTAAATATATATTAAAATATATTATATTATGAAAAAAATTAGTATAATGCACGGATAAATTAATAAAATGAATATTTTATACCAATAATACGAGCAACAATTCGATTTCTCTAATAAAATTTTACTAATATAGCATTTATGAACCAAAATTTAAGACCATTATAAATTAAGATTTATAACATATTATTCACTAAAATTTTAGTATAATTTTTATTAAAATATGTTTATATATCCATGCACGTTTAGTTTGTATTTATTAACAAAGATATTATTATTATTTACACATTTAATAATATGTTATTCTATCAATTTTAAAATATATGTTTAATATGAATATTTAGATTTTCAATTTAGTATATTAACAAGTATAAAATATTAAAAATTTAATAAATATTATACTAATTATTAATAATTACTGCCCGTGAATATATATTATGTATTTTAATATATTATATATTCATATGCATAAATTATTTATATTTATTTTAATATATCTATTAAATGATCAAACCCTGCATATGATTTAGTATAAAATAATTTAAAATATTTTAATTTAATAATTTTGAATATATATTATATTACTTGATAAATTAGTATTCGCCTCCTTAAAAATTATACAAATAATATATTATATTTATAAATAATCTTTTGTGATAAATTAACTAAGTATAATATATTTAATTAGATAAGCAAGTGATAATCTCTCTTTTTTATATTTAATTTTATAATTTTTTATTTACGTTTCGAAAATCACATTTAAGTTTAAAAAATTTAAAACAGTGCTGAAATTTTTATTAGATAATAATTTTAAATATTAAGTTATTATAATAATAAATATTATGTTATAATTTTAATTAGATAATCAAAATTTTAAAATTTAGATAAAAAATTAATTAAATAATTATCTATTTGGTTTAACTTAAATATTTATTTATATATTATCTATAAAATTATTTTTCAAATTTAGTTAAATATTTAATTAAATAAAAAATTATTTGAATCTAAATTTTTTTTACCTTTGAAATAATATCCTTTACATTTTTTTAAGATAAAAATAACATAAATTATAATTTACTTTCAATAATCATAAATCTATTAAAATTATAATTTAAAAATTAAATCATAATTATCTTTAAATTTTAATTACCTACCAATAAGTTTATAAATACCAGAATAACAACTTAAGCTTAATTTTATAAATAGCTCACATAACTTGCAATAGAGGTGTTCATGAGCCGAGTCCAACTAAAAATTAAGGCTTGTTTCCTAGGTCCAAGCCCAGCCCAATAAATGACCCTAAAATTTTACCCAAGCCTGACTTGAAAATGTTCATAAAATTTTGTCCAAGCCTAATCCGGATAAAAATGCTAAAATTTGGGCCCGGCTCGACCATATTAATTTTTACATTATTTTTAAATATATATAATAGATCAAAATACTAAAAACATCAAAATAAATATTTCCCAACAAATTAATTTTAAAAAAAAATATGTATACTTAAAAATTATAAAATAACAACATAATAGTAAAATATTAGCAAAATAAAAAAAAAACAAGAAAATAACATTAAAAAACAAAAAGGAAAGTATATTTTTTTTATCCTTTAGTAAATTTAGGTCAGGTAAAAAATGTCTTACCCAAGGCTCGACCCTTTTTAAATGGGTTTTATTTTTTTGTCTAAACTTATTTTTCGAGCTTTATTTTTATTCGATCTCTCTCACATTTTAAGCCAGACCAGGTAGCCCGAACCATGATTAGGGATAACTTGCAATAAAAATTACAATTTCAAATATCACTCAAAGTATCATTGTCTTATAAATGGTTTACGTTGTGTTCCTTTCAGAATATTAGTGGTGAAGCTAACCAAGCGACACATTCACTCTCTCAGTATGGGTTTCTTGCAAGTCCTGCGCAAATTTGGGTTGAAGAGATGCCACCATGTGTCTTTTTCAATACCTAGAGGTGGATAAGTTAAATATTTTAATCAGTTTGGGATTTTTAAGCCTCTTGACAGTAGATTTGATGATCATTTCTTCTTGGGTTTTGTTTTGCTTGGCTATCTATCTTTCTTTTCTAATTGGGAAGATTTTAGATTAATTTGTGACTACCACTCATTTTCTTAAATGAAAATAAATTAATTTGACACTTTTAAATATGTATATCTCTTAAGTAACAAAATTAAATATATATTAATTAGGTATTTCTAAAATAATTTTAAAATAAAATATTTGTGACCCATTTTAGAATATTATTATTATTTAAAAATACATGATAAGGTGAAAATACTACTAATATTTATTACAAAGTTGAAATAAATAATGTCATCTAACATTCAATTGATGTATTTATTGGAAAATATTAAAATATATTTGAAAATAACAAGATAATAAATAAAAATAAAAAAGTAACAATTTTTTATTGGATAAGGATGAGAGAAAATGATATAAAATTTTATGCTTAGAAAATGAAAATGAAAATGAAATCACAAAAGAAAAATTAGAAGTAAAAGTAAAAGAGTTATTAATCAAAATAATAAAATCAAACTGTGCCCAACTTAAGCCATTCACGCGGGAATGAGGATTTTTTTGAGATATTTTCATATTTGGTCCCTTAACTTTTGTTAGACTTATAATTTAACTATAATTTGTTTTAAATTGTTTCTATTTAGTGTAAAGTTTGTCTTCTTAATTTACAGAAATTAAGCATTTCAGTAAGGAATAATGATTCCAATTTGAACTCATTATAAGGATTATAATAAGTATAAAATTTTACTTATAATAATTTTTTAAATATACATATATATAATTTTCATTGAAATACTTTTTAAGCTTATGATTGGTATACAAAAATACTTACATTAATTTTTAAAATAATTATAACCGTTTAAAAACATATTAAATTAAAAAATTTAAAAGATTATACAAAGTTTATAATGCATTATTTGTACAATTTTAAAATTTTAAATAAAATTTATACACTTTTTTAATATTTTAAAAGTTTTAAAGTATAAAGTATAACAATGGGTGAACCAATGAAAAAGCCCCCTTAAAAGAGAGAAAACTATTGGTTGATTACATTACAATTTACAATGGTGTAATGAGTTATTTGATCTTCTAACTTTATAAAAAAAATCATTTTAACCTTTGAACTTGTATCATTTGTCACATCACCTTATAAATGAAAAAATTTACATTGGTTAACTTTGCTGGTGTGACATTCACATGATAGTTCATGTATATGCCACATTAGCAAAGCTAACAAATGTTAACTTTTTCATCCATTTTGATGTGATTTGACAAATAGTATAAGCTTAAGAGCTAAAAGATGTGAAAATTAAATGAAGGCTAAAATGATTTTTTTTTATAAAATTAGATGGTCAAATAAATCATTATATCTAAAAATAAACTCTCTTTATAAAGCAAATTGTATTATTTTAAAGGGTTTTTTTGTATCTTTTAATTATCTGATAAAATAAAAAATATATATAATAAGATTTAAACATGTATCTTTTTTTTTCTTCACAATTTTTATACTTTACCATTCAAATCAAAGCATTAGTTATTCATATCAATTTTAATTATTCATATTAACGTTATATCTATAATTCTATTTATAATTATTTTTATATATTACATTTGTGTGTATCGATTCATTTATATTTTATATAATTTATCATGATTCAATTAAATGTTGATGGTGCGTGAAAAGAAAATACAGATATGGCCGCTTGTGGGGGAGTTATTCAAGATTGAAATGGAAAGTGGATTATTGGTTTTTCTAAACTTATTGGCTCTTGCTTAGCGTTTGAAGTAGAACTATGGGGTGTTGTTGAAGGATTTCAGATTACCTGGAAGATTGAACTTCGGAAAATTGTTCTGAAAATTGATAGTATGGAGGTTGCTACCATGTTGTCTAGTAGTGCTAAGCCTGATGATCATCGGTTGTGTAGGGAGGCTCGCAAGTACACAAATAAGGAATGGGAGGTGATTACTCTAACATACCTATAGAGAAGGTAATAAGCTCGCCGATGGATTAGCTTCAATGGCTTGGGATCAACCGCTACAATGTTTTGTCTTTTACTATCCACCGGATACAATTCGTAGTTTATTAAATGCAAATGTAAATAGAGTTGTGACGCCAAAATTTGTGGTTGACTAGCCACTACTGTTTTATGCTCTTTCTTATTAATTAGAAAAAAAAAACAAGTCGTTAAGAGCTTTATATTTGGCATTCACGTTGAAGTCTCGACAATGAAATCTCCTCTCACCAATTTGTAATGAAATAAAAAAGACAAAATTAAATAGTTAATGATCATTTTGTAATTTTTCATAATTAAACGATAAAAAAAATACTAATAATTGAATTAAGGAATTTGTCACCGGCACAAACACTCATGTTGAAAAATGTTAAACACTATTATTTAAGATCCATGTCACTGTCAAAGGTGGCAAAAATGCCTTAGTTCATGAATTTTATATGAAGTAGTTGGTACTTGATTTTGTACTTTCTTTTATTTTAATTAAGAAGACTTTATCTATATTTTTCAATTTTCGTAAGCAACATATATTAGACATAATATAAGTATATAATCCTCTAAATAATATAAACCATTCACAAAATTGGAACACTCAGACAACTTACCTATGGTTTACACTACAACCAAGAGTTACATTATTCATGACTATGTATCACTAATTTCACAAAGAAAATTATTGGAATTCATATATTTTTAATAACATAATTACTTGAGCAATGGCTCATTGACTAAGCCAATGTCTCGGCCACCAATATGTAGAATAGCCCCATAACTCCAGTATGCTGTTTGATACTGCTGTAATTAGACTCTAAAATTAGAGTCTCCCCTTTTGATATTTTCTTAGTTCCTGGTTTAGGGTAGCAGGTCGACATTCCTACGATATAACCATTTTCGTTTCCAGCTTCCTCTCCCGTCCCGTAAATCGGTATCGAAGAGCATAAACTCCGGCCGTCCTAAAATCATTGTACGAAAACATGCACATTACGACATTAGAAGAAGACATTATATTACTAAAATTCACTAGATGATCGCATTGGACTAAAGTTGTTAATTTTAACTTTATTTGATTAAACCGAATCCAAACCTAATTTAACTTAAATTAATAATTAAAAGTCAATAACTCTAACTTGAAATGATTCAAATCATAAATGATCTAAATTTGGAATAATCTAAACTTGAAATTATTCAAATTAAGTGTCAAGCCCAAATAAAAAAAATTCAAAATGATCCAAACCTAAAATGACATGACTCGAAAAACCTTGAATAACCCAAACCCATATATGAATGAAACAAAAAATAACTCGAAGCTTGAATGACCAAAACTCTAAATGACCCCAAATAATAACCTAAAATTATCTAAGTTTAAACTTGAATACCAAATTGAAATAACATGAACTAAATGTCAAAACTGAATGATTGAACTAGAAATGACTCAACCCAAAAAAACTCAAATGACCCAAATTCAAAGCGATTCTAATTGTATTTGATCCAAATTCAAAAGAATTCAAACTAGAATTAACCTAAATCCAAAATAATATGTTAAGTCAACCTATCCTATTAAATTTATAGATATGCATTGAACACATAAATTGCTTTTGAACTACCATGTTGACATTCTTATAAAATTTATGGGAATTGACCATTGTATTTTGGATAATTTATGCATATGCATGCAAAGGGAATTTCATTACCTTCCCATAGAGAGCAGAACCAGTGCCGCCCGCATGTTGGTGTGCAACACCATATACCAAATAACCACCAAATGGCATTTCGAGACTAACGCTTTTGGCGTCAATGCATTTGTCGTTTGCCGATCCCGTGGCACGACAAGATTCAACTTGATACTCCACCTGCATAATTGTATTCATCACGATCATATTCAAAAATAAATTTGATTGTACGAAAAAAAATTGTTACATCGAATAAACATTTTAATTACCTGGCAATTGTGCTCTGAATTAATCCCAGTTGAATTACGAGATTTCTTCCAAGTATCAGAAACATCAAATATATAAATATTAACTGGCACAATCAAACTATTCATATCGATCCACTTCACGGTGTATTGGAGGTAAAGGTTTCTTTCGATACCAATAAACCCATCTTTCAACCTACATTTTGTGCCATCATAGCAACATGATAGTCCCCCATCATAATTTGGACTCAAAGGTGTTCCATCTTCCTCCTTGGTAACATTATACAAATTGCACCGACATTCGGTACATCCTGTCCTATCTTCCACTCCCCTTGTATCGATAGCATGGACGTTCAACCCCCATGTTTCTACAAACCCTGATGGAATCTTAGT
Source organism: Gossypium hirsutum (assembly GCF_007990345.1). Lineage (NCBI taxonomy): Eukaryota > Viridiplantae > Streptophyta > Magnoliopsida > Malvales > Malvaceae > Gossypium > Gossypium hirsutum. The sequence goes on from NC_053443.1 coordinate 5,505,504, forward strand.
AGGGTTACCGATTTCTATCCCGTAAGGATCAGGGATACGAGTCTTAGTTCTTCGTGTCTCGGAACCGAGACCAAAAAATTGATCAAGTGCTCCATCTTGACATATTCCGCTATTTCTCCCCGAAATATAATCCGAATTGTTGAGCTTTGAAATGTCTTGATTTTCCAAACCTTTACGTACATAGAATTTAAGAACTAGCCAATGATGCAAGTAAGTATCATACAATGGAATTGGATTCCCACTTTCATCAACAACCTCAGCATCGAAACTTTTTAAGGCAATATGACCTTTCGGAAAATCAATATTTGAAAAAAGTTTATTCGCTACCGATCCCGGCCCGAGCACGAACTGAGGTGATCGGAAAACACCAGTTTTTACCTTATGTTGTTTACTCCGAGAGGCTTGTGAAAATGGTAGAGCTGAAATCAACAAAACTGCAGCAAAAAGTAACCATCCAAGATTGAAAGTCTTCATTTCCCTGTCAATTTCAATGTCTTGAGTTAAAACATATAATCCCTAATTAAATATTTCAATGGAGCCAAATTTTATAAAATTATATAAAATAAGAAAATTTGTTAGTGTTATTGTAAGAAATGAACCAAATGGGTCATTTGAATATTCACCTTTTTTGCCAAATTATTTTCATAGTCATCAAGTATGATTTTGATGGCGAAAAGCAACAAGTATAATTTCGAAATCATAAATATATAATATACATACGGAAAAAAAAAGCAAATTTTCAAAAAACTGACCCTTCATGGTGCATTAGACATAATAAAGATATAAAAGAATTGTTGGATGCTTTATTTAAGCATTTAATTATGTGTTTCTTTATAATTCGATTATGAAAAGTTACAAAATAATCCTTGAATTATTAGTAAATTTCTTTTTTAGTCACCAAATTATAAAAAATTACAAAATTATTCAACTATTCAATTGTCTTTTTTATCACCTAAATATTTTGTATTTTTTGTGTTTCCATTTTTTTTAGAACAATTTCATTATAGATTTTAATAATACTGCTTTTTTTGATATAATGCGTAGAACTACTCATATCTCCTCCTCAATCTATAAATAGGAGGATAATGTACTACAGCGCATTCAAACCTACGTTCTCTTGCATTGTCAACAATGTTAATGCCAATCAAATTAAGACTCAATCGGGATTGTGTTTCCATCTTTACATTAAGTAACTAGTAGTTAAAAGGGAAAGGAAGAAAAAATCAAATCAAGTACTAAAACAACTTGAATTCGATTTGATTAATAACTCGAATTCAACTAAATTACCACTTAATCGTATTCAAATTTTTTCGACAGGAAACAAATATTAAAGCTACTAGAATCGAACTGAAAAAATCAAAAGGAAAAAGAAAAGCAACGTACCTCAACATTTTGAGATTATTTTCTTCACCAACTATTGCTTGCTATATATTTCAACGTTGATGTTGATCAAATATCCAGAGCTTTAGTTCAATATATACACATAAACATTTTAATTAATTAATTAATTAATTAGAGATAGTGACAAGGTAGCATATGAGACTTGACTTCCTGTTTTTGACTTTTCTCAAGTGTATTTTGATGCTAATATTTTAAAGCAAATTTCACATTAAAGAAACCCCTGAATCCAAAGTGGCTGCTGCTGAGCAACAGAGCTTACCATTCGTGCCTCTTGTTTTGACTGTTCTACATAATAATATTACTCCTTGAACCTCAAAGGTCTATTTTGGGTGTCAGTTCTTGTACTCTTCCAATTTTTAAAATTTAATCTCTTGACTTTTCAAATATTTAACTCTTCTACTTATTTGATTTAAAAAATAAACTTCGGGTGAAAATGGACTTGTATTAAGACACATTATAAATAAATTAATAAATAATTTTATAAATTCATTAAAAATAAATATAACCGTTATTTTCTTTAACAAGTAGCATCTTAAGATTCATTGATAATATATAAATCAAATAAATAATCTATATTAGCAAATTTAAAATACTAAAATGCCATATATTAAAATTTAATGGAACTCCATTAATAGTATCACCGATGGAATTTTAATAGTAAAAAAAATTATATGGTCACTCTAAATTTTTGATATTAAGTAAATCGATTCTTGTAAAAAATTTACAACGTTAATATTTTTGTCAATTGTATATATTTTTATTGGTATAATAATAAATTTAATCCTTAAAATTTATAATATCGAAATTGAAATTTTATTTTAATTTTTAAATTAAATAAAGACATTCAATTTCTAAATAACTTGTAAGGTCACATCAGTAGGAAGAGAAGATGAAGTTTAACTTTACAATCTGAGATAAAGAAAAGTAAAAAGGTAAGCTTTATAACACAATAGATAAATCTTAATTTAATGTTCAAACTTCTCAACTTGTTTCATTGACTCCATTTTTTAATTATATTGCTTGCGTTTCTTCCAAAAAAATTACAAAATTACACAGCTTACGAGGCATGACAAAAATAAAGGGCATTAAAGTTTATTATTAGAGATAATCAAAGATGCGTTTGTTTGTCACTAAATTTTTTTCTGGAAAATAATTTCTAGAAAATTATTTATTTTTTAGTGTATGAATGAATTTACGTAAAATATTGTCTGTTATTTGACAGATTTTTTAAAAATATTTTCTGGAAAAGCTGTTTTTACATATATTGTAATAATTTATTTATTTATAAACAAATCAAATTAAATATATAATAATACTCAATTATTAAGCTATAATATACATTAGAAAATAAAAGAGAGAAGAACAATGCAATATGTGAAATATTTAAAATTAACCTGTGCTTTCAAAGCACAAAAAAACTATTACTGCACTTCCACGCGTGTCCTGTAAGACAGAGCTTTGAAAATTTCATAAATCAATTTATGAATTCTGACAAATAGATCCATAATGCCAAATACATGAAGAGAAAAAAAGCATGTATAAATAAGTTTGACATAAGTATAGAACTATTCATTCTTCTTTCAAATTTCTTTAATGAAATATTTACAATACCCTTTTTCTCAATGTCTATGCGTCTTAATGCATGTTATTTCAAATGTTTGTCATCAGTAACTCAATGCAATATATTGCTAGCACCAAAAAACTTTAAAACTAAAACCAACTGTTGGCTAGTAACTGAAATAACCTATGGCCACCATGTAGAACGTGCAATGTCGAGCCTTGAGCTGGTTGTCAATGCTAAAGGGAAGAGCTACAAATCACATTTGCTGGGGTTTTGGCAGCAGAGGAAGAAAACAGAAGCAAGTAACCCGGATGATGTAAAGATTAACTTCATTACTTGAATAAGCAATATGCCATATACATAAGTAGTCTGGATTACATGTGTTGGTTTTTTTAGCAGAAAACAAAGGAGAAAAAGAAAAACGAATGCAAAGAAGTTTGAATAAGAAGAAAACTGGATTTGATCTCCAAAAAACAGATCTTTTTCATTGACTTGAGAAGCATTTATGTTACAATGAAATATGGCAGTTACCTAATGTATAACTACTGCCACTAATACATGACTAAAGCCTAGCTAGAATTACACACAAAATGTAGCTGACATACCAGCTATAACATCAAACATAAATCAACAACTACTCCTACTAACTTTAACTATAAATTACATTGGAACTAAATCAAGTTACAAATGAACAAGATTTCCTTTGCTTTTACATAACAAGAAAGATGAATAATTGTAATAAGATCTGAAGCTATGATTTCCTCTGCTCATTATCAATAATTTTAGATTTCAAGACTGGATGATCAGCAGACATAATCTACTATAGTTAGAAATTAATACCAAAAGAGCTACCCAGAAGCAATATATAATGTTGAAATCCCAAACTGTTGAACATTTTACCTCTTAATATTCTGTCTAACACTTGATCATATTATGCAACTTAAAACAGTATAAGATGCTGCCCAATTGTTACAACAGCAAATAAACAAACTCATTAATTGTTAGGATGAATCTAATAACCACCCCCATACTTCATACCTGACGAAATGCAAATCGTTAACACCAACAAAGCCTCCTAGCCCTGAACCGAGAGTAGCTCTCTAGAAACCTGTGCAAGAACCGACAATTAGCAGGAGTTAGTGGGCATTGTTGACAGAAATCATCCTGGTGAAAGGACTTAGCAGCATGAACGAGAGCACACCCAATTGGACATAACCACATGCAAGTTACCAAGCACTGAAATTTGCTAGTATTAGGGCCTTTTGACATAGAACCAGAAGGGGATACTTACAATTATCGACGATAGAGAAGGACAGATTGAAGGAGGAGGAGAATGTTAGGTTTGAGGGGAAGCATTGACTACAGACAAAGTTTAACCCTACAAAGAAACGAGTATGTATTTCCCACAGACTACTACCCTGCCTGCTCATCACATAAACTTAATGAGATGTGCCAACAATCTCAATCTAAAAGTGCACATATTTATTAAACTAGCAGAACAGAACAGCTCGCTTTAACCATGAGAATGAAAAATCAATATCAGTATGCTTTGTAATTAGCATCACAAGTTGCTCTCTTCTCAAACTTACCAACATATGGAAATCTCTGTCTTCTAATAAAACCCTAGTATCACATACATGATCTATAAATAAAAAAGATGACTCTTCTTTACACATTTAACACACACTTAACAGAGCAGTACATTGTTTAACGGATTGACATCACGATGCAATTTCTTCTCAGCAAAGTGGGTATGGGATAATAAATCACGTTTATGTTAGATCAACATATGTAAAAATTGGTCACGGAAGAAAGAAAGGTAAGGTAAAATAAGAAGGGAGAGGGAGGGAAGAAGGTCTCCGCTACCCAGCACACGCGTCCAGTGCAAGGGGAAAAGGGAGAAGCTTAGCACGAGACAAACAGAAACCCAGAAACAAACAAAGCATAAAAAAGGAAGAAGAATAAGATTCTTCAACAGACAGATGAAATACAAAAAAAAAAGCATAAAAAACTTTTACCTTGATTGAGATTCAAGAAGGGAACTGGATGGAGAAGGAGAAGGAAGATGAAGAACGGAAGAAGGAGAAAGAATATGGTGAGAGTGGAGGAAGATTTTCCGAAAAATGTCTTACAGAAATAAAATTGGTAAGATATTTTCCGGAAAAACTCATCTCATTTACATGTTTTAGAAAATATTTTCCCATGTAATTGATTTTCAAGCAAACAAACACTATGTAAACAAACAGACCCTAAATTAAATAATAAGATAAATTTAAAAAAATGGTTTAGGATTGAAAAATAAATTATAAAATTTTAGGAGATTAATATGTAATTTTATAAAAATTTAAGGGTTAAATAATAAATTTACTATTTTTAAAGGCCAAACCACAGTCTACCCTTTTTTTTCACTCGTGTCAGGAGCTTAAATAAGGGTAAATTACACCAATAGTCACTCTGATTTCAATTCAAACACTCAACTTTCGAAAAGTAATAAATCGACCAGTCATTAACATTTTCTGTTATAGGCCTAATAGGACAGCTGACGTGGCTAGTTAACTTGCCACGTTAGATGATGAGCCAAAAAATCTAAAGTTTAGACGGGCTTAGAGAAAATAAAAGAAAAGATGAATTGATTGATTGATTGTTTGATTTAGGGTAAAAAGAGATGATTAATTGGGTTTTTACTTTTCTCCTTCTCCTTATCTTTCTTATTCTTTTTCTTCTCTCATTTGTCTTCATATTCTTTTACCACCTCTTTATCATGGTGTTTTCCTTCTTTCTTCATCTTTGCCACCTTATCTTTTTTCTTTCTTTTTTTTCTATGTTCTCATCACCTTTTTCATCTTTGTGCATCTTCTCATTTTTCTCATTTTTTTCTCCTCTTTATTATTCATTTCTCCAATTTCACTATCCTCGTGTTTTTCCTTATCCTTCTCTTTATGTTTCTCCCTTTATCCTCCTTATGCTTCGACTTTTCCTTCTCCACTATTTTGGTCATCAATTCAAGTTCAACCTCAGCCTTCTCTTCATTCTCATGGTTTGGCTCTATATCCTTCACCTTCACTTTGAAATGTAGTTCTTCCTTCTTCGCCTTTTTTCCTCTACTGACAATTGATTCAAATGTACCTTGCAACTCAAAACCCTTTGCCACAAATTGAAACTCGAATGTAAGTCATTCTTGATTTTTCAGCAAGTTCTCGAAAAGAATGCAAGATATAAATAAGCATGGAAAAAATACAACCAAACATGAATAGAATATAGGATTATTAAAAGATACAACATGATGTTTGGCATATTACAACTACTAGCATCACACATAAAAGCAAGTTTAGCACAAAACTTCTGATAGTAGAAGCATGATGTTCAAAGTTTCAAACAGAAAAGTGATCTGAGTTTTATGCAATGATGAATTTGTGTCCTTCAACTAACTTGATTCCGAATACTTTCACTACCGTCATATGTTAACAAGAAGTTAAATGACATTTCAACTGAATGACAATGAGAGGGAGAAAAGTAAAAACCCTCCAACTGGCCGGTTAAATGACAGCAAGATTCTTGTTAAATGCCAGGTCACTTTTCCATTATGTTTGTAACAGAAAATAGTTAGTAGAACTGATTTGTTATTTTCTAAAAGCGAGTGATTGAATTGAAACCAAAGTGACAGCTTTGTCAGTTGCATCAAAGTTGAGTTACTGTTAGTGTAATTTGCCCTTTAAATAATGACAAGAAAAAGAGATTATATGTGGCTTTTATTCCTAATTTAGGGTTATCTAAAGAATTTTCTGACTTCTATAAATGCACTAAGGTTGGGTGATAAGTGATAAAAGTAACATATTTTAACTCTATTCTTAATGCGTTTTTGGATGATTATTTGATGTAAAATGGTGAATTTTATGCTCTTGATCTTTTAAATTTATGTTTCTATACTTAGGAGAGCATTTGAGAGCAAAATGAGCAAAAATCGGAGCAAGTTTTTGGAGCCACATGGGCTGGACCCTCCCACACGGGCTGGGCACACAACCGTGTAAGCCACACGAGGCTGCCACACGTCTATGTGCCAAATCGTGTGGATTTCACAAATCGTATCCTCGACACATGGAAAAATGCAGTTTTTAGGTTTTTTGGAAATTCTAAGACCTATATATACCAAATATAAGAAGAGAGGAGGAAGCCGTCAAAGATTTTTGAAGAAAACAACTCAGAAAACACCTTTGAAGCCAACTTGAAAGCAGATTTCCATCAAGATTGAATATCTCATTTGATTTTTTTGAAGTTTATTATGAGTTTCTTTATTTCTTGTGGTTATACTGTCTCTAAGATGTTTGTATTTGCGATTATGAACTAATTTTCTAAATACCTAGGGGAGATGAACCCTATGGTGAATTATGTCTTTTGATTTTCATTTTACACAATAAAACTTGGATCTTGTTCTCAATTTTGTGTGCTTAATTCTTGGTTTAATATTTCCGAACTATTAATCCATATTTGATGTGCTTGAATAGAGGAGGAAAAGTCCATGTTTAAGAGTAGATCTAGCATAATTGAGTAGAGTTGTATGGAATCCTAGAAATAGGACGATATAAATTCATTGGATTAGAGTCAAATCTAATAAGGGGATCCATAGATTGAGTTAATGCGACAATAAGGGTTTTAATTAGAAAGAAATTTCAATTAATCAACCTAGAGTCAGTTGCTCTTTGTCTTGAAAGAGATATTAGAAAAATTTAGGGATTTCTACTAATCAAGATACTGAGTGAAGAAATTGTTTAATATAGATTGATAATGATAGATGAAATCTAGGTGAATTCTTTCTTGGGTATTGTTTCTCTTCTTTGTTGTTAATCGTTTGTTTTTCTGATTTATTCTTTGTCGTGTTCTTTAGTTAATTAATTTAGTTAATTTTAGTTTTAATCAATCACTCTAAATTGTTGGTTAAATAATAGAAAGACGGTAATTACTAGTACTTTTAGTATTCGTGGGAACGATATCTGTGCTCACCGTAGCTATACTATTAATTGATAAGTGCAATTGCCTTTGTCGAATTTTTAGTTAGTTTCGTGGACATTATTGGGTAAATTTTTATCTTAGTCTGACAAAATCAACAGCTCATGTGACTCGTGGGCCTTAAGCCTTTTTTCCTTGGGCTGGTATAATAATAGTTCCTCTTTAAATATAAGATAAGTTATAAATAAACCTGATCATGGGTTGAGCCACCTCGCTTAGGTCTGAAGGTCCACTCAAAAAATGAGAGGTTTTCGGTAAAAGTATAGGCCCGAAAAATAGGTTTGAAAAAAAATAAGATCCGTTTTCTAAACGGGTTGGGCCACAGTAATATTTTTTTACTCGATCCGAATCTACCTAAAATTTTTTCCACTGTTATTTTGTTATCATTTTGCTATTATATTGCTATTATATTGTTGTTATTATTTGGACATTGTATAATACTTGTTTTATTGTTAATTTTGTTATTATTTTAAAGGTATTTGCTTGTTAAGTTGCATCTATTTTAGTGTAAGTTAAGTATAAAAACTTTTTTAATGTATTTTTAAATTTTGGGAAACATTTATTTTAATGTTTGTAGTGTATTTAATATATTATATTTTTTAAATTTATTTTTATATACAAGAATATAAAAAAATTAATATGAGCATGTCAGACCGGGTCCAACATTTTTTATCTAAACGGGACTTAATTTTTGGGCCGAGCTAAATTAGAACCTATAAAACAGATCTAAAATTTTACATCATTCTAACTTAATCCATAATCAAATTTAATTATAAAATCCAGTAGTGAAAGATTTGTTTATGGGTAAGATTGCTTAGAACTACAGTGTCTGAGAGAGTGTAAAGAATTTTTTTTTTTGTGGGGATAAACTTTGCATTTAATTTTGTCATTTGAAGGAATTTTTAACACAAGAATTTCTTATTACTTATTATTGTTAATTTAAATTTACTTCAAAGTTATTTATTTTCTTTGCATTTAATTTTATATTAGTAAGTTATATGATTGTAAGTGATTTTACGTGTTTAATTTTTATTAATTTTTAAATAACATATTTTTTTAATTATTATTACATAGTGACAATTTCTCTTTAACTTTTAAATATTATACAAAGTTGGAACTATGAGAAAATAAACTATAATATTAATTTGAAAAAAAAATAAAATTAAGTAAAAAATAGTTTATGATATATATAAAAAATATTTACATTAAATTAATAAACACATTTAATAATAGTGATTAAAACATAATTGTTGAAAATTGACTTTCTTTTAAAAAAACTCAACATTTTCCACATGTACCAAACAAATAACAAATAGAAAATGACAGTTTTCAGAGTGCTTACTTCACACAGTATAAATAATTTACCTCATCATCAATTAAAATAATCACCAATCACTTTTCGATGTTATTATTATTCGAATATTATTTAATATTGTCTTTTTGAAGAACCATTGCATTAATGCTTCATTCTTATATATATATATATATAATTCTAATTTATTAATACTAACTATCTCTATTTTAATCGATAAATTTTTTAATGCTACTTGATTGAATATGTCTAATTATTGAATGCTATTTATAAAGCTAAATTTAAATTTAAATTTAAATTGGTATATAACTTTAATATTAATTAAGTGATAATTAACATGTTTGAAGTTCTATTCAAGTAATAACTCTATATTAAATTAATAAAATTAGAACAATTAAATTATAATTATAATTATCATAATTTTTTTATAATTTATGCTTAAATATCTATTCAAGTAATAATTATATTTTAAACTTAGCACAATTTGTTTACTAATAGTTTTAAATTAAATTATCATTTTTTAAAAATTAATTTACAAATGCAATATAGTAGTATATTTTAGCTTTTTTTTCTTCATAAAATTAGAATTAGCATAAAAAATTCAACAACATTTTTCATAAATTGATTTTAATTTTACTTTTTAAAATATTTACATAGAATTTTAATTAAAAGTTTGAAAAAATATAAAATAATGATACTAATAATTATAATCAATAATATAAGTATAAATATTATTTGTTTGGCCTTAATTTATATAGTTTATAATACAAACTTTAAAGTGACTTTACAAAAGAAATTAATTAAAAAGCTGAAATTTTGCAACATTGCAATAATTGGTTTTTTTATTATTATAAACTTCTAATCATGGTTCTCTAATTATCAAACATTGCAAAATTTATAAAAAAATTAACAAATAAATATATCCTATTTTAATAAATACACATGGTGCATTGCACGAACTAAGAATATTAATTATAAATATAAGTATGTTTATATGATGTTAACAGCATGCATAGACATGACCGAATCCGAGCCTACAATGTCTGTATTCAACATTAAATCGAAAGGTTCTACTCTAAAGTGCATCTACTTTGAATGGATCAACTCATTTAAAATAGTGTTTTTAAAATTGGATTAGATCGGTTGGTTAGGCTGATTAGATTAGAAATTAGTTGATACATCGGTTCGGAATAAGGTAAAAAATTAGATGATTTGCGAACTGGTACGAACCAATTGAATTGAGCTAAAAAACTAATTAAATTAGATTTTATAAAATTTTTAATAATTTATTTCATTTGAATAGGATAGATCGATTGGACAAAGAAACGATAGTATGACTTATTCGACCACCAAGTCAGTTCCTAAAACATCATTTAGAAATGGCATCATAAACCAATGTTTTTTAAATCGGACCGGTAGTCAAACCAATCAAGTTATCGTTTCATCAGTCCAATTAAAAAATTATTTAAAAAAAACTAAAAAAAAAATGGTTCTACTGGTAGTTCCCTATCTAACTAGTTTAAAGCCGCTTTCTAGACATGTCCCTCCTATCGGTTCCCAGTCCAATTGGTTGGTCTGTTCTGGTTCAAACAACACTGGTCTAAACTTGTTCATGGGTCGGGTGATCTACCTGGAATGCTCTACCCGTCTTGACTTGGTCGAACTTGAACAAAAACTTTTTTGCCCTCGAGCTAGCTCAACCCGACCCAATTTTAAATTAAATAATTTTATTTTAAACTTAATTATAAAACATATAAATATTAATATAAAACAATATTTTTAATATTTCATTATTTTAAAATAGTGATCTGAATTATCTAAGTGGATCGGGCCAAACTGGGCCGGGCTCAAACCTAAATTAATTTTTTTAAATTTGGGCCTCACACCAAAAGCCATGTACGGGTCTAACCTGCAGCCTAACTTCTTTACGTGGATTAAAATAAGCCACGTGTTCCTCTTCACTTTGATTTTTAGGGTAAATTGCACTCATGGTCACTATAAAATAAGATCTGTCTTATTTTGGTCACTTTAAAATTATTTTTCCTTAATTTAATCACTTTAAATAAGAAAATTATACGAATTAGTCACTGCCATTAAAATTTCCATTTTCTTTTAACGGATTGCTGATGTGGTATATTAGCACATTGAGTGACTAAGATATTAGCATATTGGTTAATTTTTTAGCCAAAAATCAACAAAATCTATCAAGTGTCAGTCACTCAATCTGCTAATGTGCCAAATTAACAATATGTAAAAAGAAAAATAAAATTTTAAAGGCAGTGAGTAATTTGCACTTATTTCTTATTTCGAGTGATTAAATTGAAAAATAAAATTTTAAAATAATCAAAATAGTACAGGACCTATTTTAGAGCCAACATGGCCTAATTTTTAATTTATTTATATATTGCTTTTCTGCCCTTTTCTCTCGAGTGTTCCAGAATCGGTTCGTTAAGACAATGGCTACCATCAGAATAGCTCTTCGTAACGTCCACCGCATCGTTAATACCTCCGCCGTTGCCGGCCGTACAACGACCGTTTTCAGGTACCCATTAACCCCTTTAGTTTTTCATTTCACCTTTGTTTGCTTTTTTGTTAGTTTTACATTATAAAAGAATTGTCCTTTATCAGGCCACAGTATGGTTGGGTTTCAACATATTTTTCAACTAATATTAGTAACACTCAGCCATTAAACATCGATCTTTCTAACGAAGAAAGCAAAAGGCGTCTTTATAACAGGTAAGCTTTTTATATTTTGGGTACTTTTTTTTTCTGATTTTGATGATCAATATTTAGCTGGATTTTGAATTTTTTTGATTGGTCCCTGTTTTGGGTTTTTATAGATTGTTGTATAGGAGCAAACAAAGAGGGTTTCTGGAGCTGGATTTGGTTTTGGGAAAATGGGTTGAAGAACATATCCATTCCATGGATGAAAATGGAATTAAAGCTCTTGTTAATGTCCTCGATTTGGTAAAAAATCCATTTTTTTGATTGCTTATAAGCTGAACTGACATGCCTTTAAGTTCAAAAATACTCTCTTATTGGTTCATGCTTGTAGTTGGTGTTGCTTATATGAAACTATAGTGGATTATCATGTTTCATTGCTAGTGGAGCAATGTCTTGGTTGCTGTATTAGTAATAGAATTAAAGAATTCTTGGGGTTTTGGATGCTTTTCCCAGAACTATATCTGAATATTGTCAGTTTTGAAGCATGCCTGAGCATTAAGGCTTGAACTGCCAACTATTGATCTTCACTCATAAACATAATCCTTAGCTGGCTTCTAATCTTCCTTCTCTCATCTCTGAGATACGTTTTATGAAGAAAATGATTTTTTTTTATCTAAAGATCAGAAAAAAAAGGGTCTGCATCTCCTGTAAGAATGATTTAGAAGATCCAAAACCAAAAATATCTGTATTTGCTAGCAACAATATGGTGGAGGCTGTCAATCAACATATATTGATCCAAAATCTGATTCTAGTGGTAAAAGTATCATGGAGGCCACTGTATTAGCAGTCAGATTTCATTTTGCCCTCTCTAAAAATGGGTAAATTAGTCCTTGTACGTTAAATCAAATAGCAAAGTGGTTTTACTATTAAAAATTCCATGTTCACGTGACATGCCATGCCATGTGTATCTCATGCTGATGTATAAGGGTTAGGTTTTCGACAGTAATTTAACATAAGAGGGATTAACTTGCTCGTTTTTTGAGTAAAAAGAGCAAAATACAATTTGACTCCTAGTACAAGGGCTTTTATGGTACTTTTAGTGATTTAAGTCCAGTATGGTACCTTTGAGTATGTAAGAAATGTTTTGAATTGATTCATTTTAATGAATCAATGATGTTGGCCCTAGAGATTCACAGCAGATAGTAGAGGCACCGACAATGTGTTTTCCAATGCATGATATTGCTGATCGTATTAAGCATACTAGTGAACTGTGTATTTCTATCCATAAAGTGATATGAAACCATAAAAATGATCTTTCTCAACACTATAACTTTGAGGGAAGAAATCTAACAAATCATGCATCTCATTACTATCCAAATGTTTGCCATATTTCTTTCTCTTTTGCAGGAAAACCCCGACCTTTGGAAATGGCTAACCGGTCAAGAACAACCACCCGAAGCAGTGACCGTTAATCCTGTAAGAGATGATCTAAAATATAAAAGTTTTGCACTTGTATTTCTTTTATTTCCCAGCATTCTTATATGATCTTTCGGTTGTTTAGGTCTTCTCTGCAGTGCAACAGAAGGTTTTGAAAAACCTCAACAACCATTCCTCTCCCGAGACCCGAGCAACCCGTGGCCGGCCATGGGTGAGAGGGTGGGATGATATCAAAAAAGGTCGCGATAGCCCAATCACCGGAAATCAGTAGCTTTTCTTTTGCCTTTGAGATAACAGGTTCTGAAGGCTTGTTTATTTCGAAACAAATTAAGGTTTGTAATATGTAATTTCTTCGATATTGTATGCTAGAATATGAAATAAGGATGGCTGCATTGCTGCAGTGAAGCTGGAGATGTAAGAAAACCCTGAATGTATTTGGTATAGGCCTTATTTAAGTTGATCTATAGCATAAAAATTGTGGCTTGAATTTGTCATTTCTTCTCTGTGCTTTAGCAAATAGTTAGAAATAAAGGTTTCTAGTACTCTTTGAGCCAAATGTGTTCTTATTGTTACTTATTGAGTTTAAATTTGCACATTCCTCTAGTTTCAAGGCATGTTTTGGCCTCTAGATTTTCATTTTTTATTGCAATTAAAGCATGGGAAATGTCTTCCTAAATTTTGCATCTCTTACAACCTAAAACAACATCGATACCTCTCTCCCTCAAGCAAACTCTACATGGCAAAAGTTTTTTTAGAGCACGCCACAGGAATGTGAAGGTTCCATAGAAGCTTCCAATTCAGATAGTACGAGGAGAGTAAACTTTGATTGTAAGGGAGGGTAACAATTGAGTTTATTGTTGGGACTGGACTGCAATTACCATTGTTTTAAGGATAGATTGGGCTTTAGTTAATAAGTAATTTGGACGATTGTTGAATAAAATCATTTTTTGAATGAGGTTTCATAAAATAAGATCAGTAAATCCGAATTATATTAACCAAGTTTATGTGTCTATCTTCTCTCGTTCTCTTATTTGTTTACTACCTCTGTTACATAAGTCCGTTTTCAAACTTGTGTTCGGGACATTAAGTTTGGACAGAGATGAAACTGAATTGTGTTTTTTCAGCTTGGAAATATAATTTCTAAGCTTTATTCAACAATACAATGATACAACAAATTGACTCCAACACTTATAGTTACAAACTAATTTGAACATGTTTCACTTGTATGATTTTTCGTTACTCAAAAACATTTCTATAAATCAATCATAACTTCAGCTAAAGAGATCCAATTGAGATTCAAATTGCGTTCAACAACAATTTAGGGATAAATATCGAAGATCTTATTGCTTAATTTTTTTTATCACAAAATTTCTCAACCTTTAAATTGAAAAATACCATTACTCAAATGACTAAAGCTGATGATGTATTTGGTGCAGATGCAATGGCAAAATTAAAATAATTAAAATATTCAATAAACAGTTTAACCATTAAATCCAACTTACTCGCTAGTTACAATATTCCTACAAAGTAATAAATTACAAAGAAATAACTTCTCTCAAAGGCGAAGTCAGATAATCTTTTAGGGGTCAAAAATAAATTATAATTTTTTCGATAGTAAAAATGTAATTTCACCATTTTAATTGTTTCTATCTTTGTAATTTTTAAATGATTAAATTAAATTTTTATCATTTTTAGGAGGGTTAAAGTGTAATTTTATCTTTACTAATTTAAAATTTTAAAAATTTCAAAAGACCTAAATATAAAATTTTCCATTTTAAGGGGTCGGGGCCCTTACCAGCCCCTAGTTCCGCCCCTGTCTCCCTCCCTCTCCCTCTAGAAAAAAATAACTAAATTAACGAAATCCAATTAAATATGTTTCATGAAAAATGACTTACGAAAATTGTTTTCTATATTTTCTTGTATTTGTTTTGTGGAAAACAACTTAATCATTAGAAAACAACTTATAGGTCAATGAAAAAAAATCATTTTTCCTGAAAATTAATTTACCCTTTCAAAAAATGTAAATTATTTTCCAAAAAATAACTTCTATTTTTATATAAAAATTAACTTGAAGAAAACATAATATTATTAATTAATAGTAAATATTCAATTTTAATATTAATATGTAATATTATAATATTCAATAATATTAAACATACATATTTAATTATTTATATTGAATAATACAATAATTTATTAATATAATTAATATAAATGATTACTTTAATAAATTATTGAATATACAATTTTATTTTAGTAATAAAATTTTAACGGTAATAATTTTAAATTTCAAATAATATTCTTAATATATTAATGAAAAATATTTATATTAATATTTTAATAATCTATCTATATTATAATTTATAAATATTTTATAGTATAAAATATAAATATTTTAATTACATAAATATAAGTATTGGTTTAAATATGCTTAGTTTCATTTATCATGTGTCACTATCCATTCTCATATATTATATTATTATAAAATAATTTTGATTGGAAAAAGAAAAGCTATTATAATATTTTGTAACAAATATGTTTATATTATGTTTATTTTAGAAAGAATAATTTTTAAAAAATAATTTTAGAAAAATTTGTCAAACAGCGAAAAATATTTTACAGAAAATCATTCAAACATAAGAAAATATCAATTTTTTTTAAGAAAATCAATCAATTTTTTAAAAAATCCTTTTTTATAAAATATTTTTAATTAATCAAACGCAACCTAAATAAAATAAATAATTAATACTAAGTACTCAATTATTAAAGAAGGACAAGTCTATCAATTTAAAGTATCACCAAACAATTTTATTGAGCAGTTGCTTTTTCATCCCAAACTCCAATAAATGCTTCCAGCATAGTCTAATAAAATTTGTGACAACATGAACATAAGCATGGATGGGTGCAAGCACGCGCGTAGTGTCCCGGTCCAAAGTAGAAATTTTTTTATTATTTAAGTTTTTTTAATTTTTTAAAATTTAAAATTAATAAAGGTAAAATTACACATTGACTCCTCTAAAAATGATAAATTTAATTTAATTTTTTAAAAATTATAAAATATAAACTATTTAAATAATAAAATTATATTTTTACTATCGTAAAATTTAAAATTTAATTTCAACCCTCTAACAAAATTTTCTACCATTCGCAAGGGCACATCAAAGTACTTAAAGCTCTAAATCAATCAAGACTTAGAACAGTGAGTTAAAAAAATAAATCCAAATATAGGACAGCGAAAGTGCAAAAGGAAGGGGAGAGAATTAAAAAGGAAAAAAATTAGGGGACAAGTAATTGATGATTCTTTCATTTCAGACAATTATTGTCGTGGGGAATATCATTTGATTTGTTTAAGTACAAAGGTCTTATATCTGTTAAGTACAAGAACAATGGAGCAATGGAGTTGACTGATACGAGAAATAGTCACTGGAAGAACCATTTCAAGAACAATGGAGCACTGGAGTTGACAATGATAGGAGAGATAATCCACTATATTTTAAGTTTCTACAACAAGTACTTCTATATTTAAAGATCAAGTTAGGAGTTAAAATGCATTAAAACTCGGTTATTCAAAATATCACATTCCAAAATTAGGGTTAGAAAAAACAGGAAAAAATATAATTAGATTTTAAAGTATAAAAAGAATAGGGTAAACAAACTTAGAATGCCTTGAAAATTATGGTAGTTAAGGAAATAACAGTGGTAAAGTTTTAACATTTATTTAAGTTCTAGTTCTAAATTTGAAACCTAAAAGTACCGAATTTTTAAACCAGCCTATACCGAAAAATGATTTTTTTGTCCTTAATTTAAATCAACCCTAATTTTAAACTAATTCCTAATTCTTTTAAATTACGAAATTTTTTTTATAGTCAATCTTTTCAAAAACCTAGAATTCTTATTTAGAAAATTATTTTTCAAGAAAAGCTCTCAAAATTTTCTCTTCTTCTTCTCAATTGCTGAACCATATTCTCAACCAAAGATTTCAAGGTTTTCAATTGCATCCCTCTTCTTCTAGTGATTGTCGATTTCTTCATCCAAAAATAAAGGTTTTTGTGTCTTCAGTCAGGTATGGGATCTAATTTAAGCCTGTAATGACCCAAAATTCACAAGCATCAGAAAAAGTACATTATCGGGCCTCCGTCTTAGTAAATTGAGTTCAAAAATAATTATTAAAAATATTTATTAGACTAGTTGTGTGTTTAATTAGGTTTTAGATAGGTGAATTTAGCTTAATTAAGAGTAATTAGTAAAAAGAATTAAATTATAATAGAAGTGAAAGTTTAATTATAGATTAAAATAAAATAAGAGGGACTAAATAGGTAAATAAGCCAATGGCTTAAGTTTAGGCGGCAATGGGTGAAAAAATCTTAGATTTTTTCTTGATTTATATTATAAAAATATTATTAAATTAAAATATTATAGGAAACAAATAAGATTAGGACAAATGTATGGTTATGAATGTGAAATGTGTATTAAAAGATATTTATATTAGTTATTATATATTATATTATTATAACCAAAAAAAAAGAAAAACAAATGAAATAAAAGAATAGAAAAAGAGAAAGAAGAACAGAAAAGAAACAGAGAAAGAGACGAAAACAGGGGAAGAAAAAGGGGAAAGAAAAGAAAGGGGGAAAATTAAGATTTTGGAGCTTGAAGTTTAATAGGTAAACTAAATCAAGACATTTTCTCATAAATTTGATGTTTTTTTTGAATCCTAGAGTGAAATACTCTTGGATTTAAGTTAAAAATTTGAAAGTTAATAGATTTTTGAATAGGGTTTATGTTGAATAAATGATGGAATTGAGGGTTTATTTGATAGAGTTTCTAGTTAGAGTTGATAAAAGGATTAAATTGTGAACTAAACTATAAGTTTTGAATTTTAGGGATTAAATTGAGGAAAATTCGAAATTAGTGAAAAATGCTGAAAAAAATTAGTAGATAAATTTGAGTTTGGAAGAAATTTGAATAGAAATAGTGTGTGAATTACATTAGAAAAGTAAATAAATTTAGTTAGGATTAAATTGAAATTAAAGTATAAATTAGATAGAAATTCTATTATTATTATTATAAATTAATATTGTAATTAATAGTGTAAATTATTATTATTTTCGTAGCTAACAAGAAAAACGAGGCATCGACATTCAAAGGAAAAGAAAAGATCGTTGAGGAGTAAACGCGTATTCCGGGTTTGTATTACTATAACTTAAACTATTTACTAAATGCTATATTGAAATATATGTGAATTGAAATAATAGATGTTTTGAATTGTTTGAGTATTTGAGATTGTTGTGGAAATGAATTCGAAATTGGAAAAGTAAAATAATACCCTATTAACTTATCGGACTAGATTGGATACAAATGGCATGCCATTGGATTTGTGATGTGATGATGAGATTTGTAGTTCGGCCGAGAAGATGATTATATTATTATATGCTTTGGTTTATCCGAAGAGGCATTTAATGCCTTATTGGTGTGTTATGGAGGATTTAAATAATTTCGGGTGTGTTTAGGTTGGATATTCTGGTGTGTTTGGGTGGAATCCTCGTATCTGTCAGAGTCCGAGCCTTGTTAATAGGGTAAATAATTGAAATAAAAATTTGAAAATGAAATTTGTTGATTTGTCACTATAGAAAAATACGAGAAAGAGTGTACGAGTTAAATTATGAATTGAATTAGTATGTAAATATATATTTAAAATTTATGGAATGATAAATGAATATATATATTTAGTTTAAAGTGATTTATAAAGCTTATGGTCAATATTTGAAATATTATTATTAAATAGTTTAATTTATAGTAATACCACTGAGTATAAAAATACTCAGCGTACGGTTGTTTCCGTGCGCAGGTTGTAGAAGTCAAGTACTGATCCAGCATCCAAAACCAGACCCGACTTCAGCAAATTTTGGTGATGTATGTTTTCTTTTGGTAATGTGGCATGTACATAGGATGTGTATAAACGTTATTATGTTTTGAATATAAATAGTTAAAAATGTTAGTATTATAAATCTAAGAATTTTAATGAAAGAAATTTATCCATTCCAATTTAATTAGTACATTGATAAATTTAAATTGATATTGAATTAATTGAGTTTGATTAGAATGTATTTAGAATAGAAAATGTGAAAGTGAAATGAATTGGTTGAATTGGTTATGTTTGAAAAAGTTATGGTTTTATTTGCAGGAGGTTTAATGTAAAAATAAGCAAAAATGCTGCCGAAATTTTTATAAAAAAACCGAATGAAGTCAATTAGTAATGTTTATATGAATTTATGATTTATATATATTTTTAATATGTTGGTTATTTATGATTTGTTTATTTGTAAATTGTTTAATATGTCCGGTAATGTCTCGTAACCCTGTTC
This sequence comes from Gossypium hirsutum, assembly GCF_007990345.1. Classification (NCBI taxonomy): domain Eukaryota; kingdom Viridiplantae; phylum Streptophyta; class Magnoliopsida; order Malvales; family Malvaceae; genus Gossypium; species Gossypium hirsutum. Next base: position 5,525,248 of record NC_053443.1, read on the forward strand.
CGGCGACGGTTTGAATTTAGGGGGTGTTACAATTATTGGTATCAGAGCCATTGGGTTTAGTCGATTCTCAGACTAAATTGGGCTCGGAATTGAGTTTAGATGTACATGCCACTATCGAGTCAAACTGAGTCGGGATTTTTGGATGCTGACCTATTTATTTGTTTCTGTTTAATAGATTAAAGATGTGTGATGAAAGATTAAATATAACTGATGAAGAAATGTATCCTGAGATAGAGAATTAGATGAAACAGAGTCAATATCACCTAGTGTAAATCCTGGAAGAAATCAACCTTTAAATGAAGAAAGAGATAGAGATAACTCACAATTGTTAAGAATTATTGTCGATGCTCTACAAAAAGTAGCTGGGACTGTTCCTGCTACAACTTCTGTATCAACTCAAAGACGGGCCCCGATAAAAGAGTTAAGAAAATATGGTGCTACAGAGTTTATGAGTCTGACAGGAGTTGATCCATCTACAACAGAGAATTGGATGGAATCAACTAAACGAGTGCTGCAGCAATTAAAATGTACCCCCCGAGAATGTTTAATCTGTGCCGTTTCATTACTTCAGGGTGAGGCTTATTTGTGGTGGGAATCTGTAATCCGACATTTGCCAGCAGAACAGGTAACATGGAAATTATTTCAGAAGGAATTTCAGAAGAAGTATGTTGGAGAGCTATATATAAAAAGCAGGAATTTTTAATGTTGAAGCAAGGTAACTTATCAGTAGTGGATTATGAAAGAGAATTTTCTCGATTGAGCCGATATGCTACTGAGTTCATTCCAACAGAAGCTGATAGCTGCAAGAGATTTCTACGAGGATTGAGAGATGAAATCAAAGTACAGCTGGTGTCACAGCGAATTACAGAATTTGTGGATTTGATTGAAAGAGCTAAGATGGTAGAGCAAGTGTTGGGTTTGGATAAAAAGCCCGAGATAGCTAGATCGACTGGGAAACGAGCTGGCATTACTATTTTAAGTCCTCTACCGAAAAGATCCCGAGAATTCAGAGACAGTTGGAAGTCAAGTTTCAGATCGGATCGAGGTGATAAAAATCGAGGTAAACAGACTACTGTTTCTACCGGTAGTGTAAAAGAACCTTCACGAAATATTGATATCCCCGACTGTGAACATTGTGGAAAGAAGCACTTTGGTGAATGTTGGAGGAAAACTCGACGGCGTTTTCGATGCGGGTCCACAGATCATTTCATCCGAGATTGTCCAAAAAATAAAGGTGCTATACCTGCAGCATCTCAGAGATCAGTATCTACTGTTAGAGGCAGAGGATCAGGTAGAGGTAGTTCGGTTTCAAGGGGAGGAGGTATTAGGAGGAGCAGTGATATAGCTACTCAGCAGTCTGAAGCAAAAGTACCAGCCAGAGCTTATGTTGTCAGAACACGGGAAGAAGGCGACGCCCATGATGTAGTAATAGGTATATTCTTACTATATTCTGAACCTGTTTATGCTTTAATTGATCCCGGATCTTCACACTCTTATATAAATTCAAAACTGGTTGAATTGGGAAAGTTAAAATCTGAAATGTCTAGAGTTTTAATAAAAGTATCTAGCCCTTTGGGACAAACTGTGTCTGTAGATAGAGTATGCCGGAGATGCCCGTTGATGATACATGATAAAATGTTTTCCGTTGACTTGTTGATTATGCCATTTGGGGATTTTGATATAATATTGGGGATGGATTGGTTATCCGAATACGGGGTGATTTTGGATTGTTACAAAAAGAGGTTCAGTATTCAAACAGAGGATGGAGACAGAATTAAGGTGAATGACATTCGTAATAGTCGATCGACACGTATTATTTCAGCAATCAAGGCTAGTAAATTGCTTCGACAGGGTTGTACAACATATCTAGCTTATGTTATTAATTCTGATTTGGTGGGTAGTCAGTGTAGTCAAATCAGAACTGTATGTGAGTTTCCAAATGTATTCCCTGAAGAACTACCGGGCATACCACCTGACAGAGAGGTTGAATTTGCTATAGAAATGTACCCGGGTACAGCACCAATCTCTATACCTCCGTACCAAATGTCGCCCTCTGAATTAAAAGAGTTGAAGGTGCAGCTGCAGGACTTGTTAGATCGTGGATTTATTAGACCGAGCATTTCACCTTGGGGAGCTCCGATATTGTTTGTTAAAAAGAAAGATGGATCAATGCGGCTTTGTGTTGATTATCGGCAGTTGAACAAAGTGACAATTAAGAACCGGCATCCGTTGCCTCGTATAGACGATTTATTTGATCAGCTAAAAGGAGATTCGGTATTTTCGAAGATTGACTTGAGATCTGGGTATTATCAGCTGAAAGTAAAAGAAAGTGATGTGCCAAAGACAGCTTTTCGTACGAGGTATGGTCATTATGAATTTTTGGTAATGCCGTTCGGATTGACTAATGCTCCAGCTACTTTTATGGATTTGATGAATCGTATTTTTCAGCCGTATTTAGACCAATTCGTGGTGGTTTTTATTGATGATATACTGGTTTATTCGAAGTCAGAGTCAGAGCATGATCAACATCTCAGAACTGTGTTACAGATTTTGCGAGAAAAATAGTTGTACGGGAAACTGAGTAAATGTGAATTCTGGTTATCAGAGGTAGTATTCTTGAGACATGTTGTGTCTGCTGATGGGATTAGAGTTGATCCGAAGAAGATCGAGGCAATTGTTCAATGGAAGGCACCAAAGAATATATCAGAGGTACGCAGCTTTCTTGGTTTGGCTGGGTATTACAGAAGATTTGTAAATGTGTTTTCGAAGATAGCTTTGCCGATGACCAAGTTACTACAGAAGAATGTTCCTTTTATCTAGGATGATCAGTGTCAGAGAAGTTTTGAGACATTGAAACAAATGCTGACAGAGGCACCAGTTTTAACTTTACCAGAATCGGGGAAAGATTTCATAGTGTACAGTGATGCTTCTCTGAATGGTTTGGGTTGTGTATTGATGCAAGATGGAAAAGTAATAGCTTATGCATCTCAACAGTTGAAGCCACATGAACGCAACTACCCGACACACGATTTGGAGTTAGCTGCTGTAATTTTCGCGTTGAAGATTTGGAGGCATTATCTTTATGGTGAAAAATGTTATATATATACCGATCATAAAAGTCTCAAATACCTTCTGTCACAAAAGGAGTTGAATCTGAGACTGAGACGATGGATAAAACTTCTGAAAGATTATGATTGTGTTATAGATTATCATCCAGGAAAGGCAAATGTGGTAGCAGATGCATTGAGCAGAAAAACAGCAGTTGAATTACGGGCAATGTTTGCTCGGCTTAGTATTAATAATGATGGAAGTTTGTTAGCTGAGTTAAGAGTCAAGCCGGTAATGTTTGATCAAATCAGAGCAGCACAGCTAGAGGATGAAAAGTTGATGAAGAGAAGAGAAATGGTACAGCTTGGTACGGTGGAAAATTTTAGTATTGACGAGAATGATTGTTTGAGATTTCGAAATCGAATTTGTGTTCCAGCTACTTCTGAGATTAAAGAGCTGATTCTTCGAGAAGCACATGATAGTATTTTTGCTTTGCACCCAGGTGGAACGAAGATGTATCGTGATCTACGAGAACTGTATTGGTGGCCAGGGATGAAGAAAGATGTAGTCGAGTATGTTGGTAAATGCCTGACTTGTCAGCGGGTAAAAGCAGAACATTAGGTACCGACAGGTTTACTTCACCCTATTAGTATTCCTGAGTGGAAATGGGATTGCATTACTATGGACTTTGTTACGGGATTACCGTTGTCAGCAAGCAAAAAGAATACTATTTGGGTGATAGTTGATAGACTTACCAAGTCTGCTCAAATTATAGCAGTCAGAACTGATTGGTCATTACAAAAGTTTGTCGAGGTTTATATTCGAGAAATTGTTAGATTACATAGCATTCCGGTATCAATAATTTCAGACCGAGATCCTCGATTCACATCGAGATTTTAGAAGCAGCTGCATGAATCATTGGGTACTCGAATTAGTTTCAATACAGCTTTTCATCCGCAAACTGACGAACAATCCGAGCGCATAATTCAGATTTTGGAAGATATGTTGAGAGTTTGTATCATCGACTTTGAGTCAGGTTGGGAACGATATTTGCCACTAGCAGAGTTTGTTTATAATAATAGTTTCCAATCTAGCATTCAGATGGCTCCATATGAAGCACTATATGGTCGAAGGTGTCGATCACTATTATGTTGGACAGAATTGAATGAAAGAAAAGTAATAGGGTCAGAATTGATTCAAGAGACAGAGGAAACAGTTAAAAAGATTAAAGATAAACTGAAAGCCGCGTTCGACAGACAAAAATCATATGCAGATTTGAAACGGCGAGACATTGAATATTCAGTTGGTGATAAAGTATTCCTCAAAGTATCGCCTTGGAAGAAAATTTTAAGATTTGGCTGAAAAGGTAAATTGAGTCCACGTTTTATTGGGCCGTATGAAATAGTTGAAAGAATCGGACCGGTTGCCTATCGATTGGCTTTACCTTCGAAATTACAAAAGATTCATGACGTTTTTCATGTTTCGATGCTTCGAAGATATAGATCGGATCCTTCTCATATTATTCCCACTGAAGACATTGAAATTCGATCTGATTTAAGTTATGAAGAAGAATCGGTTCAGATATTAGCACGGGAAGTGAAAGAATTAAGAAATAAGCGGGTTCCTTTAGTCAAAGTCTTATGGAGAAGTCATAGTGTGGAAGAAGCGACTTGGGAACCAGAAGAAACGATGAGAGCACAATATCCTCATCTCTTATCAGGTAAATTTCGATGATGAAATTTATTAAGGGGGAGAGAAATGTAATGACCCAAAATTCACAAGCATCAGAAAAAGTACATTATCGGGCCTCCATCTTAGTAAATTGAGTTCGAAAATAATTATTAAAAATATTTATTAGACTAGTTGTGTGTTTAATTAGGTTTTAGATAGGTGAATTTAGCTTAATTAAGAGTAATTAGTAAAAAGGATTAAATTATAATAGAAGTGAAAGTTTAATTATAGATTAAAATAAAATAAGAGGGACTAAATAGGTAAATAAGCCAATGGCTTAAGTTTAGGCGGCAATGGGTGTAAAAATCTTAGATTTTTTCTTGATTTATATTATAAAAATATTATTAAATTAAAATATTATAGGAAACAAATAAGATTAAGACAAATGTATGGTTATGAATGTGACATATGTATTAAAAAGATATTTATATTAGTTATTATATATTATATTATTATAACAAAAAAAAAGAAAAACAAATGAAATAAAAGAATAGAAAAAGAGAAAGAAGAACAGAAAAGAAACAGAGAAAGAGACGAAAACAGGGGAAGAAAAAGGGGAAAGAAAAGAAAGGGGGAAATTGAGATTTTGGAGCTTGAAGTTTAATAGGTAAGCTAAATCAAGTCCTTTTCTCATAAATTTGATGTTTTTTTTGAATCCTAGAGTGAAATACTCTTGGATTTAAGTTAAAAATTTGAAAGTTAATAGATTTTTGAATAGGGTTTATGTTGAATAAATGATGGAATTGAGGGTTTATTTGATAGAGTTTCTAGTTAGAGTTGATAAAAGGATTAAATTGTGAACTAAACTATAAGTTTTGAATTTTAGGGATTAAATTGAGGAAAATTCGAAATTAGTGAAAAATGCTGAAAAAAATTAGTAGATAAATTTGAGTTTGGAAGAAATTTGAATAGAAATAGTGTGTGAATTACATTAGAAAAGTAAATAAATTTAGTTAGGATTAAATTGAAATTAAAGTATAAATTAGATAGAAATTCTATTATTATTATTATAAATTAATATTGTAATTAATAGTGTAAATTATTATTATTTTCGTAGCTAACAAGAAAAACGAGGCATCGACATTCAAAGGAAAAGAAAAGATCGTTGAGGAGTAAACGCGTATTCCGGGTTTGTATTACTATAACTTAAACTATTTACTAAATGCTATATTGAAATATATGTGAATTGAAATAATAGATGTTTTGAATTGTTTGAGTATTTGAGATTGTTGTGGAAATGAATTCGAAATTGGAAAAGTAAAATAATACCCTATTAACTTATCGGACTAGATTGGATACAAATGGCATGCCATTGGATTTGTGATGTGATGATGAGATTTGTAGTTCGGCCGAGAAGATGATTATATTATTATATGCTTTGGTTTATCCGAAGAGGCATTTAATGCCTTATTGGTGTGTTATGGAGGATTTAAATAATTTCGGGTGTGTTTAGGTTGGATATTCTGGTGTGTTTGGGTGGAATCCTCGTATCTGTCAGAGTCCGAGCCTTGTTAATAGGGTAAATAATTGAAATAAAAATTTGAAAATGAAATTTGTTGATTTGTCACTATAGAAAAATACGAGAAAGAGTGTACGAGTTAAATTATGAATTGAATTAGTATGTAAATATATATTTAAAATTTATGGAATGATAAATGAATATATATATTTAGTTTAAAGTGATTTATAAAGCTTATGGTCAATATTTGAAATATTATTATTAAATAGTTTAATTTATAGTAATACCACTGAGTATAAAAATACTCAGCGTACGGTTGTTTCCGTGCGCAGGTTGTAGAAGTCAAGTACTGATCCAGCATCCAAAACCAGACCCGACTTCAGCAAATTTTGGTGATGTATGTTTTCTTTTGGTAATGTGGCATGTACATAGGATGTGTATAAACGTTATTATGTTTTGAATATAAATAGTTAAAAATGTTAGTATTATAAATCTAAGAATTTTAATGAAAGAAATTTATCCATTCCAATTTAATTAGTACATTGATAAATTTAAATTGATATTGAATTAATTGAGTTTGATTAGAATGTATTTAGAATAGAAAATGTGAAAGTGAAATGAATTGGTTGAATTGGTTATGTTTGAAAAAGTTATGGTTTTATTTGCAGGAGGTTTAATGTAAAAATAGGCAGAAATGCTGCCGAAATTTTTATAAAAAAAACCGAATGAAGTCAATTAGTAATGTTTATATGAATTTATGATTTATATATATTTTTTAATATGTTGGTTATTTATGATTTGTTTATTTGTAAATTGTTTAATATGTCCGGTAATGTCTCATAACCCTGTTCCGGCGACAGTTTGGGGTTAGGGGGTGTTACAAAGCCATTATGTATGATTAATTAAGTTGAAGCATTGGGAATTGGGGTTTAATGTTGAAAGAAACAACATGCAAACCCTTTTTATGTAAATAACCCGCGAACCCTAGGAGAACTATTATGTGAACCCTCATGTTATATAGTATAACATAGTGAATTGTTAATACATGTATGCGAACCCTAGGTGAACTATTATGCGAACTTTTATGTGAAATGTTAGAGCGGACCCTTAGTACATGTATGCGGACACCTTTAGAGAATATATGCAAACCTTTAGTACATTTAGGTGACCCCTTAGTGAATATGTATGTGAACCCTTTATGCGAACCTTCATGTGATATAGTATGTGAATTCGTATGTGCGAACCCTATATGTACGAACCCCCTGTGATTTAGTGTGCTAAGCCTATATGTGTACCCTATGTGTGAACTTGTTATGTATGTGTTAGCCAAACTAGAACGATAAACAATCTAATATTAATATAATATTACAAGTTTAATTTGCATGAAAAATCTGTACATGTGAAAATTGATATGAATGAATGCATGAAAACATGTAATTTGATGATAGTATGTGATAATTAACGTGCTTGACAAGTATTGCATCGATTGTTGACAAATAGCATGATATGATGAGTTTATGTGCATGATTACATGAAATTGGGTATGGAGGACGGAGGAGTTCTGTAGGAGAAAGTGGCAATTTAAGTCCATACTGAAAGTCAGTACTGCATGAAGTAGGCGACAATTCATCGAAGCTAGGCAAACCAGGATGATAGTTTTAAAAGCCATCAAAATCGGGCAGTCGAGATGATAAGTTATTGTAGTAAAAGTCATCGTCACAGATGACAAGTCAACAACCATAGTCACTGGGAAATCTAGGATGGTCAATTATTGAAATGTGTTTTGGAGTGTTGAACGATGCTTGAGGGCGGATAGGATGGATGCGTGAGAACTTAAATTTAAAATTGCATTGCATCATGAACATAACCTATACATGCATTGATTTACTGAATGCTCCTTACATTATGCTTAATTGCTATGTTGCTATAAATTAATGCTTTACTATTTGCACGGCTATATGTAGTGGTAAAAATTAGACACACACTGAGTTGTCATAAGCTCACTCCCTCTTTTTCCTTACCTCTTAGGTAATGCAGGAAACTAGGACTCAGAATGGCATTAGAGGAACCTCGGACAACTTGTTTTTTTTTTTTAAGTTTCCATTAAAGTTTCCATTAATTATTTTTGGGTTGTAATTATTAATTATTTATTGCTTTTATATCTTAAAGATTGTTTAGCTTGTTAATTTTAAGCATGATACTTAGTTAATACTATGATAATTGCAAAGTACTTAAAGTTTTAATAAGTCTTTTTAGACATTAACTGTTTTTCTCAAAACTTCATATTATTAATATTGAAATTGGATTGATAAGTAAGCTGATTTAACCAATGAATGTTTTTCTTAAAAACAAAAGAGTGATTTTCATACAAACCAACTCAAGTAAAAGAATGACTTTACTGAATCACTTCGGTGATTAATGTAACGCCTTCGGTTTAGCCGAAACTCATAAACCGGGTTGGGGGTGTTACACGAAAAGTATAATAACTAGTCATTCTTTAATTAATTATCAAGTCAGGATTTGAAACTGAGATGATAAAATGAATCAAAATTCGAAATGTCATTTGAAAAGTACAATAACTAAACATTTTCTCATTAATCATCAAGTTGAGAGTTGAACCTGAAATAATAAAATGAATCAAAACTCGAAAGTTGGGAATTGAGCCAGTGATACTTAGATGATTCAAAACTCAAACTGTCATCAAAAAAGTATAATAATTAAAACCTTTTTTAAGTAATCATCGAGTTGAGATTTGAACCAAAAATAATAAAGTGAATCAAAAATTGAAATCTCATTCGAAAAGTTAAATAACTAAATATTTTCTAATTAATTATGAAGTTGGAAGTTAAACCTAAGATAATGAAATAAATCAAAACTCAAAATGTCATCCAAAAAGTAAAATAAAAAAATTTAAGATTTGAAACATAAACAATACGCATGTATTTCGAAAAGGGTGCGTATTTAGTACTCTAACAATATATTTATTTTTATTTCACAAATAATTTTAAAAATTGACATATCTCTTATTTTTTAATATTTATTTTTTTAATTTTCTTATAGGCATATAAAACATTTATCAAAACCCTTAAAAATGTTAGTTTTGGTTGAAGGTTGTCAAGAAAGCTATCTAACTGGTAGCAATGTTATCAATGTCCTTAATTATCCCAACGGTCTAACCAACTAGACAGCGACGTGAATTAAATTAACTCACCAAGTTGTGGGGCTTTCTTCGATGATGGGGCATTTAGGGATTGTCAATAACGGCCGGTGACCAATTGTTTTACAATAATTTTATGATAAATTATTTTATACGATATTTAGAATTATTTATAGTTACTTTCTAACCCTTAAAATAAGAGAATAATGTGTTTTAGTGTATTCAAATTCATATATTTTTACACTGTTAACAACATCAATACCAATTGAACTAAGAATCAATCGGCTACTGATGATGATTATTTAATTAAAATCAGTTTATAATAAATATCATATATCATATTATATATATATTAGAAGGTTTAAAATCAAAGTTGATGTAAACGATTTGTTTTAATATAATGTGAACTCTTATTATTTTAAATTATTATATTTTTTATCAATTTTAAATAAATAAAATTTGAAAATTTTATGTGAATTTTTTAGGTAAAAAAGTAAAAATTTATAAAAAAAATTCAAAAATATGGAAACAAAATATTTAGAAATTAAATTTATAATTTTAAAAGGCATATTAAATACTTGAAAATCTAAAATTAAAATTAAAATATGTGCTCACATAATGGGTTTTTAGACTAAAAATTTTAAAGCATAACAATAATTGAAGTAATTAAGATTATTGCTAACACATACAATCATGAAATTTATTCATATTATTAATAAAATTTTATTTAAAATATAAAATAAATTAATATATTTTAATTTATACATGCAATCAAATTGTGTATTGCACGAGTAAAAACCTAGTATATAAATAAACAAAGTTATATTTTTAAGAGAATATTCTTATCTTTTTTATATAATAAAAAGCAAAATTTTGATCATAATAAAATCTAAACCCAAAACATCATGTTGATAAATAATTAAATTTATTATTATAATTAAAGTAAATTTATGTTTATGCGGATCTTTAATATAATATATTTGTTATTTAATTTTTTTTACCCACAACGTGAAACATAAATAAAATATTTCCTAAAATGCTTTTCTTTTTTTAGTTTTTTTATTCTTTAAAATTATAATTTCTTGATAAAAAATTTGTAACATTTATTTTAGTTTTTTACACAACTCAAAAACTATTATTTCAAATTACGAATGGAAGTTGAACTAAGGTTGGGAGCAATCAAAAAGCCACACGTGCCGACAACCCTAACATCACCAATAATGAAATTTAAATAATAATAATAATAAGGTTAAATTCTGCTATTAGTCCTTGTATTTAGTAAAAGTTGTGGATTCAATCTCTGTATTTTTATTTGGTCGTTTTCAGTTGTTGTACTTTTTAAATTTTAAAATTTCAATCCTCACCAGATAATAATTGTTAAATTCATTAAGTAAAGTTCTATTATTTCTAAAATCTGATGTGTCAAACATATTATCATATGTGTAATGTCATGTCAACTTATTATTTCTACATATTACTTACTGAAAATCCAGTTAATAGGTTACCAACTGTCATTTGCATTAAGATTGAAATTTTAAAATTTGGAAAGTATAGGAGTACTAGTAAATGAATTTAACTGCTATTGTTTGGGTCAGGACTAAAAATTTTATATTTGAAAAATACAGGGACTAAAATTTACTAATGCAGAAAGTACAATGACTAAAATTAATCAAATAAAAGTATAAGGACTAATAGTAAAATTGAACCTAATAATAACAACAAAAATGAATCATAAATTTTGCTTGAAAAACTTGATATATGGGGTTTGAAAAATACAGCCCTATATTTTTCAGTTGTGAAAGTTAAATGGTTTTTCACAGACAACATAAGGAAGTAGACAAGCATGATGATGAGTTCAAATAACATGGAGTGTTCCGCTAAAGCGAAGGAAGAAGAAGAGATCACCAAAATAAGTCTTATGAGAAGCTTGGTTGAAACACAAGATCCTTCTTCCAAGGTATGTTTTTTTGGTTGTTTTTCATTTATACAGTCGGATTTAATCTAGTTGGTTCAAAAAGTGACGTCCAACAAGTTTGAGATTTGGATCTTAATATCGACAATGCCTGTTTTTATTCTCAGGCAAAATCATGATTTCTTCTGTTATGTCAAAATTATGATTGGAAAATTGAACCAGAAGTCCGACAAGTTGAACTTTCGCTTCTTGTAGGAAGTAGATGATATGACAATAAGAAGATTTCTAAGAGCTCGTGAATTAGATGTGGAGAAAGCATCGAGCATGTTCCTCAAGTACCTGAAATGGAGACGAAGCTTTGTTCCTAATGGTTTCATTTCTCCATCAGAACTCACACATGAAATCCAACAGAACAAGATGTTTTTACAAGGTTCCGACAAGAAAGGACGACCTATTTCTGTTCTTCTTGCTGCAAGACATTTCCAGCATAATGGCGGCCTCGACGAATTCAAGCGTACCCCTTTTTCTCTTTTTAGTCTCTCTGGCTGTGATAATCTTGATATTAATTTGCTTTTTGGTTAATTTACAGGTTTTATAGTCTACATTTTCGACAAAATATTGGCCAGGTAATATTTTTATTCGCACTCCCTCACATTGGTGGAATAAGGCTTAAGCACAATATTAGCGGACGATTTTTAAATCAGATTGATAGTGAAATCGAGTATATCATCAGTTTGTTGGTGTCATCGGACCGATTAAATTATTAAAAATTCAAAAAATATAATAATAATTAAAAAAATTCGGTTCAATTGTCTTGTTTAACTGGTCCATATAGGTTTTCAAGTCAATCGGTTCAAAGTCCCTCCTGACTAATACTTTAGTTAGTTCTCAGTTCAATCGGTCAGTCCAGTTAGGACCTGATTATGGCTAGGGTCACCCACCCAGGCTCGAGGTCTTCTGGAAAAGTAGGAGGGTTTGAACAAAAGTATAAGCTCAAAAAATGGGTTTGGATAATAAAATAAGACTTGTTTTTCAAAAGGGTTGGGCCTTGGGTAGAATTTTTTTACTTGGCTCTGGCCCAAATTTGCCTAAATTTTATTTTCTACTGCTGTTTGGCTATCATTTCGCAATTATATTGTTACTATTTTGTTGTTATTGTTTGGATATTGTATAACTCTTGTTTTATTGTCGATCTTGCTACTATTTTAGAGACATTTGCTTGCTAAATTGCGACCACTTAGTGTTATTTAAGTATAAAGACTCTTTTTAATGTATTTTCAATTTGTTGGGAAATATTTATTTTAATGTTTTTAGTGTATTTTATGTAGTATTTTTTTAAATTTGTTTTGATATAAAAATAATATAAAAACTTAATACAGGCGGGCTAAGTTGGGTTCGAGTTTAGCATTCTTAATCTGGTTCGGGCTTGGGTAGAATTTTAGGCCCATTTTTTGCCCGAACCTAGAATTTTTGCATCGGGCCAACCCAAATCTAATTAGACCTGGCCCATGATCAGGTCTAGTCCGATTCAAACAACATTGATATTAACACACTTTATGCTTGTTAATAATATAGGCAGGCATAAAGTGTGTCAATATCAGGTCTAGTCCAGTTTGATTCAAAATATAAGTTTAAAATTTTACTCACGTCTATATATTTGTAAATGGCTAACCTAAACTCAATTTAGGTCTGCCCATATTATTTTTAAATTTTTTAAAATATTTATATTATTTTTAATTTTATATTTACTAATTTTATTTATTTTTATTTAAATGTTATATAAAGGTATCTTAACATTTTAAAATTTTACATTATAGTATTACATATTACTATAGATTTAAAATATGTATTACAAATTATATAATATATAAAAATAACATAATATAATATATTACAAATTTAGAAAATTGGTTGGGCCCAAGTCCAGCTCATATTTTAAATGGAGTTAATATTTTACCCGAATTCATTTTTCAGATCTAATATATTTCTTTAAACCCTCTAAATTTTGGTGTACTTTCGAGCTTGGATGGTGCAGATCTAATGTGTGTACTAGAACAGTTGATAAACTTATATATATATATATATAATCAATCATCTGTCAAATTTAATTATTATAAAAGATGATTGTAATAATAGCGATTGATAGTATGATTGGGGTGACAGGATGCCTCCAGGACAAGATAAATTTATTGTGATCGGAGATCTTGACGGTTGGGGATATGCAAATTGCGACATCCGGGCATACCTTGCTGCTCTATCTCTCCTGCAGGTTTAACTCTTAATCATATATTAGTTTAGATTTTATTTCTCATTTAGATAATTTTTAACTTATAATTCATTTGAATCTGTTCGGTTTTTTTTTTGCTTGCAAAATACACTATATTAATATTTTTAGGAATTTAGTCCTAATTTTAAAATATCACCTCAATAATTTTTTTAAAAATAATAGTGTTAACAATTAGATTTAGATTTTGAAATTTGAAAAGTAAATTGACTAAATTACTAGAAACAAAAGTACAAAAACTAAAATTTAAATTTATAAAGAGTACAGGGACTTATATCATAGTTTAACCTTCTAAAAAAGAATGATATTTAAGTCGGGTAAACTATAAAAATAATCACTTTTGTTCGCCTCAGATTACATTTTTGTCACTTATGTTTGAAATGTTATGTTTTAGTCACTTACGTTATTATTTTGTTACGAAGTGGTCACTCTACTGTTAAGCTCCGTTATCTCCCTAACGGCGGTCCTATGTGGCAGTTCAAATTAAATTTATTTAATTAAAAATCTATTTTTATCCCAGCAACTAAACATGCAAGTTGGCATTTAAAACCCATTTGAACTGCCATGTAGGATTGCCGTTAGGGAGGTAACGGAGTTTAACAGTAGAGTGACCACTTCGTAACAAAACGATAACATAAGTGACTAAAACGTAACATTTCAAACATAAGTGACTAAAATGTAATTTGAGACAAATAAAAAAAAAAGACTATTCTTTTAGTTTACCCTTAAATCTTTCCTAAATAAATTAATATTCCGTTCATACGTGATACCATCTGAATCAATAACTTATAAAAATAGTATATAAATAAAGGTTGGAAATCCTTTAACAAAAATAAAGCCAAATAATTTATTAGCCAAAGAGTAATATTTTTTTAATGAAAATGGGCAGGATTACTACCCGGAAAGATTAGGAAAGATGTTCATAGTGCATGCACCCTACGTTTTCATGGCGGCCTGGAAAATTGTTCACCCTTTCATCGACGTCAAAACCAGGAAGAAGGTAATATTATCTAAATCTGAATTAAATATGTGTCCTTCCTAAATATCCGAATTTTATAAGCCAAAAAATATTTTTTAAAGAAAAACTTGTAGAAAGTAAAATGTAAAGAGATAACGAATTTAGCTATCTAAATCCGAATTTATAAAAATCTTAAATATTCGAGTCTACAACATATAGAGTAAAATGAATATCTATACATACCCACCTAGGGCATAGGGCCAAGCAAGAGCCATGACTTCTCCTAAAATGAAAATTTGTTGCTTTAGATCTCTCTAAATTCATAAAATCCTAAGCTAATGTATGGTAAAATTATAGTGTCCCAAAATGTTAACATTTCAATTTAGTCTTTTAAAACCACACATATATATATAAGTCAATACAATAATAAAATTACATTTTAACCCTCATAAAACTATATAATTTAATATCGTTCCCCCTAAAAATTTCTAGCTTTGTTCCTATACGTACTATTTATTGTCATCACTATATATGTTTGGTCTAGTATACTTGACTATTTTTTTCTTATTATAAAAAAATTTTATTTTTATACCTATATTCAAATATGTGTCGAATCAATAGTGGAGTCAGGTGGCTGGCAATGACTCTAACCCTCTTAAAACGAGAAATTTTCCTTTTAGCTCATTTAGGATTTTTAAAATTTTAATTTAGTAATAGTAAAATTACAATTTGATTCCCAAAAATGATAAAAATTTGATTTAATAATTTAAAAATTATAAAGATTTAAATTAATAAAATAATATTTTTATTATCGTAAAAATATATAACTTAATTCCACCCCTAAAAAATTTGATGGCTTTGCCGTTAACAAAAATTTAGCTTACTAAAAATCATCTTGTATGGTAGATTGATATAGAAAAAATTTGGTGTGGAATATACAGATAGTATTCGTTGAGAACAAAAGCCTGAAATCAACATTGCTTGAAGAAATAGACGAGAGCCAACTGCCAGAAATGTATGGTGGCACATTACCATTGATTCCCATTCAAGACAGCTAAAAAGCGCGCGCGCGCGCACACACATATATATATATATATATATATAAAAGCTGATTGTTAAAGAAGCTTTAAGGGAATATTGTATGTCGTTTTTTTATAGTTTATGTTTAAGATTTGTAACTGATTTTTTTTAATAATGTTATCTTTGAAATTTAAATCTATATCATTCCTTAAAGTATAATGTACCTTATTATTACATCTAACACTTGTTAGTTGGAAAATTATAGACAAAATCTATATTTTTATTTATTTCGTGATACTAATTGAAAATAAAATCGAGGAATCTAGCAAAAGAAGAGAAAATAATTAAATCTAAATTTATGATTACAATCTATGATGAATTCGTTCATAATTGATAAATTTATATAAATTTTATGATTAAAATATTTTGCCAATTATCTACTTATGTTTAAGTTAATACAAAGTTATAATTTAAATTCATACCTTTTTTTTATGAACCTCTCCCTCTCTTTATCCTTTTAACTTCTTTTAGAGAGTAATCTAGGACTCACGCGTGGTTGGTTAAAGCATATGTCATTAATATAATAAAATTGCCTCAAATTTCTTTGTTTGCTCTTTTTTTTTTCATTAGGTGTCGCTATTCGGTTCTGACAATTACATATTGTCTAGTTGCTCAATGCCCTATGAGTAATTGTAAGAATTGTGTCATTTAGGTTACTAGTTTTCTTGGCTTAAGGCTTAAGCTCTTTGTTAATATAAAACAATGTCCTTTTCCTCCGTTAGGTCTAAAGTACGTTATAAAGTGATCTGATGAATACTTGACAAATGCAGTAAGAAGTTTTGTTGGTGTCATTTTATTCATTGAGATTTTTGAGTTTTTATTAGCTAGAATGGATTGGTCTTTTCCACAATATTAATATTAAGTTGCATTACAAGGTTAGCAACTAGATGGTTTTACTGTATTGATATCAACTAATATTTAGTTGAACTAGTGGTTCAATGATTTTTGCAAGTAAATAAAAATGTATAAGTAAATATCGACTCAGTGATTACCTAAGGTTTAACTAGTATTAAGTTGAATTACGTGATTGGATTGTAATGCGAGAACACAACTTATATTAGTAGGAAATCTACATTTTTTGTAGTCCATGGGGTCAAATTAAGCAAATGACTCATGTAAGGACTATGGTAGTCTAATTGAGGAGATAGTTTGTTTTGGTTGTCGAAGCTAGATTGACTCTAAAAAATAGAGACATAAATGTGATTCTTTGATTGGCAATACATTAGATAGAACCCAAGTTGAATTTATCCTAGATTCGTTTATGAATTAATTCACTTGCAACATTCTTAGTGTGACTTACATGAATCTTGAGTAAGTGAACGGTCATGTGTGAATGGCTCTAGTGCTCTGGTATATTGAAAACACGTGCTCTCATGGTAGTGAGCTGAAAGTTGGTATGTTGAGCACATGACATATGCATGACATACTAGCATGGCTTCACTTACAATAGTGAAACATAGCTTGATTAAAAGAGTAAATGACATCCTTCCATTAGAATTGTATAGATTATAAAATTACAACATGACCATGGGTCATTTGTATAATACCCTTTACCCAATCCAAAAGTTTGGTTAGATAAAGAATGCCACATTAGTTATCAAAGTGACCCAATCAAACAATCATACAATCAAATCATAGGTAAACACGTGTTATAATCATACAATAAACAATTTCAAACTTCCACAAACAATTGCAAACAAAAACCAAGCTTAATCAAACCTTTAAAAAAATCAATTAGAAGCCTAAAGTATGAATTATGCATTCATGTCTTAAGACACAGAGGTCATGTCTTGAGACTTGCCTTCTCTTGATCTAAACTTAGTTACTGACTTCAAATGTCTCTAGACTTTACCCTTATTTCTTAAGACCTTGCTTGTCTATCTCAAGACTTAAACCTAGAAATTTTATCTTGTCTCAAGACTTAAGCCCAAAGTTGCAAAAAAGTAAGGTTCAAAGTCTATTCTTTTCAGAGTTCACCCCAAAGGCTATTCTTAACTATTATGTTTGCGTGAGGTTTGCCCATCATCGTCTCGGGACACGCAAAGAACCCCATTAGGTAACCATCATTCTTTAGTTCTTTTTCAGAGGGTGTTATGACCATGGACTTTTCCTTCAGAGCTCATATCAGAATTCGTATTTTTAGTCCCGATAGATTCCATTAGACACTACCACAGTGAACAGACATAAACTCTCTTAACAAACTCTTCGTGCATTGAAACAATCTAAATTCAACATTTTACTTCCATAACATACACTTAAACATAACACACATCTCATAACATACATTTCACACACATACATACTCAACCATACTTCAATGTTTCAATACTCATGCACCAATCATCACATACTATACTTTTCATGACTTCAAATCCATAGTTAAATCAATTTTCTATAGATGACTCACAATATGAACAATATACATGCAGGAGTCAGTGTAGAACTTACCTGACACCCACGTACAACAACTTGAATTCCAAATTCAAACTTCTATCATGAAACCGCAGCAACCACTGCTTATAAAACATAAGAACACCATTACTACTCTTATACATGCAAGTTGCTTATCATTTCAATCGCTATCAATCCCATACAAAATGTAATGACCCAAAATTCACGGGCATCGAAAAAGTATAATATCGGGCCTCCGTCTTAGTAAATTGAGTCCGAAAATAATTATTAGAAATATTTACGAGACTAGTTGTGTGTTTAATTAAGTTTTAGATAGATGAATTTAATCTAATTAAGAATAATTAGGAAAAAGGATTAAATTGAATAAAGGGTGAATGTTTAATTATAGATCAAAAGAAAATAAGAGGGACCAAATGGGCAATTAAGCCACATTTGGAAGTTGAGGCGGCATAACATTGTAAAAATCTTAGATTTTTATATTATTTATTTATATAAATATATAAATTAATTATAAAGGATATTATTAAATTAATTATATTATAAATATTATATTAAGAAATAAATTAAATAAAGACAAATGTATGGTGATATTTAATACAGGTGTATTAATAAAATACATACATTTGTAATACTTATATTTAATTACTAAATAGATATTTGTTTTAATTATTATATTAAAGTAATTAAATAAAAGAAAACAAAAGAAATAAAATAAAAGAAATAAAGTAAAGTAAGTTAAAATAAAAGAATAAAAGAAACAAAAGAAGAAAGAAACAGAATAGCCAAAGACGAAACAGAGAAGAAACAGGGGAGAAAGAAGAAAAAAGAAAGAAAAAGGAAAAATTGAAGGTTTAAGGTTTAAAGCTTTGATTGGTAAGTCAAATTAGCCCTTTTCTCTTAATTCTAATGTTTTAAAAGCTTTAAAACAAAGTTTTGATGGAATTAAGTTGATATTTTGTAAGTTCATAGGTTTTCAAGTATAGTTTATGTTGAACAAAAGAGATGAATTAGGGATTAACTTGAAGGAATTTTAAGTTAGAATTGAAAAAGGGATTAAATTGTAAAAAAAACTATAAGTTTTATGTTTTAGGGACTAAATTGAGGGAAATTCGAAATTAGCAAAATATGCTGAAATTTTGATAGTTAAATTTTAGTTTGGATGAAATTTGAATAGAAATAGAGTGTGAATTGAATTAGGAAAGTAAGTGAATTTAGTTAGGATTAAATTGAGAATTAGGAAGAAATTGAATAGAAATTCAATTATTTATTATAATTAGTGCTGTAATTAATATTACAAATTATTATTTTCGTAGCTAACAAAGAACCCGAGGCATCGGCGTCAAAAGGAAAGGAGAAAGTTATTGAGGACTAAAACGGGAGAATAACGGTTTGTATTACTATAATTCAAGTTATTTATTATTAAATGCTAAATTTTAATTTATGTGTCTAGTAAATGAAATGTGAGGTAAGTATAATATTAGTATTAATTTATTATTATTATTATTATTATTATTATGAGTGGGAATTAAATTGAATAGTTTATATGAATTAATATTTGAATTGTTTGTTGATTGAAAGCGGGAAATGAATTTGAATCGAATTGTGAATGGTATTAAATTGTATGGAAATGTATTGAGTTGTGAAAATGTGTGAATTTGTGAAATAATTATTGATTGAATGTGGAAAAATGATTGAATTGAAAGTGTGAGAAATTGTGATTGAATTGAGAATATATGTGATTTAAATACCCTATTAACTAGTCGGGCTGAGTCGGATATAGTTGGCATGCCATAGGATTGGAAGAGTTCAGGGATACTTCGACCTCGAGTCGATGAGACACTGGGTGTCACTATATTTCTTCGGATAGATTCGATGAGGTACTGGGTACCAACTTTCTTCGGCTTTGCCGATGAGACACTGGGTGTCAACTATTGCTTCGAACTATCCGATGAGGCACTGGGTGCCATTCTGGTGTGTTTGGTTGGATCCGTGTATCCGCCAAAGTCCGAGTTTTGTTAATAGGGTAAATGATGAAATGATAAACCGAACGAGTTGGTCAAACGAGCTATTGAAATGATATGAAAAAGTTGAATTGTGAATTGAAATGTGAAATGAGATTGAGAAATGAACCTAAGGTTCGTGATTTATTCAAACTCAAATTGTGGATATACGATATTGGTTGATGAATTGCTATTGTTGAAATATTGAATTTAAATTGTATATACGATTTATGCATTACATGTACATTATTGTTATAATTTGAATTATGGTAATACCACTGAGTATGAATTACTCAGCGTACAGTTGTTTTCGTGCGCAGGTCGATAGAAGTCAAAGGTCCCGGTTCAGCATCCAGATTAATCCCGGCTTCGGCAAAACTTGGTGATGTATTTTTCCTTTGGTAAAGGTGGCATGTACATAGATTGTGTATAAAGGTTATTATGTTTTAATATATAATGGTTAAAAATGTTAGTATTAAAAGTTTATGGATTTTAATGAAAGAAGTCTATCTATTTTATCTAATTAGTACATTGTTAAATTTTAAATTGATATTGTGTAGATTGAGTTTGATTAGAAGTATTTAGAATAGAAAATGTGAATGTGAAATGAATTGGTTGAATTGGTGATATTTGGGAACTATATGGTTTTAATTTGCAGGGGGTTTTATGTAAAAATAAGCAGAAATGCTGCCGAAATTTTTATAAAAAAAATGAAGTCATTTGGTAAACAAACTAATAAATTTTATGAATTATTTTAATATATTGGTTATTTATTTAAGAATTGTTGTAAATCGTTCGATACGTCCGGTAATGCCTCATAATTCTGTTCCGGCGACGGTTCGGGGTTAAGGGGTGTTACATTTTGTGGTATCAGAGCTATCAGGTTTAGCCGATTCTCGGCCTAAATCGAGCTCGGAATTGAGTCTAGATGTACATGCCACTGTCGAGTTAAACTGAGTCGGGATTTTTGGATGCTGACCTATTTGTTTGTTTTGTTTTATAGATTAAAGATGTCTGAAAGAAAGAATAAATGATACTGATGAAAGAATGTATACTGAAGATAGAGAATTAGATGAAACAGAATCTGTTGCACCGAGTGTGAATCCGTTAGGCAACCAACCTTCTAATGTAGAACGAGAAAATGTCAGAGATAGAGATGAATCCCAATTACTGAGAATTATAGCTGATGCATTACAAAGAGTAGCAGGAACTACTCCTGTTACGACTTCAGTACCTACTGTTAGACGGGCTCCGATAAAGGAACTGAGGAAATATGGTGCCACTGAATTTATGGGTCTAAAAGGAGTTGATCCATCCACAGCTGAAAATTGGATGGAGTCGACTAAAAGAATTTTGCAGCAATTGGATTGTACCCCCGAGAGTGTTTAATCTGTGCCATATCGTTGTTACAAGGGGAGGCTTATCTATGGTGGGAATCAGTGGTTCGACATTTACCAGAGAGTCAGATAACGTGGGATCTATTTCAGAAGGAATTTCAAAAAAATATATCGGAGAGATGTATATTGAAGACAAGAAACAAGAGTTTTTGTTGCTACAACAGGGTGATATGTCAGTAATAGATTATGAGAGGGAATTCTCGAGACTCAGCAGATATGCCTCCGAGTTTATTCCGACAGAAGCCGATAGTTGTAAAAGATTTTTACGGGGTTTACGAGACGAGATCAAAGTGCAGCTAGTATCTCATCAGATCACTGAGTTAGTAGATTTGATTGAACGAGCCAAAATGGTGGAACAAGTTCTGGGCCTCGACAAAAAGACTGAAGTTGTTAGACCAACCAAGAAGCGTACAGGAACTACCAGTTCGAATCCTCAGCCGAAAAGACCAAAGGAATTCCAAAGTGGTTGGAGATCCAGTTTCAGGTCAGACAGAGGTGGTAAAAGTAGGGGAAAACAGACGATGATATCTACTGGCAGTGTGAGAGGTCCTTCCCGAGAAATAGATATTCCAGACTGCCAACATTGCGGAAAGAAACACAGAGGGGAATGTTGGAAATTAACTAGAGGCTGTTTTCGATGTGGTTCTACAGACCATTTCATCAGAGACTGTCTGAAAGTTGATAGTACTATACCCGTGACATCACAGAGATCGGTATCTACAGCTAGAGGCAGAGGGTTAGGAAGAGGTGGTTCGGTTTCAAGGGGAGGAAGTATTAGGAGAAGCAGTGATATTGCTACTCAACAGTTTGAGGCTAAAGTACCTGCCAGAGCTTATGTGGTCAGAACACGGGAAGAAGGTGACGCCCACGATGTAGTAACAGGTATATTCTTACTATATTCTGAGCCTGTTTATGCTTTAATTGATCCCAGATCTTCACATTCTTATATAAATTCAAAATTAGTTGAATTGGGAAAATTTAATTCTGAAATATCTAGAGTGACTGTAGAAGTGTCGAGTCCGTTGGGGCAAACAGTATTAGTGAATCAGGTCTGTCCGAGATGCCCGTTAATTATACAAAATAAAACTTTTCCTATTGACCTGTTGATTATGCCATTTGGAGATTTTGATATAATACTGGGGATGGATTGGTTGGCTGAGCACGGAGTGGTATTGGATTGTTATAAAAAGAAGTTTAGTATTCAGACAGAAGACGGGGATAGAATTGAGGTAAATGGTATCCGTACTAATGGGCCGGCACGTATTATTTCGGCAATAAAGGCTAATAAATTGCTTCAGCGGGGTTGTACAGCGTATTTAGCCTATGTTATTAATTCTGATTTGGTTGGTAGTCAGTGCAGTAAGATCAGAACCGTATGTGAGTTTCCAGATGTATTTCCTGAAGAGCTACCGGGTTTACCACCTGACAGAGAGGTTGAATTTGCTATAGAAGTGTATCCGGGTATAGCACCAATCTCTATACCACCGTATCGAATGTCGCCCACTGAGTTGAAAGAGTTGAAAGTGCAGTTACAGGACTTGTTAGATCGTGGATTTATTAGACCGAGCATTTCACCTTGGGGAGCTCCAGTATTGTTTGTTAAAAAGAAAGATGGATCGATGCGGCTTTGTATTGATTACCGGCAGTTAAACAAAGTGACGATCAAGAACCGGTATCCATTACCCCGTATGGATGATTTATTTGATCAGCTAAAAGGAGCTTCAGTATTTTCAAAGATTGACTTAAGATCTGGGTATTATCAGTTGAAAGTAAAAGAAAGTGATGTTCCGAAGACTGCATTTCGTACTCGATATGGTCATTATGAATTTTTGGTGATGCCGTTCGGGTTGACTAATGCTCCAGCTGCTTTTATGGATCTGATGAATCGTATTTTTCAGCCGTATTTAGATCAGTTTGTGGTGGTTTTTATTGATGACATCTTGGTTTATTCGAAGTCAGAGTCAGAGCATGATCAGCATCTCAGAACCGTGCTACAAATTCTGCGAGAAAAACAGTTGTACGGGAAACTAAGTAAATGTGAATTCTGGTTATCAGAGGTAGTATTCTTGGGACATGTTGTATCTGCGGATGGGATTAGAGTTGATCCGAAGAAGATCGAGGCAATTGTTCAATGGAAGGCACCAAAGAATGTATCAGAGGTACGCAGTTTTCTTGGTTTGGCTGGGTATTACAGAAGATTTGTAAATGGGTTTTCGAAGATAGCTTTGCTGATGACCAAATTACTACAGAAGAATGTTCCATTTATCTGGGATGATCAGTGTCAGAGGAGCTTTGAAACATTGAAACAAATGTTGACAGAGGCACCAGTTTTAACTTTACCAGAATCGGGGAAAGATTTCATAGTGTACAGTGATGCTTCTTTGAATGGTTTGGGTTGTGTATTGATGCAAGAAGGAAAAGTAATAGCTTATGCATCTCGACAGTTGAAGTCATATGAACGCAACTACCCGACACACGATTTAGAGTTAGCTGCTGTAATCTTTGCATTGAAGATTTGGAAACATTACTTGTATGGTGAGAAATGTTATATTTACATTGATCATAAAAGTCTTAAATATCTTCTGTCACAAAAGGAGTTGAATCTGAGACAGAGACGGTGGATTGAACTTCTGAAAGATTATGATTGTGTTATAGATTATCATCCAGGGAAGGCAAATGTGGTAGCAGATGCATTGAGTAGAAAAGCAGCGGTTGAATTACGGGAAATGTTCGCTCGACTTAGTATTAAGGATGATGGAAGTTTGTTAGCTGAGTTATGAGTCAAGCCGGTGATGTTTGATCAAATCAGAGCAGCACAGTTAAAAGATGAAAAGTTGATGAGGAAAAGAGAAATGGTACAGTATGGTGCGGTAGAAAATTTTAGTATTGACGAGCATGATTGTTTGAGATTTCAGAATCGAATTTGTGTTCCATCTACTTCTGAGATTAAAGAATTGATTCTCCGAGAAGCACATGATAGTATTTTTGCTTTGCACCCAGGAGGAACGAAGATGTATCGTGATCTACGAGAACTGTATTGGTGGCCAGGAATGAAGAAAGATATAGTTGAATATGTCAGTAAATGCTTGACTTGTCAGCGGGTAAAAGCAGAACATCAGGTACCAACAGGTCTGTTACAGCCTATTACTATTCCCGAGTGGAAATGGGATCGCATTACCATGGATTTTGTTACGGGGTTGCCATTGTCAGTGAGTAAAAAGAATGCTATTTGGGTGATTGTTGATCGACTCACAAAATCAGTTCATTTTATAGCAGTTAGAACCGACTGGTCATTACAGAAGCTTGCCGAGGTTTATATTCGAGAAATTGTTAGATTACATGGTATTCCGGTATCAATAATTTCAGACAGAGATCCTCGATTCACTTCGAGATTTTGGAAGCAGCTGCATGAATCATTGGGTACTCGACTTAGTTTCAGTACAGCTTTTCATCCTCAAACTAATGGACAATCTGAACGAGTAATTCAGATATTAGAAGATATGCTTCGAGCTTGTGTCATTGATTTTGAATCAGGTTGGGAACGTTATTTACCATTGGCCGAGTTTGTTTATAATAATAGTTTCCAATCTAGTATTCAAATGGCTCCGTTTGAAGCACTTTATGGTCGAAGGTGTCGATCACCAATATGTTGGACAGAATTAAGAGAAAGAAAAGTGATTGGGCCGGAATTGATTCAAGAGACAGAAGAAACAGTTAAAAAGATTAAAGATAGACTGAAAGCCGCTTTCGACAGACAGAAATCTTACGCAAACTTGAAACGACGAGACATTGAATATTCCGTTGGTGATAAGGTATTCCTCAAAGTATCGCCGTGGAAGAAAATTTTGAGATTTGGTCGGAAGGGAAAATTAAGTCCGCGCTTTATTGGGCCGTATGAGATAGTGGAAAGAATTGGGCCTGTTGCTTATCGATTAGCCTTACCTCTAGAGTTACAGAAAATTCATGATGTTTTTCATGTTTCGATGCTTCGGAGATATAGATCGGATCCTTCTCATGTTATTCCCACTGAAGACATTGAACTTCGATCTGATTTAACTTATGAAGAAGAACCAGTTCAAATATTAGCACGAGAAGTGAAAGAATTAAGAAATAAACGGGTTCCTTTAGTAAAAGTTTTATGGAGAAGCCATAGTGTGGAAGAAGCAACTTGGGAACCGGAAGAGACGATGAGAGCACAATATCCTCATCTCTTCTCAGGTAAATTTCGAGGACGAAATTTATTAAGGGGGAGAAATGTAATGACCCAAAATTCACGGGCATCGAAAAAGTATAATATCGGACCTCCGTCTTAGTAAATTGAGTCCGAAAATAATTATTAGAAATATTTACGAGACTAGTTGTGTGTTTAATTAAGTTTTAGATAGATGAATTTAATCTAATTAAGAATAATTAGGAAAAAGGATTAAATTGAATAAAGGGTAAATGTTTAATTATAGATCAAAAGAAAATAAGAGGGACCAAATGGGCAATTAAGCCACATTTGGAAGTTGAGGCGGCATAACATTGTAAAAATCTTAGATTTTTATATTATTTATTTATATAAATATATAAATTAATTATAAAGGATATTATTAAATTAATTATATTATAAATATTATATTAAGAAATAAATTAAATAAAGACAAATGTATGGTGATATTTAATACAAGTGTATTAATAAAATACATACATTTGTAATACTTATATTTAATTACTAAATAGATATTTGTTTTAATTATTATATTAAAGTAATTAAATAAAAGAAAACAAAAGAAATAAAATAAAGGAAATAAAGTAAAGCAAGTTAAAATAAAAGAATAAAAGAAACAAAAGAAGAAAGAAACAGAATAGCCAAAGACGAAACAGAGAAGAAACAGGGGAGAAAGAAGAAAAAAGAAAGAAAAAGGAAAAATTGAAGGTTTAAGGTTTAAAGCTTTGATTGGTAAGTCAAATTAGCCCTTTTCTCTTAATTCTAATGTTTTAAAAGCTTTAAAACAAAGTTTTGATGGAATTAAGTTGATATTTTGTAAGTTCATAGGTTTTCAAGTATAGTTTATGTTGAACAAAAGAGATGAATTAGGGATTAACTTGAAGGAATTTTAAGTTAGAATTGAAAAAGGGATTAAATTGTAAAAGAAACTATAAGTTTTATGTTTTAGGGACTAAATTGAGGGAAATTCGAAATTAGCAAAATATGCTGAAATTTTGATAGTTAAATTTTAGTTTGGATGAAATTTGAATAGAAATAGAGTGTGAATTGAATTAGGAAAGTAAGTGAATTTAGTTAGGATTAAATTGAGAATTAGGAAGAAATTGAATAGAAATTCAATTATTTATTATAATTAGTGCTGTAATTAATATTACAAATTATTATTTTCGTAGCTAACAAAGAACCCGAGGCATCGGCGTCAAAAGGAAAGGAGAAAGTTATTGAGGACTAAAACGGGAGAATAACGGTTTGTATTACTATAATTCAAGTTATTTATTATTAAATGCTAAATTTTAATTTATGTGTCTAGTAAATGAAATGTGAGGTAAGTATAATATTAGTATTAATTTATTATTAGTATTATTATTATTATGAGTGGGAATTAAATTGAATAGTTTATATGAATTAATATTTGAATTGTTTGTTGATTGAAAGCGGGAAATGAATTTGAATCGAATTGTGAATGGTATTAAATTGTATGGAAATGTATTGAGTTGTGAAAATGTGTGAATTTGTGAAATAATTATTGATTGAATGTGGAAAAATGATTGAATTGAAAGTGTGAGAAATTGTGATTGAATTGAGAATATATGTGATTTAAATACCCTATTAACTAGTCGGGCTGAGTCGGATATAGTTGGCATGCCATAGGATTGGAAGAGTTCAGGGATACTTCGACCTCGAGTCGATGAGACACTGGGTGTCACTATATTTCTTCGGATAGATTCGATGAGGTACTGGGTACCAACTTTCTTCGGCTTTGCCGATGAGACACTGGGTGTCAACTATTGCTTCGAACTATCCGATGAGGCACTGGGTGCCATTCTGGTGTGTTTGGTTGGATCCGTGTATCCGCCAAAGTCCGAGTTTTGTTAATAGGGTAAATGATGAAATGATAAACCGAACGAGTTGGTCAAACGAGCTATTGAAATGATATGAAAAAGTTGAATTGTGAATTGAAATGTGAAATGAGATTGAGAAATGAACCTAAGGTTCGTGATTTATTCAAACTCAAATTGTGGATATACGATATTGGTTGATGAATTGCTATTGTTGAAATATTGAATTTAAATTGTATATACGATTTATGCATTACATGTACATTATTGTTATAATTTGAATTATGGTAATACCACTGAGTATGAATTACTCAGCGTACGGTTGTTTCCGTGCGCAGGTTGATAGAAGTCAAAGGTCCCGGTTCAGCATCCAGATTAATCCCGGCTTCGGCAAAACTTGGTGATGTATTTTTCCTTTGGTAAAGGTGGCATGTACATAGATTGTGTATAAAGGTTATTATGTTTTAATATATAATGGTTAAAAATGTTAGTATTAAAAGTTTATGGATTTTAATGAAAGAAGTCTATCTATTTTATCTAATTAGTACATTGTTAAATTTTAAATTGATATTGTGTAGATTGAGTTTGATTAGAAGTATTTAGAATAGAAAATGTGAATGTGAAATGAATTGGTTGAATTGGTGATATTTGGGAACTATATGGTTTTAATTTGCAGGGGGTTTTATGTAAAAATAAGCAGAAATACTGCCGAAATTTTTATTTAAAAAAATGAAGTCATTTGGTAAACAAACTAATAAATTTTATGAATTATTTTAATATATTGGTTATTTATTTAAGAATTGTTGTAAATCGTTCGATACGTCCGGTAATGCCTCGTAATTCTGTTCCGGCGACGGTTCGGGGTTAAGGGGTGTTACACAAAAACTTTATACTTACAGTCTCATTGTTCAATTACCAAATGCAGATTTACTCATTCAGAACTTAACATGCAGAGTTGAAATACTTACCCTGATGCGAAGTAATTATTGATCATAAAAGAACCTTAGCCTCTAGATCATCGAGGTAGGATACATCAGATTTAAGGAAGGCTTCAGTAGATACCACTTGGGGAAGAGAAAGAAGAACCCCTTTCAGAACACATTCTCACATATAAATATGACTCATCTTGCTCAATGGAATTTAACAAGTGTCATACATATCAAAACTTGCATTCTTATTAGCCTACAATTTTCGAGAAAAGTATAAATAAGTTCCCTTCATCAAACTTATCAGGTTGAACTATACAATTGATTTCTAACCTAATTACTTAAAGTTTAACTAGCACGGTATTCCATACAAACTAGGCGTACTATACCTTTAGCGAATACTCATCCCATTTTTCACTTTTATCTCTTAACACGAACGCCTCCTTCATATAGCAGAATATCATGAAATCAAATTTTTACCAACTCAAGTGGCGATTACTATCTATCTATACGTATATGCCAAAATGGTATTGGGCGGATAACACCACGTCATGCAGACTGTCTACTTCTATACACCCAGAACTTTAGATCCACCAAAATTGGGGTGTTACAACACCAGCCTCAGTGCCAACTAGAATAAGTGATAGTGCAATCAACTCTCCAATCATATTTGAATGCACATGTAAGAAGCCCACCAAGTCTCAACTATTAGTTTCCTCCATAGGACACCTGCCAAATGACTCACATCTATCTATATAAACTCTCCTCACTAACTAGATCTCTTTAAAACACCATTTCACACCCAACATTTCCAAATTGGCCAAAGAACCTTTCTTTCATTTCTTAGGTTACCTAAAATATCTTTTGATGGCTCTTAGCATTTCTATGTGAATTGTCTCCAACCTCTATCACTAAATCCTTTATCAACATTGCCATAATAATTTATTTATATAATGTTATCACAAAAATTAGAACCTCGTGTTTCTTATAGATTCTTGTTATACCTTTACAATATCACCCTTATTGAATCACAAAAAGTAACATGTTTTAACCTCATTATTAATGTGTTTTTAGGTGATTATCCGATGTTAATTGCGAATTTTATGCTTCTAATCCTTTAAATTCATATTTTAATGCTTAATAGAGCACTTAGAAGCAAAATGAACGAAAAATGAATGAAAATCGGAGTGTCGAAGCAAGTTGCAGAAGCCACACGGGCTGAACCATTTCACTCGGCCAGACTAGACATGTCCATGGGCCGGGCGGCCCGACCCGACAACCCACCCGAAATATGGGAGGGTTCGGGTAAAAATATAGGCCCAAAATATGGGCTTGGGCAAAAAAACGAGGCCCGTTTAAAAAACGGGTCAGGCATCGGGCACCACTTTTTTGGCCCGGGCCCGGGCCGGGCTCGGGCTTATGATATTTTTCCCGGGCAGGGCCAGGGCAAAATTTCAGGCCCATATTTCGGGTCAGGCCAGGCCCGGGCCTAGGAGGCGTGTCGAAAATTTTTTTCGGGCAAGGCCCGAACCTGGCCCGGCCCGGCCCGGCCCATGGACAGGTCTAGGCCAGACCACACGACCGTGTGGTAGACTGTGTCGATTTCATGGGATTATGCACCAAACAACAGAAAATCGTGATTTTTAGGTTTTTCAAGCATTCTAAGACGTATAGATGACAAAAATAAGAAGATAAGAAGAAGCCGTCAAAGAATACTCAATAAAACAACTCGAAAAACACCATTGAAGCCAATTTTAAAGTAGATTTCTGTTAATATTGAAGATTCCAGTTGATTTCTTACGAAGTTACCATGAGTTTCTTTATTTCTTTTGGTTATATTGTATCTTGGATTTTTCTATTTTCGAGCATGAACTAATTTTCTAAATACCTAGGGGAGATGAACCCTATGATGGATTTTTTCGTTTGATTTTTATTTTATGCAATAAATATTTAGTTTCTTATTCTCAATTATGTGTGTGTAATTTTTGGTTTGATATTTCTAGAGTATTGATATATGTTTGATGTGCTTAAATCGGTAGTTGAATAGACCTTGTTTAAGATTAATCTTGCGCAATTGAGTGAAGTTGCATACAATCCTAGAAATAGGACGACATAAATCTACTAGATTAGAATTAAATATAATAGTGGAATCTATAGCACGAGTTAATGTGACAATAGAGGTTTTAATTAGAAAGAAATTCCAATTAATCATCCTAGAGTCAGTTGCTCTTATGCTCGAAAGAGATATTAGCATAATTTTGAGATTTCTACAGATCAAGGTACTAAGTAAAGAAATTGCATAATTTAGATTGATAGTGATAAATGAAATCTGGGTGAATTCTTTCATGGGCATTGTTTCGTTTCTTGGTTGTTATTCGATTATTGTCGTGATTTATTCTTTTTCGCGCTTATTAGTTGATAAAATTAGTTAATTTTAGTTTTAATCAATCATTCGAATTATTTAGTTAAATAATAGAAAGACGGTAATTATTAGTATTTGTTGTCCTTGTGGGAACGATATATTTGTTCACCGTAACTATACTATTAATTGATAGGTGCATTTGCCTTAGTCAAAATTTTAGTTAATTCTGTGATCATCAACACTTAAAGGTAAAACTCGACAAAGCTCAACTTTGTGACTTTGCCTGAACACCACATTATATGAGGCACCTTAACACATTCCCTAAAATATATATGGGGAAGAATTTTTGTCAACACTTGTCAATCCATCACCACCACGAACTTGCCAACTCTCCAATCGACCATCTTACATAGTCCCCTCTCATTGTCTTTACAATGCTATTAGTTAACAATTCACACTCTACCACCTGTATCTATAGAATATAACATTTAATGGTCGGGAGCCACACCAAGCCAACCTCCCTCAATAAATACTTCCTTTCAACACCAAAAAAAAAAAACATAAGATAAGATAAAAAAATAGCTTACATTCTTCTCAAACATTCTCTCAACTCAAATAAACAAACCATCATTGGTGTAGAGGTGCTCATGGGCCGGGCCGGGTTCGGGCTAGGCTTAGAAAAAAATTTCAGCCCGGCCCGAAATATGGGCCTAGAATTTTGCCCAGGCCCGGCCCGGGAAAAATTCATAAGCCCGGGCCCGGCCTGGCCCGGCTCGGCCCGTTTTTTAAATAAATACCAACAATTTGTTTTAAAAATTAAAAAAATTAAAAAAGTATTTTAAAATTAAAAAAAATTTAAAAAGTATTTTAAAAAAATTTAAAAATTTAAAAAAATTTAAAAAAGTATTTTAAAAGTATTTTAAAATTAAAAAATAAAAATAAATAAAAATATTTATTATATTCGGGCCGTGCCCGGGCCAAAAAAGTGGTGCCCGAGGCCCGACCCGTTTTTTAATCGGTCCTCATTTTTTTGCCCAAGCCCATATTTCGGGCGTATATTTTTACCCAAACCCTCCCATATTTCGGGCTGGCCGTCGGGCCGGGCCAGGCCGCTCGGCCCGTGAGCACCTCTACCTTGGTGGCCCTTTATACCCCTAAGGTGTGAACCTCCACTATTTTTAATAGCTCTTCACACTATTTACAATACGAACCATCATCATTATCTACTTTTAACATTTCGTATAAGCTTAATTGTTAATTTAAAGAATTCAATTCACATGTAAAATATTGAGGTCATTAATTATGAACTCGAGAAAGAAAGAAAAGATACATACAGGCAAGATATCAAGGAAGCTAGGAAAAGGATTGAAGAAAGGAAGAATATTGACTGTTCAAAAAGAAAAACAATGGTGAACAGTATTTTTCCTAAAATTTGTGGGGCAATTTGGGTACATTCAAACAGCAAAAGAATGATGGTTCAAATGAAAATCAGACCATGGGGGCAACTCCAAGGAATTAAAACCGAAAACTCATGCTCAACACCCTAACAAAAGGAAAGAAAAAGTCAAAGTCAAAGGAAACATAATCTGGCACTCACAGATGCTTCAAAATTGCCCTACGGATCTCTATAATCACCAATCAAATGGTTCAAAACATTATAATAGTAATAAAAAAAAGGTCCTCATGTAAAACACCAAAATCTGGCCGTATCCTGATATCAGGGTACGTTAAAAAAAAGTCTAATCATTACCCGTATTGACGTGTCGATTTCCTATTCGTTCCCTATATATAAATTGAATAAGGAAAACCTCATGCAAAGGAAACATTAACTGCTGTCTCTCTCACTGGTTACTGGTTAGGTTCCAACTGTCAAGTTCGGTTCCCTTGTAACAACACAAAGAAACCAATTCATGCAAGGGTATTTTGGGAATTCCATAGTTGCTCTCTTTATATCAATCGGCAGCTTCCTCTTGCCAACCAAACATAAAGGGATAAGAATATTTTTTCTTCTTCTCTATTTTCTTGTTTTCACTTCAAAAATGGACCCTGAGACTTTTGCTAGTGGGAGCTTCTTCAAGTGGGATCCAAGGGGACTGATGGCGCCAACGCCGGCTCGTTTGGTGGAAGCAGTTGCCGCCGTACCTCAGCCGCAGACGGTGGCTGTGGCTGCTGCTGCTGCTTTCATGGGGAGGCCGAGGGAACTTGGGGGTATTGAAGAGTTATTTCAAGCTTATGGAATCAGGTACTATACTGCGGCGAAGATAGCTGAGTTAGGGTTCACTGTAAACACCCTTTTAGGCATGAAAGAAGAAGAGTTAGACGAGATGATGAATAGTGTATCACAGATATTCAGGTGGGAACTCCTCGTCGGTGAAAGGTACGGTATTAAAGCCGCCGTTAGAGCTGAAAGGAGACGGCTTGAAGAAGAGGATTCACGGCGGCGACACTTGGTTTTAGGTGACACCACCACCACTACCACCGCCGCCAACGCTCTCGATGCTCTCTCACAAGAAGGTTCGTTCGTTATTATATATATATATATATATATAAGAAACCCCTTTGATTACGTAATTAAAAGAATCTAGACAAGACTTCCCTTTGACAGTTTCATTTTGCTGTTTTTCTTTCTTTGGTAATATACGTTTTTGATGTTCATTTTTATTACAGAGACTATTACACGTAAATGTTTTGTATGAAAGCTTTGAAACAATCTCATTTTCCATGCAATAAGCTCATCGTGAATATATATATATAAGAGCACCTTTGCCATCCCTAGGTGCAATAATATTATATGTATGTATATAGTTAGTTTTGCTGTATTTGTTGGGGGGCGTTGAAAAGAGTGGTTGACAGGGTTATCAGAGGAGCCAGTGCAGCAAGAGAAAGAGGCGGCGGGGAGCGGCGGAGGGGGAACGTGGGAGATGGTAATAGGTGGAGGAAGGAGGAAGCAGCAGCGGCGGAGGAAAGGGCAGAAAAAGGTGGTTGAAGTTGACAACGGGGATGAATTCGAGGGTGGTGATGACTATGATGAAAACGGTGATGGTGGTGGCGGTGGCTACGAGCGGCAGCGGGAGCACCCTTTCATCGTAACGGAGCCCGGCGAGGTAGCACGTGGCAAAAAGAACGGCCTTGATTACCTCTTCCATCTCTACGAGCAGTGTCGGGATTTCTTGATTCAAGTCCAAAACATAGCTAAGGACCGTGGCGAAAAATGCCCCACTAAGGTAACATATCAACCTTTTTTTAATGTTTTTGTTTTTAAGTTGATATGAACCTTAAAACCAATATGAAATTAATTAAAAATTTTAATTTTAAAAAATTCTTAATCGAAATTATTTTCATATTAACCCTATTTAATTAGTTGTTTGTATTATATGTTATATTATGATTAGGTTTAAAATATTAGTTATATACATTTTCATATAATAATATGAATTTTTTATATATAAGTAAAATATTAACTATTAGGTTTCACCTTTGTTGTTTTGGATCAATATTTTATGTTCCATTCATTATTTAAAATCTAAAAAATTAATTAACTTATTTTCATTATGTGTCATCATGTGTATAAACTTATACATCTTAATTGCATCAAATATAAAATCTATTATTTTTTGTTAATTTTTTCTAAGCATGTTTTCATTTGCTAAGTTATGTATATATTTTATCAAGTTCAACATGGATGCTTTTAACATAATTAGAAATTTGGTTAAATTGATATCATTAATTAATTGAATTTCAATTTAATTGAAAATTTATTAAAAATTTATGTTTTTCTTTTTACAAATCGGTACTACTATAATGAGAATTTTTGTCAATATTTAAAACTTTTAACTTTGTCATTTTAACTAATGCTTCTTTTGATTTTTACATAAATTTAAAAAAAATATATTTTTATATAATTTTTTTCACACGCATCATGAATGTATCATAATTTAGTATCAATAAAATATTCTAACTTTAAAGATTAAAGCATAATTAGGATCTTTTTCTGTAAACAAAATTTTAAAATTCTTCAACTTTAATTAATTTAAGCTCAAATGAAGTTTTAGTTTTTCAATTTGCCTTTAAATTTATATCTAAAAAACTATTAAAAAAAGTTAAAATGTGTTGTTAATTAGTCTTTAAATTTTTATCTAAATAACCTACTAAATAAATTTAGTCCCTTTAATTAAAAATTTAAAAGTTTTCATATTTAAAATTTTCAGTACAAGTATTAAAATCTAA
The DNA here is from genome assembly GCF_007990345.1 of Gossypium hirsutum. Lineage (NCBI taxonomy): Eukaryota > Viridiplantae > Streptophyta > Magnoliopsida > Malvales > Malvaceae > Gossypium > Gossypium hirsutum. Next base: position 5,560,249 of record NC_053443.1, read on the forward strand.
TTTTTTTGTCAAACTTTGTTAGCTTGAAATTTTGATTAGGTTGACAAAATATAAACATGATAAGTTCACAAATTTTAAACAGAAATTGCCAACAAAGATGATGGTTAAACTAGAATTCTATATAAGTACAAGGATTAACAACATATTTAAAGGAACAAAAACAATTAGATTGAAATAAGGGTTAAGGGAGTTCATTTAACAAAACTACATTTAGTTGAAGGACTTGAATAGTTATTTAGCCAATTTAAAAATATAAGCAAAATTTGTCCCATCTAAAAGCAAAGAAAATAGGGATAGAGGTTCCCAATAAAGCAAGGGGGATTGAAAGCCAGCTGTTACAATGAAAATATGACAGATCTGGTACGGGCAGGAGTAGGCTCTGGGAAATATGGGTTCGAAAGAAAATATTTGCAGGTGGGGGGGGGGTCCCTAACTGTACTTTGTCTGAAATCATTTCCTTTCTTTTTTACCCTTATTGAGCTGGCATGCCCCCCATGTGACATCTACTCTCCTTTTTTTCTTACGTAACCACGTTTTGTCGTTTTCTCAACCTTTTACTGTTTTATTAAAAAACAAATTTTAACTTAATGCCAATCGACTGTTTTATTAGTTCTATTATATGATAATGAATTCTTTTATATAATTAATCTCTCTTCGACTTTAAATAGGAATATAGTAGGTTCGAACTCGCATTCTCCTCTATAAAATAAATCGATCAAAATATCATTTTGATCGATTATCAATTTGAAACCGGTTAAAATAACAAACCAAATTAAATCTATAACTGAAAAAAACCACCCAAATTGAAGGTGACTAAACCGAATTGGTCTCCTCTATTTATACACCCTATTAATTTCAAATCTCACTTTCTTTTGCTAAAAAATTTAATTTCATAGTACATTCTCAAGCTATAACCCTCGTTTTAAATTAGTCTCTAAACATTAAAATATTTTAATTATATTCTTAAGTTATCAAGGTTAAATTAATAAGACACTTCTATTACTAAAAACATTAATTTAACCATCAAATGAGACGTCAAATCTTATATGGCATGATTTAAAATGTAAAATTTAAATGGAAATGAATATTGTAAAAATTTTTAATTTTGAAGTTTTCAAAACTTTTACAAAAGCTTTTATTGTTCACTCTCTTTTTTCGAATTTACTTTATTTTTAGTTTTAACTTTTAAAGGTTATGTAATAATGTTTTACAATTCTTTTAAAAATTTCATTTTAAATTATATTATATAAGATTTGATGTGTTTTTTAACGATTAAATTAGTGGTTTTAATAATATGACTTGATCAATATAGGACCGATAGTTTTAGAATGTACTTAGACTATGTTGAAGTTTAGGATCAATTTATAACGAAAATATCATAGTTTGATAATGTCTAGTGCATTTAACTCTAAAAAAACAAAATCAAAGTTGATATAAAGTTTGATTTTATTGGTTTTTAATTGATTTTTTTGTAGGTGACAAATCAAGTATTTAGGTACGCTAAGAAAGCGGGGGCAAGCTACATCAACAAGCCTAAAATGCGACACTACGTGCATTGCTACGCCCTACATTGCCTCGATGAGGAAGCGTCGAATGCGCTGCGGAGAGCTTTCAAGGAGCGAGGCGAGAATGTCGGGGCATGGAGACAAGCCTGCTACAAACCACTAGTTTCGATTGCGGCTCGCCAAGGTTGGGACATCGATGCCATCTTCAACGCCCATCCTCGACTCGCTATTTGGTACGTCCCGACTAAGCTTCGACAGCTTTGTCATGCTGAACGTAATGGTGCTGCCGCCGTTGCCGCTGGTTCGAGTTCGGTTTCTGGTGGACATGATCATATGGGGTTCTAAAAAGCTTTTGATTTTATATTAATCAGTTGAGGAATTTAGATTATATGTATGGTTTAAGTTGGAACTGAATTAGAAACTTTGAGAATTAATGTAGTTTAGTTTAGTTTAGCGTCTCTAGATTTTAGGTTTATCAGATTGTATAATGTATACTGTACATTATTTCGAACTGATCTTAATTTAAGCAAGAAATTGTGCCTTTGTTTTCAAGTCTCTCGCTGTATAATAATCGATTGGTTAAATTTTTCTATCAGTCCTTGTACTTTACACGGAAGTTGTGAATTTAATCTTTATACTTTTCGAATTTTTAAATTGCAATATTCACCAAATATAATTATTAAATTTATTAAGTTACATTCTACTGCTTCCAACATATTATCATATATGTAATGATATGTTAGTTTGTTATTTTCACAAAATACTTGCTAAAAATCTAATTAATGGATTAATGACTTGTGTTTGTGATAAGATTGAAATTTCAAAAATTGAAAAGTATAGGGACTTAGAATGATCTAATTTGATAATATAAACTAAATATACAAATATACGTGTAATATATGACTAGTAATTGAAATTAAAATATATATTTAACTGTAATTATTTGGATTAGGATTAAATTTTCAAAATTCAAAAATTATGATAACTAAAATTAATCAAGTCGAATAATATAAAAACTAAAATTGATCAAATAAAAGTAGATAAACTAAACCCACAACTTCCATAATATAGTAATAGATATAGTGAAAACTTGATTAGGTTTCTAAGATGCTTGAATTAGATATTAAAATGCATCAATCCAACTCCCTCGATAACTTGAGTGGTTCAAATACAATCTCGACTCGGTAATTACTGAATTTTTTTTTTGGTTAAATTGAAGGGTTTTTTTTGGTCTTTTATTTATCTTTTGTTATTATTGGAGAATTCTTAACATAAAACTCGTCGGTATCCAAAATTTTTAAACCCGTAGAACTGTTACTGTTAAGATCAAAAGGTTTTGAAATACCGTTTGGATAATTTTCCCGCCAAAACATGGAGAATCGACGGAGATTGCAGGATTCGGCATCTGAATCAACTTCTTCGATCGGCGCAAAGCTTTCGAGACTAGCTTCGCGGCAGGAGGAAGTGAAGATTGCTTATCACCAACTCAAATCGCAGATCAAAATCGGTTTGGCCGAAGTATTTGCTTCTGATTTTCGTGATTTTCCTCTCGTTTGATTTCGTGTTTTTTTGAAGAAATTAAAACGATGAATCGCCGTTGATTTTTTTTTTCCAGGCAGAGGATGTCTTCTCTTCCTTAGCGATTCCTTTGATGAAGTTGGTTGGTTTGAAAACAGAGGAAATGGCTGAAGAAGGACGGTTCACCGCGATCATCGTCGATGCTGATTTCTCTCCTGTAATCTAGAAATTTTGAAAAACTAAATCAGTAAACAAATAACAATTCTAAGATTAGGTATTAAATTTTAATTTTGGTTTCATGGCAGGGCCAGGAATTCCATAGGAATGGTCTGAGTCTCACACCTGAATCACCAACTGCAGCTGGAGGAGAATGGAACGATCAGATTTACAGAAAGGTAGTTTAATACATAAATTTTCATTCTGCAAGAACATTTTAAGTACATTTATCAAGTTCAAAATCTCTAATCTTGTTTTTAGCTTATTATCAAATCAGTTAGGGAAAGTATAGTCAAGTATCTCCTGGCATCCATTTTTTGTACCTTAAACTCCTCTCATCTCTAATAATTCATTAGCTAAAATTTTACATTAGAAAAGTTAGGAATAAGGATCTAAATTCACGTGAAAAGCTTAGCCAAGAATATTGGGTTTTATGGTGAGGTTTTAATACATAACTACCATCGTAGACTACATTCAAATGTTATCAATGTATATAATCCGATGAAGATTATCTTACTCCTACTTTGAAATTGATTTGGATTGGAGCTACTGCCATGGTGTTGTATAGCCAAAGAGAATATTTGATGTCATTTCTCTTGGGTCAAATTGTGTTTTTCATCCATGTATTATACTCACTTTTGGGAATTTAATTCTCATATTTTAATTTGACATAATTAGATTCGCATGTTGTTATTCATATTATATTTTAGATCACTAAGATCTTTAGAAAGATTTCGTTGGTTGAATGATGTGGAATTTTTAATTTTTTTTAAAGAACTCAAACTTGAAACTTGATTTTTTTTATATCGGTGAAAGTATAGTAATTAAAATAGTTGTTTTTCACTATTTTGTCATTCAAGAACAATTTCAGGTTAGCCTCATGATTTGGCTTGTTTTTCTTTTTAATAAATTCTATATTAGCCTACTATTGGATTTTTTAATGATGTCAGTGATGATATTAACAATAGTAGAAAAAAATTACAAGTTGAGTATTATACACCTTTATATTACACATTCAATAACCCAGTTTTTTATCCTTGCAGGAAGAAAACTGTGCTGCTAAGGCAATAATAGCAGGCAAAGAATTTTATGAGAAGCAAGAAACACAGTTACTGCAGCTTGTCCACCTGCTTAGACAAGTGGAAAACCGAGTCAATTCTCACCAGGATGACATTCTTCAAAGCCTTGCCACTCAACGGGGCTCCCTTCAAAACCTTTTCCGCAAAGCAGTTTATTATATATCTGCTTTTCATAGTCAAAACCATGACATCTTTCTAATCACGCAGAAGCTTCTTCAACTCATATTTTATAAAACAGATGCAGTACTTAGCTCAGTTGAGGATAACGTGCAGGGACTAATGCAAGACTTAGCTGAACGAATGTGTAACCCAATGGTAGAGTATGTCAAAGGCCTGAGAGCTGATTTGAAGATTGGAACATGTGCACGTTTGCTGGACACTGTGGATGAGATGGAAAGATGTATGAGAAATGGTAGGATTGAGTTAGAGGAAGCAAGGAAGAAGGTCAGAGTAGCAGAGGAGGGGAGGATCAAGGCATTGTGCAAGTTAAAGGAGACCGAAGAAAAAGTTAGGAAAATGAAGCAATACCATGAGTTCATTGCTGCAATACAAAACCAGCATATTGAACAACTTGCCTCAAGCAAGGTTTAACTTTCCTGCCTTTTTGTGCTTTGTAATTGTGGTTCATTGCTTTCCAGACTAGAGAGATGCATGGGTCCAGCTTAAGGGCTGCCACTCATAATTGCTGCCCCTAATAACTTGGTTTGAGTAAATTAGTCAGATTTAGGTAAAAGCATAATGGAGACCACTGTATTAGAAGTCAGATTGCATTTTGATCCCTGTACTTAAAAAATGGATAAATTAATTCCTATATGTTAGAACTAAGAGCAAACTAATCTTTTGTATTAAAATTTTCATCCACTTCTTTTGTTAAAAACTAGTATGGTTGATGAAATAAACAGACAGTTATACATGGGTGCCATGTGTACCTTATGTTAATGTATAGGAACTAGCTTCTAACAATAAAAATGATGGAATTTTTAATAAAGGACAAATTTGTTCTTTGATTTAATGTACAGGGATTAATTTGTATATTTTTTTAGTAAAATGGACAAAATGTAATCTGACTTGGGGACTCCATGGTACTTTTTTCCGTCAGATTTAATGATTAGAAGGCAATTGAAGTCATTGTTTCACTTTCTCCTCATGTTCTTTTGAATATGTCAGGGTATCACTTGGTCCACTAGTAAGGTAGAAACAAAGGCAAATGTTCTCGGTATAGTAATAGATTGATATGATCTCTTTTCTTACTGTTTTATTTGTATAAAGTTCTTAGGCGTGGAGGAAGCTAATGCAAACGATCACAATCTAGTATGGGAACTAGAGAGGAAGATGAGGAAATTTCGAACACCTGGGAGTCCAATGGGGCTTAAAGAACTTGTCGACTATGAGAGAAAAAAGAAGCACCATCAATCTACAAGAGCAAGGTCTTCATTACATCACAGGCCAGTGATTCAGAATAATGTGCAAGCTCTGGGTCCAGAAACCCCATGCGTCGACGCTCGGATCCCCTTGGGTTTATCACCTTCATCGACAGTGCAGCAAGTGGTTTCACGCAAGCGCATCAACCCCTACCCCTTCAATCCTTGATGTCTTGTAAGTGGTTTGATGATTTTTCACTATTTCGAATTTAAATGATCGAATGGACCCCGGTTTTATTATCCTAGTGTTGTGTGTGAACGCTTTTGAGAAAGATTAGGAAACTTTTAAACCAAGCAGTTGATGAAACATGCTGTTAATTTTCATGTTTTAATGTGCATCAAATATTATTTCAAGGCCATCCGTATTATATCTGTCATATTATTTCGTACATTCGCATCGGGTTTAAATGACAAGTTGGAGTGATACCCGAATGAACCAACTAGATTCAGCAATATTTCAGATCTATCAATTCTTAAAACCTGTCCCACTGTCATGGCTTAATTTGAGATCTAGAGTGTATGATTAGTTGGACAGCTAAATTTGGTCATAAGGTGAGAGGGTTAGTTTGGGTGAAGTGTATTTTTTTTTATCCTTTATGATTTTTTATTGTTCATATTTAGAGTTTGTGTTGTCTCTAGTCCCAACAATGTTATTTTTAAGGTTCAAACATGCATTCTCTACTTCAGAATCTAATATATCTTATCATTGCATATAACACTTTTGGTGTTTGGTAAAGTATATGATTATGTTAAAATTTATTTTAGTTTATTTGTAACATGTTCATAAATGCATACTGTGTTGATGTTAGTTTTTGTATTATGATGAATTTTACATAGTTTATAATAATTCAATTTAGATAATAATTTATATATTTATTTCGAGTTCGTGATTTGTGTCAAAGTATATAAGTTGTGCACACAATTATCCACTTATCAGTATTTAGGTAAATGAATTAATTTATAAATGGATCTAGGATTAAGTAATTTTGGATCCTATCTGAAACATTGTTAGTCTAAATAATTACATCTCTATTTTTAGGAGTCAATCTAGTTCTAATAGCCAAGACAAACATAATAGTCTTAACACGAGTCATTTGCTCATTATGACCCTATAGAGTTTAGACCGTTTAGATTATCTATTAATTGTCTTCTCCATTACACATAGTTCTTATGATACAACTTAATATTAATTAAGTGAATTAATATTTACTTAATCATTTTATTTTTCATGAAAAAAAACATTTAGGATATTCATTTAAAAAATATTAAATAATCATATAAAAATTTTATTAATTCAAATAGTTTGAAATATTATAAGTAATATATGACGGAATAATTAGATTAAGGGCACAAATTCTATCAAACAAATTCACCCTCAAATCAATTATGAAGATAAACAACATATTAATGCTTGAGTTAAACATGAGTTAATGCTTGAGTTAAACATGAGTTGTGATTGAAGATACAAAGATTGTCATTTCACAAGTTACAACTCCTGTTGATGAGATAGCACACTGGTACATTCCCTTTAACAAACCTGATAGAAGTTGACCACGAGAGAATGGAGTAAGGGAAGAAATAATGAAGTCTTGATGTTTATTTGTGGTGTTAATGATTTCTCATGTTTCGATTACAGTTCTATTTTTCTTGCTTTTTGGTTTATTCTACTTGTTTTACAGCTTGATGTCACAAGAATCACCATAATCTGCCTGGCCAAAAAAGGAGTATGGTCAGCTCTATGTTGTTATTTGTGCTACTTTTGATTGTGGTTTTTTAGTTGCTATTACAAAGGAGAGATGCTTAGGGGAGTGTATTGTACAATGGTTATGACTTTTTCTTTTCTTTTTTACTGTTCTTTTTGATAGACTACTTATATGCGTAGTATTGTGGTGCTTTTATTTTGACGTTTGTGATAAAAAGGGGGAGAAGTGATGATAGGGGGAGAGAAGAATGTGGATTCTAATTTTCTGATTTTTCTTTTTCTTTTTTTTTTTGGGGGGGGGGGTGGTGGGGTTGAGGAGGGATGAATCTGTGGATTTTTTTTCATGTTTCATGTTTTTCTGAAGGTCTTTCTTTTACTACAAGTTTTTTTGAAAAATGTCAAATCGAAAAATTGTTAATGTACAAAAAGTTGTGGTTCACATTATGGTTCAACATTTAGACACATCACAACTCATGTGTTGTACGCAATTTATGCATCATATGGATAAAGTAACAGTTTTGACTTAGAAGCTTATCATTTATCCCTTAAGCTATCGTTTTTTAAGTAGCAAAAACTCAATTATTTTATTTGTTGTTAAAGAAGTAAATTATTAATCATGAAATATGGTGTGATAGTTGTTCATCCCACTCTTTAATCGTGAGATTTGGGATTCGGTCTGTCTATAAGAATGAAGCATATTTCATGACTAATCATTACTTCTTTGAATAGCACTCACAGTAAGAGGATTAGTTGTTGTTATCGACGATGGACACTTTGGTTATATTTATATAAAACATAATAAATTAGTTTATTATAAATTAAATTTATAATTACCGTTAAAATTAAAAATTTTAAGTGTGAACTTGAGATAGATATCATTATTATACGTTAACTTTGGACCAATGTGCGCTACATGAATTTTAATCTTGTGCGATTTAAAACTACAAATTTTAAGTGTGAACTTGAGATAAATATCATAACTATATATTAACTTTGGACCAATGTGCACTACATGAGCTTTAATCTTGTGGGATTAAATTAGAGGTGATCATGAGGCAGGTCAGACTTAACAAATTTTAAGCTCATTTGTTAGGCCTCGGGATCGGTCTAAAAATGGGTATAAAATTTTACCCCCAAGTCTAGCCCGGATAAAAAAATTAAAACTCGAGCCCGGCCCGACCATATTAATTTTTTATATAAAAATAAATTTTAAAAATATAATACATCAAATATACTAAAAACATTAAAATAAAGGTTTCCAAACAAATTGAAAATAAATTTTAAAAAAGTCTTTATAACACTAAAATAGACACAACTTAACAAGCAAATGCCTCTAAAATAATAACAAAATTAATAATAAAACAAGAGTTATACAATATCCAAACAATAACAACAATATAATAGTGAAATGATAGCAAAATAGTGAAAAAACAATATCATTTTTTTTGGCAAATTCGGGTTGGGTTGGGCCCAAGCCAAAAAAAAATTTACCCGAGGTCTAACCCATTTTCTAAACGGGTATTATTTTTTTGTACAAACTCATTTTTTGAGCTTATATTTTTCTCAAACCCTCCCACTTTTCGGGTAGACTTTCGCGTCGCTTCGAGCAGCCCAGCTCATGATCAGGCCTAGATTACATATATGAATTTTAATTTGATTCAATTTTCACAAATCACAATGTTGCACCATTTTATATTTACATATTTCATAACAAAATTATTATATTTATTCAATTTGAAAAATAAATGTATTAATTTATGAGATGTGTACAACTGAATCAAAATCAAAGTCTCATAATACAATTAAATCATAATCAAAGTTTCATGCCTATAATTACACCAAATCATAGATCATTTATCACATTGCATATTTTGAAAAAGTATATATGTAAATTTGATATTTATCATTTGTGAACTTGAAACTAAAAATCAATTATGTAAATATTCTTTAAAATTTTAAACTAATGAAGTTATCCTATTTAAATATGTACTTTTATTTAGAATTCACATTATATTATTCTAATTAAAATTAGTAAAATTTAAATATATATTTTTATTAACCAATTTAAAATTAAAAGTAATTAAAATTTTTATATCTATGTAACCTTTAGTAATTTATTTTAATTTTAAAAGAACTAAATATATAAAATTATAGTCAATGGGTTTAATTAAAGAATAGTAGTTTAACTTACAATTAAATCATTAATTTTTTTCTTTTCTCGAGAATGTTCGTGCATGAAGGGGAGAAACTGAGGTCTAATATAGTCTTAGAAATTGGAAATCTTGTAAGCTGGTAAGCTTTCTAATATCATTGTATTATCGGAATTAAGTAAAAGAATGTAGTTAAAAATTTCAGTTGATTATTGATTCTGTCTATTTTGAGTAAAGCGGCGGATAACCATTTATATCGCCTTTGTATGCAAAGAGATTATGATTTTTATGATAACGAATGGTCTCAGTTGGATTCTGAAATGGTTGTTATGTTGGATTCTCTAAGGAGACTTGTGTTATAAGGGAAAAAGGCTTAGTAGATGGATGTTGCGTGCCTTCAGATGAGTTAAACTTAGCTTTTAAATGAATGTTTCTATTGTAGTTAGTATTCTAAAAGTGATGAATCAACTCAAGGCTGAAGTGGAGGTAACGTGTTATGTGCGGTATGTTTAAAGATATACAATCGTTGAGTGTGTTATATTGAAAAATTGATGTATTGTGGCTGCGTGTGGTAAGATAGATAAATACTCATTTGGTAGTAAGTTATCCAGGATGAATGAATGAAATGTTGGCATAATGCATGCTGTGAAAGGATATGGGGTAGTCTGGCTGAGAGTAATTATGACTATGTTGCTTGAATGGTATGATTTAGCGCATTATATGTCACATGATAGACAATATTTGTAGGCTGAGTGTTTGAGTATGTTATGCATTATATTTATGTGGCTTTGAGGGAGGTTTAGTTGGATTGAGCCAAAAATAGAGATTCAAAATTGTACAAAGAACGGTGCACACCATTATATGAGAGCCCCTTGTGTGGGACGTATAAGAGTACTTAGTGGGACGAATGGATATCCATGGACATGGCAATACCGTATATGTGGAAGTCCGTGAGGACTATCTAAAATGTGGGAAGCTCATCAAGACTATCTTTTGTGGAAGTCCGTCAAGACTATCTAATATGTGAAAAGTTCGCCTTGTGAGGAAAGTTCACCAGAAAAACATAATTTCACCTTATGTTCTTTTGTATGAGTCCGCAAAAAGGTGATTTATTATTTTGGGTAGGCCATTGTGCATGTGCTAGCAAATAAATTAAGGCGAATATAAATTATGACGATCCGTCGGCTTATTCTTACAGTTTTGCAGCTACCGTAATTGTGGAATTCATTTTGGTGAAAGTTCCAAGTGCGGTCAGAGATTCAAATCTAAATTTATAAGCCCGCATGCTAGTAGCACATCCTACGATGGATCCCACTGTACAGGCAAATTGTATGGAAGTCACATTATATATGACAGTCTGCTAGGTTCTTTTGAGGACAATGCAAGGGTATTCTCCTATACTTCTGAGATGAAAGAACTGTTCATTCAATTAAGTACTGTATCTGACTATGCGGTTGAAAGTAAGGATCCACCTACTGGAGACCATTAAATCAAGCAATAATAATGGTTCATGGTGGAGGGTATTCTCTATGATCTACCCTTCACCATAGGTATGACACAAGATAGATGCACGAGTATCTCTCTTAAGTATGCAAGTGAGAATTCGCAAAAAGTATTTTGAAAAGAACAGCGAAAGGGTCCGCAAGGGAAATTATGGAAGAAAGGATTGGCGGAAATTACCCGCCAACATACCAACGTCTCTACCTTGGCATTCTTGATTATGCCTCAACGAAATATCACTACTGGAACCTATTCAGTTAAGGCTACGCAAGCAAGATTTGACGGACATGCTCTTACACCAGCACAGCCATGTGGTTTTCCAATAACAAACTGCTAATTCAATAAATGTTATGTCAATCGAACATACCATTATGTTGCTATGAATTGCAAGTAAAAAGAGGAATTTGAGAGTTTAAGAAGGTATCAAGCCAAAATCCGCCGAGCTAAGACAGATTGTCTCTTAATCGTAGTGTGCATACGATGGGACAGCCTTGAGGCAACGCCTCAGGTCTTAGATGTAATTTTAACTAGCTGCATCTAGAAGGTCTCTTTCCAACTTAGTCAAATGGTCAGTATGTTGAAGATTACTTGTAAAATATCAGAGGTTCTAGCATAATTGGAAGTAAATTCACGTACATTGCAAGGTTCATTAAATAATTGAGATTCTATAATACTCATACTACGTGATTATAAAACTCAATTGCATGTGGCAGGAACGATTAGACAATCGTATTCTATTATAGATTGCATTAAGTTCAAATGGCGGAAGAAAAAATACATATAAATATGTTATTAATCAAGAATGTGTTAGAAATTTCAGATCTTGAGCATAGCACCTCATAGTTCGGATCCGACGATTGGGTCGGATATAGGATGTTACAATTATAACAGTAAATATATATAACTGTAGAGCTTCAACCAATACTTGTGACGTCCAAAAAATGGGAAAACATTAAAAATTTTGAGCATTCTTGAGCTATATGTTCTCTCCTGATTCAATAAAATCCAGATTCCATACTGGTTTGTAGATACTGTATAAGTTTAGCTTCAGAATCAAAAACATGTTCATTGACCAACTCCTCTTCTCGGATGAGTTGCAAGACTTCAGTTCTAAAGCAAAAACGAGGATCAAGCAGCAACAGAGCAAAACGAGAGCAAATGCGGAAGTTGCTCTCTCATGGGAACGAACATGCTGTCAGCTACAGAAAGGTACTTCTACATTTTGTGCAGTCCGATTTGAAGATCAGAAGATATGGAAATGAGAAGCGGTAAAGAGTGATCCCATACAGCTTTGAAGACTCGTCTGCGATGAGCTCGGATTGATTGGGATGGCTTGCAAGCATTGTACCTAATATCGAAAATGTGAATATCAGGGTCAGCTGAACCCGACGAGAGGTATAAACCATCAGGAGACCAAGCTTGATTGATAAGAGCCGAATGAGATTCACTGCTTTCTTGCTTCCACCCAAATGAATGCAGTTCGGCATACATCGATCTAATATCATAAAGCCGGAGCTGCCTTTCATGGACCCTGCAAAAAGATACATCACATTGTTTAAAACTTTGGAAGGTAAAGTTATAGAACTCTTTTAACAATATATGCCTCGCAATATGTATTCGAAGGGTCATATTACTATACCAATATGCATAGGCTACAAGCACTTCCATGAGCAACAACGGGCCAAAGATATCCAAGATTTAGATAGGTATAAATACTATAGAAGTTCTTGTACTAAGAGTCAGATTGCATTTTGCCCCCTTTACTCAAAAAATTGAGCAAATTAGTCATTATACATTAGTATTAAAGAGTAAACCAGTCCTTCTGTTAAAAATTTCATACATTTCTACGTTTAAACACTAGTATGGTTAACGGAATAACCAAACTGTTACACATGGTGTGCCATGCATACCACATTCTAACGTACAATGACCAATTTTTAACAATAGAAATAGATGGAATTTTTAATACAAAAATTAATTTGCTCTTCGATCTAACATATAGGGACTATTTTACTCATTTTTTGAGTAAAGAGAGCAAAACACAATCTAACTTCCAGTACAAGGGCTTCCATGGTACTTTTAACAATTTAGATATTTTAAAATTATGAACTGCAAAACTGATTACAATACCACAATTATGCACAACAGCCCTAGTGCCTAACTCAATGTATCCAAAATGAAGGTTCTAGGAATATGGTTTGAAGTGTTACGGGTTTATTTCATTACCAATATTCAAAAAGCACGAAAGGTTAATGGTCAACAAACATAAAGAAGCTTTTCTGGTCACAGAACAGATGTTTCTTACCCAGTTTGAATCATGAATAGATTGAAGTCACAAGGATTTGGTAAAACACTCATGCATTTACTTTCTATTAGATACTTGAAGTCCACACGTCCAGCAAGCACATCGAACCCAACAATTCTTTTATCAGCCCCGGCAGACAGTACAATCTGCTTTTGCTGCATCCCTGCAACTCCCATGACAGTAGAAGAATGTAGAGTTCTATGTAAGGTCTTTGGCTTCCATACGTTCTCATCTTGCTCGCCCCAAAGCACCACCGCATGATCACTGCCACCAGTAACAAAACAGGTATCTTCCCAGGGCATGAATGTTATGCTGTTGATGATACCTTTAACATGAGGCTTATCCTCTAAGTACGTTACATTGGATCTCTGTCATTGCACATGCAAGAAAAACGATAGTTGACTTTAAATAAAGATAGGCCCCTACTAAAATGGAAAACAACTGTTTTTACTAAAAGAATTACAGGTTATATTGTTCTTAGGTAAAAATACCATGGAGGCTCTTGTATTTTGCATTTTGCTTTCTTCACTCAAAAATTGAGTAAATTAGTCCCTGTCCATTAGATAAAGAGCAACCTGATCTTTTCTGTTAAGAATTCCATCCATTTCTATTGTTAAAAACTAGCATGGATGATAGAATAACCAAACAGAGAAATGTGATGTGCCACATGTACCTTATGCTGACGTACAAGGGTCAGTTTCTAACAATAGAAATAGATAAAACTTTTAACAGGAGGACCAATTTACTTTTTTATCTAATATACAAGGACTAATTTGCCAAATTTTTAGTAGAAGGGGCAAAATACAATCCAGCTTCTAGTACAAGGGCCTTCATGATACTTTTACCATCTTCCATAGTCTCAATACATCCAAGAATATATTATTTCTAAATAAATTCATATATATATAACACTTACCCCTTCTGTTTTCTTAAGATTTAGTACCGATATCTGAGAATCACCTGCATCAGCAGTGTATACAGAAAAAAGGCTGTTTCGATGTGGATGCCACGCCATATCTTCTGGCCATCTTCTCTCTCCCGATGATACACAACTTGTGGTACTAAGCAAAGAAGCGGATGATCTGAAGTTCAACGCAAATAAACAAAAAAAGAACAAGAAAACCTTAGGTCTCAATTGATACAATTGATAAACATATTTGCAATAAGCAACAAATCACAGCCTGATCTAAACATGTCAGTTCTGCAATGTACTCATAAATGCCATCAAAGCAAAAAGTATGAAAAATTAATGAACATGCCACTCACAGCCTAAATCAATAAAAGTACCATAGAAGCCCTTGTATTGAGAGTCAGATCGCCTCTGCCCCCCTTTACCCAAAAAAATGGACAAATTAGTCCCTATACATTAAATCAAAGAGTAAACTGGTCCCTTCTAATAAAATTTCCGTCCATTCCAACTGTTAAAAACCAGCCTGACTGATGAAATAACCAAACAATTACACGTGGTGTGTCACAAGTACCTAATGCTAACATACAGGACTAGTTTTTAACAATAAAAAAGAATAGAATTATTAACAATATGACAAACTTGCTATTTGATCTAACGTACAGGGACTAATTTGCCCATTTTTTGAGTAAAGGGGGCAAAATGCAATCTGACTCCTAGTACAAGGGCCTCCATGGTACTTTTACCTGCCTAAATCATAACATGAAGGGGAGGAAAAAGGATCAATGAATCATACCGATAAACTTCAGAAGAGCTCAGCCTAAAATCAACCTGATATTGTATTTTTCCATCGAGAGTCAGAAGATAAACCACTCATTTCAAAAATGGTGCATACAATTTAGGCCTTAACCACAATTATCCTTTTCCTCCATTTCACATGCTCTAACCACACTAACCTTATCATGCTAGCTAAGGTACTTAAAAGACAACCCTCCCCTTTTACCCAAGGGCAGAAGAAATGTCACAGTTAACACCTTTCGGCAAAATGAATGCTTCACTACGTCTATCGAATGTATCATATTCATAGTCCACCATGGATATAAAGATAAACACATGTATCAAATGCATACCATGATATAATTTGAAGATCAATTATATGAAAATTTTGCCTTAACTCACCCTCTACCTTGAATTTGCCACAAGTTGACTAATCCATCCAAAGCACTGCACATGATCCAAGACACTAGAAAAAATAAGATCCTAGAATATAAAGAAACTATAAATTTTGCATGCTTAATAGTTCAAACAATGAAGTGCATGGGGCCTTCGATCATGCTCCTAAAACAAAAGTTTTCTCATAATGAAAGGCATACCTTCCGTCTCAATTATTAAAAAAACATACCTGGTTACAAAAAGCTGATCATTCACCGGACACACAGCAAGACTTCTCAACTTTCTTTTGTGCTGACTTGGGATCAAATTGCTTGAATAGGATCTGATTAATGTTGGTGAAGAGCTACTTTCAACCAAGGGAATCAAGTCCTTGTGTTCCTTTTTTTCTATAGAGAAGAAAGTTTGTAATGTTCAAGTAAAATCCAACATCGAAATAAGTAATCAAAATCTAGTTCAAGGTGATTGACTTACCAAACTTCCTTTTAGTTCCTCCATCTTTAATTTCAACAACTTCCACATCCGTAGTAGAACTTGTATTAGATTTCTTAGCTCTTTTTCTTACAGCCCTATTAGAGGCAGCAGTTTCTTCGAGATCAATGATAGTTTTCGCAACTAACCCTTCCGGTTTTATAGGTTGTGAAATCTTGGGACTTACGTTAGGTATTATGAGTTCCGTTTTTGGTTGCAATAGGTTTTCAGAACCTATATTTATATGTTCAGGACTGACTATTCTCTGCTCTACCCTCACCCTTTTAGTAGCCAACAACGAAGCATTAGATGATGCCAAGAAACGTCGACCTCGAAGGCGAGCCAATTTAGATTGTGAATCTTGAAACCTCTCCTCAGCTTCAACAAGCTATGTTTCAAACAAGCAAGAAGAATAAAACAATAAAACAAAGCAATCTGATATAAATGCATAGTAAAAGTACTATGGAGGCCTCTTTACTAGGAGTCAAATTGCATTTTGCCCCCTTTACTCAAAAAATAGGCAAATTAATCCTAGTAAGTTAGATCAAAGAGCAAATTAGTCCTTTTTGTTAAAGATTTCATCCATTTCTAGTGTTAAAAATTGGCATGGCTAACAGAATAACCAGACAGTTATAAACCAATTTTTAACAGAAAAAATAGATGAAATTTTTGTTAGAAGGACCAATTTACTCCATGATCTAAGTACAGGGACTAGTTTTCCCTTCTTTTAGTAGAAGAGGCAAAATACAATCCGAGGGCCTCCATAGTACTTTTATCTCATTACAACACACTTGCCAACAAGATAAAAGAAACAACTTTATTAGCAAGCAATTTGGTTCACTAACAGTATGCCTCTAAACAACATTATAAGCTATGTTTCAAACAAGCAAGAAGAATAAAACAATAAAACAAAGCAATCTGAGATAAATGCACAGTAAAATTACTATGGAGGCATCTTTACTAGGAGTCAGATTGCATTTTGCCCCCTTTACTCAAAAAATAGGCAAATTAATCCTTGTAAGTTAGATCAAAGAGCAAATTAGTCCTTTTCGTTAAAGATTTCATCCATTTCTAGTGTTAAAATTTTTTATTAGGAGGACCAATTTACTCCATGATCTGAGTACAGGAACTAATTTGCCCTTCTTTTAGTAGAAGAGGCAAAATACAATCCGAGGGCCTCCAAGTACTTTTATCTCATTACAACACACTTGCCAACAAGATAAAAGAAACAACTTTATTAGCAAGCAATTTGGTTCACTAACAGTATGCCTCTAAACAACATGATAATCTCATAAACCCATAATAAAATATTTAACAAACAATGAAAAGATAGTTTCTTTGTATTCTACTACTGATAACAGCTCATGAAAAGTGGTAAATTTTATCAGATTGGTCCGTTCACTTCAATGTCACTTATTTAAACTTTTGTTTCTCAAAAGAGAAGGCATTAAAGCGTACATAGTAAAATGGAAAAAAATAATTAAAAATATGAAAATTCGAAAGAGAAAAAACTACTCTTTTTTTCATCTATTGTTTAGTAAAATTGAAAAATGAGAAGAAAAAAAAATTAAAATATTTAACTTACATCTGTCATTTTTCTCCTTTTATTATTCCAATTTAAGATTTATTCATTTTTACACAAAAAAAATTATTTTTCCACAGAATACACTCAAAAATTATTTTCCACCAAAAAAAAAAAGAAAAAATGAAGGAAGAACCTGAGATTTGTAATAGGAGACACGTTGGCGAAGAAGTTCAACTTCTTTGGCGCGATGTTCCACTAAAGCCACTAATGCTTCTTCTTGCTCTACTAAGTCGTTTTTGTCTTCTTCATACGCTTCTTCTTGCTTAACTCTCTTTGAAATCATTGAACCGTCGCTCATTTCTTTTCACTTCTTCTTCACCTCACAGTGCCACACCTTCTCGGCTTCCTCGACCCCAAAACCCCTTTGGTTTTCCTTTTCTTTCAAGTTCACATATTAGGGCGCGTTCTTGGTCTAATTTTTAAATGTGATAATTGATGTTTAATTGATAATATTTTAAAATAAAAAATTTAATTAAGTGGTTAAATTAGATCGATAGTGGAATCGGCTAAGCTATTGGTTTATTCCGATGGTTCAATTCTCGTTTTTATTTGTCTAAGTAACACAACTACTTTTTTATTTGTTTAAATAACACAATGTTATTTGAAGCAACTTTAAGCAATTATTTTAGTTATTTCTATATTACTTTTTAACATTTTTTAATTCTAATTATCTCATTTTATTCTTTTATAAATATATAAATAATTAACCAATCATTAATTTCACTCAAGGAGTAGGTGATCAAAAGACTAATTTAAAATAATAATAATTTGATATACTAATCAATATAAAATCCTCATAATTATGAGAAACCAATTTAACACTAGATTTATCAATTCTGACTTGAACTCAAAGTATTTGATCCAATTACTTCAAATCCGAACCTGTTCAAACCAATTTGATCAAATGATGCAAAATACCGGAATTGAACTGAGATGATCTGACTCGAAAACTCAACTAACACAAAATAATTCAAAACTGAAATAACCAACAAATTTCAAAACCTTTGAAAAAGCAACCCAATTTGTCTAATTGACAGATCTAGCAAGAACTCAACTAATTTCCACGGCTAATGAAAGTATGAAACATCTGCAATTATCAGCCTCACCTTTGCCTCATTTTCAGACAAAAACCTCCTTAAAATTCCTGTTGCTGTTACTAACATAATCTGGCAAATATTGAAACAAGAATTACACGAAGATCTAATGCTTCTCTTATACAACATTTTTCGAACCAAGTTGTTATTTTTGGGTCTTAGTTCGAGGAAAGAAAGCAGTTCACCATAAAGTAGTCATCCAAGTTGTATGTTACAGAACATAGAAATAAGAGAGGACATACAAGAGACCAAAAACAGAACAAGAATATACTTCCATTAAAGGTAAACAAATAGCTTCAAAATTCCACAACTAGAAAACTTAGATATGCTGTTTCTTGCTCTCTGTATCTCTCTCTCTCTCTTTCTCTGTAAGCAATTACACCCCAAATAGACCAAAACCAGGGATTATACGGATTTGAGAACCCCCGGGGTTAAAAAAATGAGATTCACATAATTCAGGTACAAAACTGAAACAACAAAGGATTCCCTAAAGTTGGTGCATAAGCCCTGGTACTTCTATACAACATGATACCCTTCGGTCATAAGACTATCCAAAATTTGAAGCCCTCATTACGCCAGTCTTTATACTCATAATGGCCTACGGGCTTTGATAAAAAAACAAAAATTTTCAAGTTTAGTTTTGGTTATGCATCTTGCTTTCTGAAACTGATTCTCTATAGCCAAAAAAGAGTCATCAGTCCACCATCAAATACAGAGTATTGTCTACAAAAGTTCTAGTACTCTGCAGTTAGAGATGGATAAGTGGAGTGCTCAATCAGAATCTTTGGAAGAAACCAACAATGAGTCGACCCCATTGGGAAATTCCTCTGTGTTAGCTAAAGTTGAAGAACTACCTTGGCGGTGGCTCTCGTCATTGCTAGTTGTTCGAGGTCTCCTTGGTCTTGGTCGAATATTGGTACCCATAGGAAATGGCTCCTACAAAAGCAAAGTAGGAATTAAATACTCAAAACATCCATCTCCATTACAGAAACGAGTTTGTTTAGGTAAAAGTACCATGGAAACCCTCATACTAGGAGTCAAATTGAATTTTGCCCACTTTACTCAAAAAAAAGAGTAAATTAGTCCCTATGCATTAAATCAAAGAGTAAACTAGTCCTTCTGTTAACAAAAATGGATGAAATTTTTAACAAAAAGAACCAATTAGCTCTTTGATCAAACATACAAGGATTAATTTGCCCATTTTTTGAGAAAATGGGGCAAAATGCAAATTGACTCCTAGGACGAGGGCTTCCACTGTAGTTTTACCGCTTGTTTATGGTGTCAAGCTAGCTTACCTGATCACCAGCATTTGGGCCATTAGTGTGAAAAAGAATAGGGCGACATCGTTTATCTTCATTCATCAAGCTCGAATTCTGGAAATGAGTAATAAGAGCAGCCTTTCCCTGGATCCTAGCAAATGCAATAGACGCAACCTTTTCACTGTTGAACTTCTCCCATTTGTTGCCATTGAATGCCTGAAAAGATATATTGGTTTAACCCGAAGGTTTGATTTATCAAAATATAACCACACAACACACATGCAAATGACAATATTTTACAGAGCTAAGAGATATTAGTGTGAGATATCATCCATTTATCAAACCTTATAGAAGGGAACAATATGTTGCGGGTCAATCATGTTGATGAAAGCATAGCCTACATTGCATTTATTCTGACAAAAAATAATTATTTGTAAAATTTAGGTTAGTAACATTGAACTACAAGTAAATGTAGCACAACCAAGCATGTATCAGAATGTCGAGGATGGAAAATGCTTAAAGGACCAATTGAGTTACTTGCCTTGAAGTCAATTGGCAAATAAATAAAATCATAAGTTCCTCGACAGTGCTCATCAATGGCTGCCAGAAGCATCTTTGAGGTATACCTGCGAAAATAAACATTTAAGTTTTTCTTAAGTTGATAATCATTTTGAAAAAAGAAACATAGGGAAAGGACAAGCAATAAAAAATCCAAAGGATGAACATTAGCATAACATCACGTCAAATTCATTAAGCATTCACCACCTTCGCTAACTCACTTCAACATATTACTATAAATGGTGAATTTGAATGAATCAGAACCAATATATCAAGTAGTCAAATAGAAACTACATTGCAAAATTAGTGATGCATCAACAATTAGTCCATTTTGTAGCAACAATGAGATATAAAGGCAAAGTGCTGCTAATCATCACAGGCTATCTGCAACTTTAAGATAATTTATCGCACAGTTTTCTTCAAGCATGAGAAAGTTCAAACAGAAAAAATATTCTAAGAAATAAATTATTGAATAGTAAATAAAAATAAAAATTCAAGACATTATATATAAAGAGTAAAATGTCTGAGGAGCAGTTCACATACTTGTTGGGTATATTTTTAATCATAAGCGTTGTTCTGCTGTCTTCCCCGCGTATGATTCGGTCAATATCAAGTTCATATTGTTTTTTATCAGCATTACTAGAATTTGATTCATTTCTGCGGTATGAAAAGTTTCTGACACGATCATTAGGAGAATCAAGAGATGCGGGCATAATAGGGTTCCTGCGAGGGAAAAGGTGGCGCATCTGCTGAGGAGAGCGTACCCCACCAGTTTTTGTCAAATCCATGCAATTTCCACCAACATGAGAAAAAATGTTGTGGGAAGCATATTCCACCGGATGTGATAGCGAGCTACTAGGAAAGCCCACGCTTCCAAGAGATCCAAGGGGAAAACCTGAAGTTTCAGGAGACTCCCCGATATAAGGATGCCGCTTGTCCCAGAATGCAGAATTAACTGGTGGCGCTGAGCCAATGTGGTGGTGTACAGGTGATCCTACATTCAACATTACAGAAGGAGCCCTAGGAAATGCAGGGATATGTGGAAGGCGATTAGCATGAATGCCATTAACAAACAATGGTGAATTTGGCCAAACCATGGCAGTTGGCAGATCTTGCTGGTGCGAGTTGGAGTTGTTCCACATGTAATGGTTTCCATTACGTGACAAGCTTCCATTTCCAGATGACCCGAACACTAGAGAATTTATTAGTAACACAAAGTTAGTTTTAGGAAAGTAAAATCCAAAGCATAAGTATCATAATTGAATTCAAGAATAAAGAAGAATTACATTAGTCAGAACTTTTAACATAATAAATTGTGAGCTTTACAAAAAATATTAACATACTGAATTATGAAGTTCCTATAAATTCACAAAGAGGTGCAACAAAGATGCTGGAAAACAATTTTAATTAATATTAGATACCATAATCAGCTGAGCTTACCCCCTGCATTAGGTTGCATTAGGTGCCCATTTGACCTTGCTCCTCGAATATGCCTATTATCAAGTCCTTCAGCCATCATGGGACTGCTGCTGCTAGCCATGTCTATTATGGTACAAGAGGAGTTGAATGGAATACCATTGGCTAAGCTATCATGATACTCAGGTAAAGAATGGGGATGGAAACTTGGTACACCTTGGTTAGCAAACTTCATTTCATCTAGAGAGTGGTCGGGCTCCCGAAAGCTTAAGGGTTTTCCTATCGGTGACACTCTTGCTGGAGAGGCTAAGTTAATCGGAACACTAGAACTTCGATGAGTTTCAGCAAATGTACTCACAGGTGCAACAACCTGAGTAGACCCATTATCCATGCAGCCAGATGCAGTCAATCCTGGAGAAACTGTCAGAATGAGTATATGAAGCAACAGAAACATTTGCTCTGAAACAACAGTTTATAATGAATTGATCAGGTGGCAGAAATTTAAAGGGAAATCATACCACAATTTCCCGATGATAACTCATCAAAAGAGCTTTTGCATAGGTTAGGTTCATCTTGCTCTGACTCAGACTGTTGCGTAAAGCTGCAAAAGGAATTCTGATGTACTATTACTTGTAGAGGCCACAGAAAAAAAGAACTTTTTTTTTACTAAAAGAAAAAAGAATAAGGAACGGAATACAACTTAGAAGCACAAAATGCAAATAAGCTATCCCAAAAGTTACCAAACATGATTTACCAACTCCATATTCATATTGAAGTAGACAAGTAGCACAGCATCATCATGTTAAAAATAAAAACAAATTCCCACTTTCAGGAGCCAAGATCATGGAAAGGGAGAGAACAAGTTTATGATGTTACCATCCAATGCCCCATAGATGGCTTGGTTCAATTTTGATCTGCTTCCCAGCAATGTCACTGCTATTCAGTGCTTGAAAAGCAGCTTCTGCAGCTCTAACATCATAAAACTCAATGAATTTGGGATTATGCTTCTGCGGAGTTTCATGGATCTGCCACAAAATTTAACCACATGAGATACATTATCATCCCAAACATAAGGGAATTGTGAAGCCGAAGGAAATTGAGTGAACCCTTTACTTCTTTAATTTCTCCAAAAGCACCAAATATTTGTTGAAGTTTATCGGATGAAACAGAAGAATCAAGGTTGAAAACCACCAGCGCCCCATGGTTCACATCTTTTTCAGATTGGTTTTCCTGAGGTCGCAAGATTTTGGAAAATAAATTAATAAAGCAGCAACATGTCACATGAAGATGAAAAAAATTGGACAAAACAAGGTTGTAAGTTGAAACAACAGAGAGTAACAACAATAAAAGAAGACATAACCATCCAGAACAAATTGGTTGAAGCCAAACCTTTGGAATTGAATAATGTATATCAAGTTTCCTACGCCTCAATGATTTATTCTGCAGAGCCCTCATTGCATTTTGGGCTGCTCTTATATCATAATAAGAAATCATAACAAACCCACGATGCTTGCAGGCAGTATAGAGAGTTCGAATATCTCCATATTGCTGACAGAAGAAAACAGGTTGGTCAATTAACTTACTAGAACATGTACCTTTAAAACGAGATTTGATGGATTTTCTTGCAGAAAGTCTCAATAAACAATGTATCAGATTCAAAGGAACACGAACCTCAAATAGAGTCTTTAACTCTGAGTCTTCGACATTGCTATTAATGTTCCTAACAAAAAGTGTCCTAGAAGGATGTTCACCATATGGATGTTCACCAACAATTAAGCCATTTGAACCCCCTTGAATGTTGAATACTCTAACAAGATCAGAATTCCTCGGAACCATGGATACACGATCATCACCTTCTAGTTCCATTCCTCCACCACTGCTGAATAGGTCAAAGTCTTCTAATTCATCTCCTTTACTGTCTAGAGTATTAAGTCCCAAGTCATCAATCACCCCAGATAATAGATCATCTTCATCAGGAAGGAGATTTCCGATAGTCTGTGCCTCAACTTCTTCCATAGATTTGAAAGGTTCTTCCTCAACGTGTGGAGCAGCTGAACTGGCATGTTGACAAGATAGATCATTCCCTAATAATCTCACTGCATAAAGACAAAAGCAAAGCAAATCACAGATAAAAAAATTATTAATTGTATGCTAATGAAAAGAAAAAGACAGTGAGTAACCAGAAAAAATTGGGGGAAAAGGAATCATTGCAGTGAAGAACGATATCAGCCATGGTTTTCAGTCAGATGGGAAAATGTCCTACTGGGATGAACCTCTAGCAGAGAAAAAGGCAAATAGAGAAATACATGTGTGTGTGTGTGTGTGTCTGAACAGATTGATAAAATAGACAAACCAAGAAGTGATTAATTAACAATTTCATATTTTCTTTTAGAAATTTTAGCATGATATGGTAGGAAATTAATAGTCATCAATCAAAAGATTCAACACATAAAAAGCTATATAAGCATCTGATATCAGAAAATCAAGAGAGAAACAGTGCAAACATGGAATGCAAAAGTATCTTGACGCATGAGTCCAGACACCCATAGATATGCACAGAAGCTTGATGCATGTGGTAAAAACACTTACACTTTCTATTAAATACTTCAGAGAATGAACTTGAAAACAGGCTACTTTCATGCTGGATCACATTGCCATAGGTCCTGTTTCTATTCAAGTTCTCTGCTGGTTTTGTATACAGATTTGACATTGATTTAGGATGGTGATTCACAGAATTCCATGAATGCTCAGACAAATTGGTAATTTCCTTCCAACCAATGCTTAACTTTTCTTCTTGATCTCTGGCCAAATTTGATGGGGGTTGTTCCATATAGTCAGTAGACAGTTTTTCCATCGGAGATGGACCAACAATCTTGTCTGCAAAGACCAGAATTTTTTTTACACAAACAGGAAACAAACCATGCAAAAGGTTTTTTAGAGAGAAAAGTACATTAAGTTTTCATTTTAAAATATCCAAGATTTAGGAATGATATTCAAAGTTTTACATGTGACACCAGCAAAAATTCCATAAAACAAGAAACATATTGCTAACAAGAATAAGAAAAATAAGTGAACTTACTAAACCAATCAAGGTTAATATGCATGTATGCTATCTCAAGGGATAAACCTCATGTTCCCAGAGAGATCTCACAAGGGGTGAATTCTGACAATAAATACAGCATTTGCAAAAGGGGAAAAAAAACTAAGACCAACACCAATTGTTGGCTCTCAATTACACCGAGTATATCATACACTTTTGGAATTAATATATTTGCAGTATTCACTCAACCATAAAGGTTAATGGTGATTCTTAAATACACCCCATACGTCATCCCTAGGTCAAGGATGCATATGTCATCGTAGTAACCAAGAGACTGAACTGGTCATCTATTAAGTTTAACAATGACAAAAGCTACAAGTTAAGTTTTTCTAATCTAAGCCTACAGGCAAGAAATTGACAACCAGTTTAAACAGTCAATGCATTTAAAATAAACCAATTAGAAGCAGAGAGAACAAGCAATTCATTTGTCCATATCTTTGTTCTCACCTTGATTATCAGACATTGTATTCGGCTTCCAAAATCCAACTTGTCTCTGCCCAATGGAAGTAAATGTTAAACAACATGAAATGAATTACTGTTTTTTGATACAGTGACTTGAAAGCTTCAACGAGAAGAAAATGTTCACAATTCAAAAAGAAGCACATACAGGAACCTTACAATATGTCCAAAACAAGACACCAAGACCCACTAATAAACTCAAAATATAAAGAAAAATAAAAAATTGGGTGCATCATTTTTCCCTACAATACCTCAACTGGGAGAAGAATGTCTTCTAAAAAGTGGGATGATGCCGATGCCGATGCATTACTTTGATCCATGACCTCGAATGGCATTTTTCAGTTTTAACACCAGACAATCTGAAAAACTGAAAGCTAAAAGTCCAACATTTGCCGGTTGCAACTCCACCTGACTTGATGGACCTATATCAAAAAACATTCAACAACCAGCAATTCCTAGTCAATAAACTTGTAAGTTTTCATAAAATAAAGATAACACAACATTGCAAGAAGTTCAAATTTTGAAAGAAACATGAATTTACTAATTTAAATTCTAAACTCTTTCGTTTCAATATATCAAAAATCTTAGAAAGAACAGAAGATAGACACAAAAGCTACCTATTTTCTTAAAAATTTGGCAACTTAAAAGCATTTTTAAAGGAAGAATAGGCGGCAGTGGGTTTTTTTTTTTTTTACTTGTGGTAATTCAAAAAAAAAATTGAAACATGTAACATTAGAAGGACAGCCACTTACCTACCAACGACCAAATGAAATTACCCCCGTTGGGTTTCCAAGAACAGGTACATGTTGATTATGGGGAACTTAATTTAAAAGTGATAAAAGAAATATACATGATGCTGATTAAGGTGAATTTTCCATTTGCGAACCAAAAAAAAATTACAAATTTTTTATAAAAAAATCATTAAATTCCCAATATTTATATTCTAGTTTCCTTTTCTTTTCCCTTTTTCCCACGACCTTTTTGTAGGCAGCTAAAACAAAACAAATGATTTATGCAACTTCAACCCTGAAAAGAAATTTGTTAGCTACAGCACCAGTTTAAACTTTAAACCCAACTTGCATTTCTTAAATTTGACCAGATCGAGGAATTTAGTCATGAAAAATGCCTAAATTCTGAAATTATCCTTAAAAAACCCAAAATTGTCAAAGTTTGACCTCAATAAAACAGAAACCAAACCTTACCTTTTGAAGCCAAAACAAAATTTGTTCAAATTTCTGCAAGCCGTTTCATGAATTGATACCCAGGTCGAAAGCAACACTCATTCAATTTTTTTTTTTTAAAGAGCAATTCCGAGAGAGATAAAAGGGTAAAAAAAATCAAGGCATAGAGGAAGAAGACAAAGCAAGGGATCTCATCATCTTTTTCCCTGCATTGCAAGCCATTACTCGCCACAAGAGAGAGAGAGAACACTTTCCCCTTTTTTTTTTTTGTTGGTTTTTTGTTTTCTTCTACAAAACCATAATTACATAACCATTTAACATCAATTTGAAAAAAAATGAAATTCAATTCTCTCGGCAGCTTTGAAAAAAAAGGAACAACTACAAAATTCTGACGATCAGAAAAAGCGAAATTCCGGCGAGATTTGATTCTCGCCGGTCGCTGAGTTTTTCTTTTAAAAAGAGAAAACAGGGAGAGAAACAAGTTTAGATTTTTGGATTTTAGAGAGAAATATATATAATTAATTAATTAAACGGG
Source organism: Gossypium hirsutum (assembly GCF_007990345.1). Taxonomy (NCBI): domain Eukaryota; kingdom Viridiplantae; phylum Streptophyta; class Magnoliopsida; order Malvales; family Malvaceae; genus Gossypium; species Gossypium hirsutum. The sequence continues at coordinate 5,587,380 of NC_053443.1, forward strand.
ATAAAAAAAAAAGTGTTTTGCTTTGTTAGTTGGCTTTGAGGGGAAAAAGAACATAAAAAAGAAATAGGCGCGCTGGCGCAACGGCTTTTTATATTTTGTTTTTATTTATTTATTTACATTCCTGAATTAAAAAAATAAGGTTAAAACTTCTCATAAATCTGAAATTAGTTCATATACTTTTATTTCTAAAAATTTACTCTTTCTATTTTATTATTTCAAAATTCAGATGTAACGGTTAACATTGTTAAACCTATTTTGTTAAATTTAGGTTTATTTTAACGTTATTTTTTTAGTTACATTACTATTAAGTGAGTTTTTTTTTATTTCAAAATATCATACAAACGAATTTAACAAAATAATAATAATGTTAACAATTAAATTAGAAAAAATAAAGGGACTAATTTTCTAGAAATAAAAGTATATAAATTAAATTTCAAATTTGTGAAGAGTACAGGGACCTGTTGCACATTTTAACCAAATAAATAAATAAATTTCGTCCCTTAAAAACGACCATAAATTTTGGTTGTTAGTAGTAACCGCGTTACGGCTCTATTCTTTGTTGAAAAATATTACCGATATAATAAATTGAGCTGCTTTTTTTAAATATATTTTTAGAAATAAATAATATGATTAATTTCACTAAACGAGGTCTCAAACTTTAAAATATTGCAATTGAATTTTTTAAATATCAACCTAGGTACCAACATAAGGGACATAAGTCACATACTTACAAGTATGGTTCCACTTAACTTATATTAGGTTGGTGGTTTGAATCCCCGCTCCAAAAGATTTGTAGAATCAAACTAGTAGCCAAACCGATTAAACCATCAATTCTCAATTTAATTAGTCCAACCGATTTTAGCTAATTCAATTGAATGAATTATTATAAATATTAGAGAAAACTAGTTCACCTATCTATTTAATTGGTCCAACCCCTTATTCCATACTAGTACCTCAATTGGTTCCTAGTCTAATTTTGAAAATAGTGCCTTGAGCGCAAGTGATTTACATAATTAAGGTTACGTGCTACACCTTACAAGTTGTATCTCTACTAAACGAGATGCTCCCCTTTTCATGAACCCTTTAAGGTTCTCGACAAAAGAGTGAGACAAAACCTCAACACGAGGACAATACATGCTGTTATTAGGGTTTGGTTGGCTATCCAGTGGATGACACTTTAAGGGCTTCTCTTGAAAGAGTCAACCCCCCTCAACGATACTAATACTTTAAGGACTCGCTTAGATTTTTTTGTTGTATAGATAGTAATTTAGAATTTGGATCATAATTGAAGGATGAGTAATGGAATTATCCCGAAAACAATAATAATTTGTTATAATTATGAAGAGAATTTTTGTAGGTAATTATGAACTGCTTCGTTTACATTAGAATTGATAATTAATCTTTCTTATATTTAACTTTGTTTTCTAATAAATTTTTATAAAAATAATAATAACAGATTTACGAAATCAAGCAAAGGCGGGCATAAGTATTTGAAGGCGCCAGCCAGCTAGTTTCAACTTTCAAGCCGGCGCCATCTAGTTTTGTAAAGCTCCGCGTATAAGATTTACGTCCTTGTCTTAATTTTCCACGTGTCATTCATCTATTAGTACTTCAAATACGCCTAACATGATTTTTTGATAAGAGCAAATTTTACAATAAAAATAATAATACTATTGAATTTTATTTTTATTTTGTATTTTGTATAAATAGAATAAATGTTTTAAATGAAATATTGATGCATAGTTGGGGAGTGTTTAGGGATGCCGACGGAAAGTGGTTAGGTGATTTTTCGATGCAGTTGGAAAAAGATTCAATTTTTAAGATTGAGGCAAAAGTCTTACCCGGGGGTCTACTTTTATCATGGAGAAAGAGTTATCGACAATTTGAAGTGGATATTAGTTGATCTTAGTTGGCGGACCCGTGGATAGTTACTTGGCTGAATTACGTTTTGTTCATCACTTGTTGAGTCGAAACTAGAAGGTCATTGTTCGTCATATTCCAATGTTCAAAATTGAATGTGTTAAAAAATTCTGTTGTTGATTATATGGCCAAGTGTATGGCGACAAAGTTTCACATAAATTTATTGGTTTGAAAACCCCCCGCAATCAACTAGAAGCTTAATTGAGATGAATTATGTTACTTCTTTGAAAAACTAGTGTATTATTTGGTTTTCGCTTTAAATTGTCTTTATCTATCCAAAAAAAAACGATAAGAGTTTAAGTGCAAAATAAAATAAAATAAATGAAGAGATTCTATTACAAATTGATGTGATGCATCTAAATAATCACAATCAAAATTAATATTATCAATTGGAATATATTCAAAATTAAATTAAAATAAATTTAATCCTCTCTTAAATGATTAATAAAATTACACATTAACTTCCAAATTCAAAATATATATGTTTAGTCTCTTCAAAAAATGATGAAATTACAAATTAATACATAACTTAAAAAATCTCGATCACCTAAAAAAATTTTTGAATTTACCCAAGAATAAATTTGGACTATCCATATAAATTGAAACTTAAATACAAAATTTTAATTTTATCATTTAACCAATACCTCGTGACGGATAAAAATTAAATTTTAATAATTTAATTAAATGTTAATTTAATATTTGGGGGTTATCTCTTGGTTGGCTTTTTTTTTTTAATTTTAATTTATGTAGTGGAAAGTGATGTGTATATAGATCATCCAACAAACATTCATTCCAAGGATGTAATGGAAATGGGAATGTTATAAATTATTTTTATAGAAAAAAAGGAGTCAAAGAAATTATAGAATCTTTGAAAAATATAAGGACCTTTCATGAAAAAGGGGAGACTTCAACATAATAATCTTTTAATCCTAAAGCAATATAAGAATGTAGACAACTCCATGAAACCATGGATATGATTTCTTAAAACACTAAATAAAATTAGGATCATATTTGCTACACTTTTATTTAACCATCAATTGGGTCATTTAAATTTATTTAAATCTGTTTCTGAATTTTAAAATTCTCACCTTCAGTAAATAATATAATGTTGATTGAATTGAGGTGATAGAATAAATTTGAGGGGTTTTTTTTTCTAAATATAAATTAAATTTGATTAAAAAATAAAAATTCCAATTCAAATAAATATTTTCGTAACTATATCGGTGATTGAATCAATTAGGAAATTAGAGAACTTTGATTTAACCACCAGTTTAACCGAATTTTTAATTCTATTCAACTAATTTAATTAATTCACGAATCAATCAATCAACATCTTATTTCGGATCAAAACTCAGATCAATTATCAATCCAAATTTACAAACAGTTATTTAAACTAAAAAATTCCAAACTTTAACTAGACCTAAAATTTAAAAGCATATTAAATTAATTTCATTTTCCATAAAAATTCAAAATTAATTTAATCATCCTAAACCCTAAGAAACCTAAGAGAATTTAAATTCAAAAAAAATCTTTATTTGCATCTAACATGTCTGATCCCAGTTCAATTACCACCACAAAATCAATAAGATGTCTAAAATCCCAAACTTTAATTAGACCTAAAATTTAAAAGCATATTAAATTAATTTCATTTTCCATAAAATCCAAAATTAATTTAATCATCCTAAACCCTAAGAAACCTAAGAGAATTTATATTTCGTATCTAAAATGTCTCATCCCAATTCAATTACCATTGATTGAATTTTCACCTTCTTTAGCAATAATTTAAGTTTCAATCGTAATTGAACAAAACAATATATCTTTATGAAATTATTAGTAAAAAAAAACTATAACAAATAATATAATTTTGAATAAGGTGATTAGCAATTTCGAGTTTATTTTTTTTATTTAAATCCCATTTATAATAAAATCAAAATTTCAATCCAAATTAAGAGTTTTATAATTAAATTGGTGATCAAACCAACTAGATTATTATTTTTCGAATCGACTGGTTTGATTGATCTAACTGGTTTATTCGGTTCGATTGAATAAAGTATTAAAATTTAAAATTTAAAAATATATTATTTTAAAAAATAGAGAAAACTAACTCAACCGCCTATTCAACTGATTTTTTAACCCAATTCAATTGAATCCCAAGTTAACCAATTCCACATATTATTCAGAACCAAAATCTTGACCGATTAGTGATTAAAAAAAATACCAGACTTAAATAAAAAAAAGCATATTAAATGAAGTCCATTTTCCATAAAATAAAATAAAATAACAAAATTAATAACCCTAAACTTAAAAAGAAAAAGCAAATAAAAAAAACCCCAATTGAATCAGCACCACAAAGTGAACGGAAAACCTAAATTAGGCAAACTTAAATGGACCCCACACATTAAAGCATGAAATAGTATAAAGTTCCATGTATGGATCAAATTTATGTCCATCGTTATTAACCTAATCCATTGTCCATTATCCAAACAAAAAAATGCTTAGAAAAATACAGCATGGCATGTTCACTTTTTAAGTACCTCTAATTATGGATTCTAATATCTTTTTCAACATGCTTTTGTCGGTTCTTTATTCCTTTTGATTTCCATTTTATATATATTCCTTTCCTCTTCAATATTCATTAATAATTTATCTTATCACAACATGGTGGAATATTTTATATATTTCACAGTTTTTATTGGTTGTATAAACAAATATTTTTAAAAATAATTTTATAAGTTTTTAAACTTCAAAACAATTAAATAAAAATAATTTAAAAGAGTTTAAAACATTTTATTTTTGTGGTTGTGATTATTAAATATTTTTAATTTTTATTTAAATAACAATATTTTTATAAAACATACTAACAACCGATGCACCGTCTGAGATAGTTTTTATTTTGTATAATCGTCAATTATGAGGAAAAATAATAAAAATATAATTCATTTCTTTTCGAATGTTTGTATTCAATATTATTTAATAAAATCTCATTGATTTTTTTTATTCTTAAAAAATAAACATAACTATCCGTTCACAAAAACAACCTTACACGTATACTTGTTTTGAACTTTAGGATTAATACAACTAATACTTAATTAACTAATTTTCGGTTCTGCATCAGTTATGGCTATTTCGGCCTATGCATATTATTCTAGTAATAAATTGATAAAAAAATCTTTTTTTTGCACCGCTTAAATTTTCAACCTGTACCATCACACCAACTTGTTCTACCCTATTTTGGTTGCATCGATCAAAATATTGTGTACAAACCGGTGTAAAAATAAAATAAAAATTTTAACTCTTGTCCAAAATGGTAATAAATAATAAAAATTTAAAAAAGAACATTGTACATTGACTTGTTTTTGAATATTTTATATTTAAAATTTATTTAATATCATTTATTGGTTATTTCTAAATATTTTTATATGCATATATTAATTTTTTTTCCCAAAAATACGACTAAATCCAAAATGATACACCAAAACGGACCAATACTAATACACATCAGTTCCAATAAAAAAATGATGCATCCACTAGTACAATATGAATTACTTTGAGTAAAATTGTAAACCACATCAACCTTAAATATTTTTATATGCATACATTAAAAATTTTTTTCCCAAAAATATGACTAAATCCAAAATGATACACCGAATTAGACCAATACCAATACACATCAGTTTCAATAGAAAAATGATGCATTCACTAGTACAATATTAATTACCTTGAGTAAAATTGTAGACCAACATTAAAAAATATTTACTTGTAATGTTTTAAAGTGACTTGGAAAAGAAAACCAGACCAAAATTCAACATATTTCAAAACGCGAACAATGACTAAATTACTCAAATTTTTTTCAAGTCACTTTGAAATACGACAAATCATCATTTTTCTTTCAACGTTCTATTGGATACAATTTTACATATTTGCTTCAAAATTAAATGTAAAAAAAAAACCAAACTAAATTATTCGATTTTATAGTAGAGAGATACAAAGACTCTCAAAGTAGTTTAACATATACAAATTTGACACTAGCATGCAACTAGTAAATAGGTTGTATTACAACTTGAATTACCATTAAACATAAGTTTTTACAAGCTTTTAGTGTGTAATGACATATAAGTATAGTTCAGTACTTTCAGGTAAGAGTTGGTTATGCATAAAATCTCCTATTAAGAGAAACCTAGAATCAAAGATCGGGGATATTCACCATACCGTCGATACCCTTGTCCTCTTTTCTAGGTACTTTCTTCCTCTTCCTTTCGGATTGGGGTTCTTTTGCTTTAAGCTCATCGCTGTAGGACCTCAACGAGGCAGCTAAATGTTCATTTCTATGAGCTGAAAATTGAAACAAATATGAGTTGGCTACTTCTAACCTACTGATACGAAATGGACCTCAATGAGACAGCTAAATGTTCATTTCTATGAGCTGAAAATTGAAACAAATATGAGTTGGCTACTTCTAACCTACCACTACGAAATATATCTCAATGAGTCAGCTAAATGTTCATTTCTTTGAGCTGAAAGACGAAGCAAATATGCGTCAGCTACTTCTAAGCTACCAATACGAAATGGATCTCAACGACGCAGCTAAATGTTCATTTCTTTGAGCTGAAAATGGAAGCAAATATGAGTCGGCTACTTCTAAGCTACCAATACGAAATGGACCTCAATGAGGCAGCTACATATTCAATTCTGTGAGCTGAAAATTGAAACAAATATGAGTTGACTACTTTTAACCTACTGCTACGAAACTGACCTTGATGTGGCAGCTAAATGTTCATTTCTTTGAGTTGAAAATCGAGAGTGAATAGGTTTTTTTGTTTCTGTAGCTCTGAACAAATATGAATTGGCTAGTTCTAACCTACCAATACGAAATGGACCTCAAAGAGGCAGCTAAATGTTCGTTTCTGTGAGCTGAAAACCAAAGTGAATAGGTTTTATGTTTCTGTAGCTCTGAACAAATATGAATTGGCTAGTTCTAACCTACCAATACGAAATGGACCTCAAAGAGGCAGCTAAATGTTCGTTTCTGTGAGCTGAAAACCAAAGTGAATAGGTTTTATGTTTATGTAGCTCTGAACAAATATGAATTGCCTACTTCTAACCTACCGATACAAAATGGACCTCAATGAGTCAGCTAAATGTTCATTTCCATGAGCTGAAAATCAAAGTGAATAGATTTTATGTTTCCGTAACCCTGAACAAATATGAATTGGCTACTTCTGACCTATCGATACGAAATGTACCTCAATGAGGCAGCTAAATGTTCATTTCTGTGAGCTGAAAATCAAAGTGAATAGGTTTTTATGTTTCTGTAGCTCTGAACAAATATGAATTGCCTACTTCTAACCTACTGATACAAAATGGACCTCAATGAGGCAGCTAAATGTTCACTTCCATGAGCTGAAAACCAAAATAGATTTTATGTTTCAGTAACCCTGAACAAATATGTATTGGCTACTTCTGACCTACCGATACGAAATGTACCTCAATGAAGCGGCTAAATGTTCATTTCTGTGAGCTGAAAATCAAAAGCGAATAGGTTTTTATGTTTTCTGTAGCTCTGAACTAATAATGAATTGGCTACTTCTAACCAACCGATATGAAATAGACCTAAATGAGGCAGCAAAACGTTCATTTCTGTGAGATGAAAATCGAAGTGAATAGGTTTTATGTTTCTGTAGCTCTCAACAAATATGAATTTCCTACTTCTAACCTACCAATACAAAACAGCCCTCAATAAGCCAGCTAAATGTTCATTCCTGTGAGCTGAAAATCGAAATGAATAGATTTCATGTTTCTGTAGTTGTGAACAAATATGAATTGGCTACTTCTAACCTACCGATACGAAATGGACCTCAATGAGGCAGCTAAATGTTCATTTCTATGAGCTAAAAATCAAAGTGAATAGGTTTTTATGTTTCTGCAGCTCTGGACAAATATGAATTGGCTACTTCTAAGCTACTGATACAAAATGGACCTCAATGAGGCAGCTAAATGTTCATTTCTGTGAGCTGAAAATCAAAGTGAATAGGGTTTTATGTTTCTGTAGCTCTGAACTAATATGAATTGGCTACCTCTAACCTACCCATACAAAATGGAACTCAATGAGGCAGCTAAATGTTAATTTCTATGAGCTGAAATCGAAGTAAATAGGTCTTATGTTTCTATAATCCAAACGAATATGAATCTGTTACTTCTAACCTATCGATACAGAATAGGCATGCTCTTTCTCTCAAAATAAGTCACTACTTTAAAGATGAACAAGATTGTCACTAACAATAATACCACAAAATAAGAAATACTTCCAAAAGCATTGTTTGACATTATGCACTCACCAGAAACTATGACATCTGTCATGGTCACAGATTTACGACCGGCATGGTGTGCAAATAGTTCAAGGTCCTTTGCCAACTGACCTGCAACTCAAACAGCCCAAACACTTCATTAAATCAAGCAATCATTTTTCATAATAATATCAAACAACACAAAGGGTTCTATAAGCAAATGCAAATTTCTCACCTTCTGCAATTGATAATGGTTACTGATTGTAGTTATAATACCACAGGTATACTGAGAATATAAATATACAATCACATTCAATAAAGCTTGAAATTATATGATAATTATACCAAATGCCTTAGTGCTCAAGCACCAACGAACGCCAAGTCTCAGCGGTGTCCGATGGTACCCAATTTCATAGGCCATCAGGTGCAAATGGTGCTCGAACACCAAGTATTACTAAGGCATTCAGAATTTTGCAGAAATAACTCCTAAATTGTTAATAACTAGTTCATAAATGTTCTTAATATAATAGCAAGAAATATCCTCTATGGTTGCCTTCACTGTAAATTGACACAAAATCTTAATAATTGCTTCTTTCAGCTTCACCGTTAAACCCAATAAAATAATGAATTGGAATACTAAGATGCTTCATATTCAAAGAAGGAAGTAGAAACAACATAAAAGAAAACCGATTCACGAAAATAGAGAATTTAAATAGTAACGAAAAGTGAGGTGTTTTACCGATGTATTTGAAGGCCAAATCGGCAATACAAGCTACTATCGGTGGAGAAATTTCCATACCGCTTCTCTTCGCTGCGACAATTAGTTGAAGATTTGAATTCAATTTAGTCGATTATGAAAATTATTTAACTAGAAAAAGAAAATGCTAAGAAGCCAAAAATAAGAATAGAAATTGGGTCGAAAAAAATGGACCTTCGGATTCGGCGATGGAAATAGCGGAGAGACGAAAGCGATCTCTCAAGAGATCGGAAACTGAATCGTCTTCTTCCTCTTCTTCTTTCTCAAAATCGCTCCTATTATCTTCGTCGACTTCCATACTTCTTTCAAATCTAGGGTTCAAATTTCCCGGTCTTCTTCAGTACACCATCTGATGAGAAGATGGAGAAATGCGCGGGAATTTGATCCAGGCGTACGGTTTTGGGCCCTTGAAGACTCCTATATCTTGGGCTCCATCATGGGCTGCTTTTATAGTATGGTTTTAAAAAACCGGTTAGACTATCAATTTTCGGTTCAATTTTTTACCTAATTTTAATTAAATAAATTATTAAAATTTTATAAAAATGTATATTCAAAATTATAAATTTGATTCAACTGGTTATTATCCCGATCCAATTGATTCCAAATGATTCACTCAAAAATCGGTTCAACCCCTTTATGTGTATCGATATATCAACTAATTCCCGAGCCCCAGTCCAACTAGTCCGATTTGGTTACGGCAGCCTTGTTTTATAGAGCTCTCAGTAAAAATTCATAATGATTATTAACATTTTGTAAAATATTAGCTTTTTTTGGTTGATATATTACAAATTAGGAGAGGAGTACATGGATTGAACTTTGAAAACTAAAGGTATCAACACATAGCTTCAGTTATTATCGCTGATGATGTTTGAGATTAGCCTCAAATCCATCTCAATATAGTTTTATTTGATATATTTTTGTGTTTTACATTTGTATTTGATTTTCAACATTTATAGACATGGTATAATCTTTTTTTTAATTAAGTATATTCATGAAATGTTACATTTGGATTGGATCCTACCACAGCATCCATTCAAAGCTTATTTTCACCCACAAAATAGCTGCTATTTTCAACTCTTGAAAACCCACCTCTGATGCCAATGAGCACTAAATTGGAGTGATATTGGATTGGTTGGATTGAAATTGTTTTTAAAACTTTTTAGTAGTTTATCATAATTAGACTTCTTTCTGTTCAGTTTTCAATTTTTTCATATTAATTTTTTATTTTGAAATTTCAAACTTATTTTTTATTTTGAATTTTCAGACTTATTTTGATAAAATATGTTTTATTTTATGGCTTTTGAATATTTTTTTACAAAATTTTAAAATCTTTTTCATAAATATTTTTAAAAAGAAAAATAATTTGTCAAGAATTTTTAAAATATTTTCGCCATTTTAAATATAAAATATTTATTTTTATATCATAAAAATTTAAAATTAATTATATATAAGTAAAAAAAAATAGAACACAATTTGGTTTTGAATAATTGCAATTCTTAAACTTGCATTTCATATCGGTTTTTCTTGCTCAGCCGTAACCTGAATCAATTAACATGCATGAGAATGCAAAGTTGTTTACTCGGTGAAACAACGGAACAAACATTTCATGCCACTAACACCAAATTGAATACCAAAAATGCTCGCAGTAAAGAATAGAGTACGAGCATGGAGTGAACCATCGTCAATCTCGACATCAGACCAAGACGAACTTCAGTAGGATTCAGTTTCTTCATACTATAACCAACACAGTGTTGGCCAGGTCAGATTCGATTCAATACCAGAAAAGATGGAGTAATCTTCTTACTGATTTCATGAAAATACTAGATGCAGTGTAACTAATTTCATAATCCAAAGTTTCAGTGATTAAATTTATAATGTTGTAGGTTAGGTCTGATTTGTATTTAAATGTCCTAACATTCCTTTAAGGGTAACTTTAACATAAACCAACTTCATAATTTTCATTCTTGGGAAGAGCTTGGAACAAACAGAGAATCAACTACTGTCTCTCTTCAACCAGACAGGTGAAGCTAAGGATGGACCGAAGCTGATGCGGTTGTCAATTGATGCAAGTGAGGGCATTAACTAGAAAAAGGTTATCGAAACAAAGAGTAACATTCCAAGTTCTCAGCTTGAAGCTCAAAACATAAACTACCAACTAGATAGGGACCTAAGGAAGGAGCAAGCAGATAACTTGGTGGCTGCCCCCAAAAAGTGAAACCTAAGATAAGAGATTTAGCTTCACACAACACAGTGAAGCAAAGGGGAAAGAATTAGGGAAGGCAAGAACAGGGGAACGTAAAAAAGCCCATGGTTCAATCGTGCTGACCTACATTCATGAGAGACAAGTCTAAACCCTAAACCCTAAAATACTACATTGATGATATCCTAACTTGTATGAAAAAAATACATAGAATACTATTTATACAGTGTTGTAGGCAATGCAATGAAAACAATAATTAGAGAAATGTTCAGGATTACAACCGATTAAAATCGCCTATATACATTTTCTTAAGCTTTATGATTATCAAAAAACCATCCCAAGTTCTAGTATTGTAAAGAGACCAAGAGGAAAGTAAAAAGCTTTCGAACAGAACAGATAGCCACATAACCTGGAAACCTGTTAAGACTTTCTCACATATCTTCTTCAATTTGACAATGAAAAAATTAGAAAAGTTTAACATCTTGTTCTCGCAGAACTGTACATCGAGCTCAAGAAAAAGGGCACAAAGAAGGAAAACATTTTACCATGACATTCGGAAAAATTATGCAATATTCTGACACGATATATGCAGACAACATCAAATGAACAAAGATTAGTCACTAAATCTGATAAAAAAGAATTGTTAACAAGTATTGGAATTTAGATACAAGGACATCTAATATACAATTAAGCACATAAGCAGATATATATAGTAATGAGCACACAAGAAAATTCAGTGCTTAGAAACATTCCGGACATTTCTATGCGGAATAGGTAAAAGAAAATGGAAATAAAATCTAACCTCTCCTCCCGGTCTAACTATGCAGGGACAGCCTCGACAAGTCTTGCAAAGTAGAACTGTGTAGTGATTAGCCCTCTCTTTCTTATTTTCCATCCAACCTTATTTAGTGCCCTTTCTACATCTGCCTCGGCATGAAGATATGCCCTCGTTGCTTTAGACGGCCCTGGAAACAATTCACCGATCCTCTTCAACAGATCATAATAAAATGTCTTTGGTGCAAAGCTCAAAATTAATCGGTTTTCGGCTAGTGAAGCAAGGTGTGCGATCATTCCGTCAGCTTTATTCTGCGGATAATGTATTAAAACATCTAAACACACCACAGTATCATATTTCCCATCTAAACTCTCCAAATCCTTCACTTCGAATTTTGGCATAACTGGTGCAATATCACCATTCCCAGCTGTTAACTGCTCTTTCGCCTGAAATCATAATATCACATAATTCAAGCTTCTAATTCCCAATCAACAAAGCACAGTTCATTGCAATTGAATCTGAGAAATGGATAAAATTTCATTCATTTGTTGAAGCAAACACTTAAATTGGATCATTCAATAAGCATTCATTACTTAAGATTCAATTATCCAATCAACAAAGCACAGTTCATTACAATTGAATCTAAGAAACGTATAAAATTTTCATTCATTTGTTGAAATAAAACACTTAAATCGGATCATTCACTAAGCATTCATTACTTAAAATTCAATTATCCCAACAATAATGGTAGAGAGGAATAACTAACTAACCTGCTTCTCAGCCTCGGCCACCATGGCGGTGGAAATATCGCTGGCGGCAACAACGGCACCTTCTTTAGCTAAAGGAATGGAGAGACAACCGGTGCCACAACCAGCATCGCAAACAGTGACGCCATTCAGTGAGCCATCATCGGTCAACATTTTCATCACATTTTCAACGGTTTTGGAATGCCCTAACCTAATATCAAGCTGGACTTTATTCACATCATCGGTCTCTCCATAAATCTTCTTCCACCTTTGGAAACCGGAATTATTGAAGTAATTCCTAACGACTTCCTTATCGCCCCCACCGACTTCTTCCGCCTGAAGACGACGTCGGCGTTCCGGGTCAGTGAAGGAGAGAACCGCTGCTAAGGCAGCGACTGAACCTCCACCTATGAGAGCAACAGTGGTGCTATCTAAAACGGAGAGGTCGGTAACCGATGTAGCGGTGGATAAGGGTGGAATGGCCGCGACTGTGGTGGTTGTTACGGTTGTTTTCAGTTTGTTAGGAAGTTTTGGAGGGAATGTAGAGAAGAATCTAGAGTTAGTGTGGAAATGAATGGGAGAAGACAGAGAGACTGAGTACGACATTTTGTTTGAACTGAATTACTTCGATGAATTCCTCCGATTTCTCCGATGAATTCCTTCGCCAGCCGGTGGCGGAGGGGTGGCTACGTGTCTACTGTGAAGGTGGTTTGCTGTAAGTTGTGATTTTATTTTGGTTATATATTCTATCTTGTGGATAGCATGAAAGGATAGCGCTAATCTCCGATTCCATTTTTTAGGGTCCACTCTCTGTTATGCCGTGTTTGGTTTCGCACACTATTTTTTTTTAAGGATATCATTAGTTACTAAATTATGAATAAATTTACCACTCAACTAAAAAAAATCATAATTTAGTTACTAAACAATTCAAAAGTTTTATTTAAGTCACTAGACTATTAAAATCGATGTTATATAGTTTTTTTTGTTCACACTACTCGTACCAATTAAAAGTTTTCTTTTCCATCTTCTACAATTAGTTTTTTTTCATGAAATAACTTTTGTCGTCATGAATCTACGAACAAAAATTTAAATAGCTTTTTTCTTCGATCTCTAACTTAAATTAAAATTTTTGAATAGTTTAATGACTAATTTATAATTTTTTAATTAATTCACCGAAACGAAAATTTATCCATAATTTATTAATTAATTATATAGTTTAATAACTTATCTATAGTTTAGTAATTAGGAGGTTAATTTTTGACGTGACAGTGTTAGCCAATCAGATACCAACACGTGAGGTCCTCTTATACCTATTTTTCTTTTTCTTTTCTTTTTGATTTCGTCTTCTTTCCCTTTTTTTTTCTTTTCTTAATTTTCTTTCTTTTGTCAAAAACCCATTTGCTTCTTAAAATGCCCATTTGCTTCTTCTTTTGCCTTTCTTTACAGTCTTCATCATCGAAGAAGATGAAGCAACCCTAATTTCTCTAATCCATTTCATTGTTTCATTCCTCCTTAATCCCAAACCTACAAAACCCCATCGCAACAAAACCCCCAAAACACAAGCTTTAAACCCCCCATTCTCCACACCTTAATCAGTGCAAACACAAAAAAGATGAACCCTAACATCCCAAAAAGCAAATCACTACTTATCTCTTTCCTAAACAAGCAAAGAATACAAAACCTTAAAATTACTAAGAACCCTAAAATTTTCTCGTCGTTTCTTCTTCGAGTTGTTGGTTTTTTCCATCATTTAAATCTTACTTCATTGAAGTCGTTCAAAAACTTAAGCCCTCATTCATATGCAACAACTAAAATTTGAATGATCAGATCCAACGGTTGAAGTAAGATCTTGAGATTCGAGGCCAAAATTGCGACCAACTCAAGTGCGAGCTTAGTTGATCCGTGAGACCCATTTCTTCTTTTGCTTATTTTTGCGCAAATAATTGGGTTTTGGATCTGGGTTTTGGGTGAAAGAACAGAAGAAATAGTGAAAATGGGAGATTTCTGTTGACACCATTTTTTGGATGAAAAACGGGGTCGACTTGGGTTTTGACGAAAACAAAAAAACGGGAGTCGCCACCGATCTTTTTAGATGAGGTGTGATCGGGTCACCTCGAAAAGTGGTTGTTTTTAATAAACGGTTTGATTTTATTAAAACAACAAGTTTGGTCCATGAAATTCAGAAAAATGGGTTCGGGAGTCGGTTACGCACGAGGAAGGATTAGCACCCTCGATACGCCCAAAATTGGTACCTTAGTTAATTACTTAATGTCTTAATGTCGAAAATTGAAAACTTAGAAGAATTTAAAAAATACGATCCTTGTATTAAAACGTTGAAATTTTTTTTAGGAAAGTGGGCATATTTCACATTATTCGAGAAAGAGAATCATATCCAGTAAGTTAGAATATAATGTCTCAAATTCCCAATACGTGAATGAATGCCAGAATTTTACTTATTTAAAAGATATTTTAGCCATCTCGGGTTTAAAAATGAGTTCACGACCAGTAAGTTAGGACGTATTTCCTTTTTAGATCCCGAGATCGTTTCGAAATTTGAGTTCGAAAAAATTCGTGCATTTAGATTTATCGTAAAAATCGAAACCCAGTAAGTTAGGGTACGATCCTCTCGAATCTAAACACAAAATGCCATTTATTTAAAACAAGTTTTGACATATTGAGTAAAACGAAACACGAAGTCGTAATAAGAGAATGTGAAAACAAATTACATTGTTGATATGCATGGCAAAACCATAATAAATACAAAAGTATATAAAAAATAATACAAGCAATAGCAATCAAAATAAAATAAATAAAAGAACAAACCAACAATTCACAAAATAACAAATGTATAAGCAAATAAAAATAAAATATTCTCTTAAAATAATCATGAGAACTTAAATAAATAAGTAAATAACAATATGATTAAAATTATAAAAATATAAAAGTACATATATATAATAAAACAATGTAAATATGTACATATATGTAAGCATATAAAAGAAAATAAAAATAAAAATATGAATACGTATATGGATTATAAAACATAAAAATTATATAATAATAACTATAATAAGACACCTACACTTTAAACTTAAATAAGTAAACACAAACAATAATATATTAACAATAACAAACTATAATAACAGTCATAATAATATATAATTTATCAATGTTATTAATAAAATAGCTAAAAATAATAAAACAAAGGGCTAAATCGAATTTTGAGACGAAATTTGGAGCTTAAAATGCAAATAAACGAAAAAAGGGGTCCCGAGGGACCAAAAAATAATGCGCCCGAAGAATGGAGGGCTGATTAAGCAAATATTCCCAACCTTTAGCGCGCCATTTCGTTCAGGACCAAATTAGAATAGGCGCAAAAACCGCGGGGCCAAATTTTAAAAAATAAAAGACTTTATTATAAAACCATTAAAAAGCGGAAGGGCTAAAGGTGCAATTAGCCCTTCCGTCGAAAACACGCGGATCCTCCAGGAGCGGGTCGGGTCGGTCCGAGCTAAAGCAAAACGACGCCGTTTTGGGCGTTATGGAGCTGGGCCAAAACGGCGTCGTTTCACACGCCTATATATTCAAAAATTTTCCCAAAAAATTTCATTTCCTCTTTCTTTTTTCAAAAAAAACACCAAAACCTCTCAACCCTCCCATTTTCTCTCTGAGCGCCGGCCAAGGGTCCGGCCGAGGGCCACCGCACCGGCTGCCGCCCTCCGGCGCCGGCGCCACCGTGTACGGCGGCGGGGAGACCAAAAGTCTCCCCTTTTCTCTCCGATGACTCTTCTCGACCTCCTGAACGCTCCGGTGACGGCAAAAAAGGGTAAAAATGCCTCCTTTTTTTTATTTTTGTTGCGAAATAAAATAAAATAAAATAAACGGAAAAGAAAAAAAACAACCTTTTTTTTATTTCTGTTTTCTTCAAATCTTGCAAAAAGTGTTTTTTTTTTACAAAAATCGGAGAGAGCCCCCTTAAGATGATATTCGGCCTCTTTTTTATAACCGATTTTGCTTCTACTTTTCTCTGTTATTGCTGCTTGCGTGTTTGCTTCTTTGTTGCAGGGGCTGATGGTGGAGTTGGTGGCGGTAGATGGCGATGGGACGTGCAGCTGACAGAGAGCAGCGGCAAGTGGGATACTAGGGTTTCGGTTTCTGAAACCCTAGTCTGATGTGGGCTTGGCTGTTGGGCCAGGGTGCTGGGCCTTTTATTTCTTTCTTGGGCCCGGGCAAATGGGCCTGCAACAGCTGCCCCTCTTTGCTCGTTGTCGAGTAACGATAACAGAGCAAAGACTAAGAAAGGCCCATTTTGCCCGGTCTCGCCGAGTCTTGACTTGTTCTGGTACTTCTCCATTTCAAGTAGTTTCATTCCAATCCACTAGGTCTTGTTGCTTCGATCCATTCCACTGCATTTTAGAGAGATGCGTCCTGTAGCCTTTATCTTCTTCGTAGCAACTTCAGGGGGACGAGGTTTGTGGTTTTCAATCTATTCCACTGCATCTTTAGGGAAATAAGACTTGATGCGACCTACTCTGCTGTAACCTCAGAGAGATAAGATCCTTTATTTTAACCCACTCCACTGTAACTTCAGGGAGATAGGATAGTGTCTTCGATCTGCTCTGCTGTAATCTCGGGGAGATAAGATCTCTGGCTTCAATCTGCTCCACTGTAACTTCAGGGGGACAAGATCTGTAATTTCCAATCTATTCCACTACAGGTCAGGGATATAGGACTTGTGGTTTGAATCCGCTTCCTTACACTTGGAGATAAGATTTGCTGTCTTTGATCTGCTCCGCTACGGCTTAGGGAGACAAAATCTGTAACCTTTAACCAGCTCCAATGCAACCGATGGAGGCAAGGCTTTGTTTTCGATCTGCTTCGCTGTTAATGTAGGAAGGCAAGATCTTTTGTCTTCAACCAGCTCTATCACAATCGAAAGAGGCAAGGTTTGTGTCTTCGATCTGCTTCGCTGTCAATGCAGAAAGGCAAGATCTTTTGTCTTCAACCAGCTCTATCACAACCGAAAGAGGCAAGGTTTGTGTCTTCGATCTGCTTCGCTGTCAATGCAGAAAAGCAAGATGTTTTGTCTTCAACCAGCTCCATCACAACCGAAAGAGGCAAGGTTTGTGTCTTCGATCTGCTTCGCTGTCAATGTAGGAAGGCAAGATCTTTTGTCTTCAACCAGCTCCATCACAACCGAAAGAGGCAAGGTTTGTGTCTTCGATCTGCTTCGCTGTCAATGTAGGAAGGCAAGATCTTTTGTCTTCAACCAGCTCTATCACAACCGAAAGAGGCAAGGTTTATGTCTTCGACCTGCTTCACTATCAATGCAGGAAGGCAAGATCTTTAACTTCATTGATCTGTCCCTTGGGGAACATGACCTGTATGTTCTATTTTATGAACCTAATTGTGCCTAGTGATTAGGATGACATAATCAGAATGAATCAAATGCTCCTAACTAGATATGTATGAATGACATTTGAATGAATGCAAAATGTCATGAAGATGATTCCTTAATGCTTACGTTAACATCACGTAAAAACTTATTAAGGTTTTATCACTGACGTACTACAACGCCTTTTTTGCTCGTCTGGTATATCCAAAGAAACACTTAATCTGGCTGCCCCCCACTGTAAATCTTAACGTTTAATCTATTAGGGCACAAAATTTGTACCATCCTTCTCCCACTACAATCCAAGGGTAGAAATATGGTTTTTCCTCAATCCTCTTTTATCACAATTCAAGGATATAGGATCTTAATCTTTCTGGTCCCCCTTACACCATTTCCAGGGTGTCGTTTCAAAGACTCATGCACAAATGAAGGCTCTCTTCTCCGAGGTAACCTCTTCCTATTGCCTAGTGATCATTGCTTGCTTGTTTATTTAAGCTTTTTCATTGACACGACATCTTGTCACTTTGTTCAATCAATGCATTTGTCAACAAAATCCAAAGAGAAAGTCCAAACTTAGACTCTTCCTTCTCAAATTTCCAACCTTCAAATTTGGCATGTTCTAAACAATAGTCCTGTTTCAGGTTCCTGTATTATTTAGAAACTTTTCAGAGTAATATGCAAAACTTCCTTTGTGAAAGTCTTATTAGTCCATTAATCATTATTCCAATGCTTGCAAAAAAGGTCATAACAATGGATAAGAATAAAGTTGGTTCTGAGCATAGCTCGAAAGAACAAATTATCGAAAATAGTGAAGGACAACAAAAGAATTAATTGGGAATGTATATCTTGGAAAGAAAGAAAAAGTATTCCAAGAACAACAAATAACATGAGAATTGGGTGCCCCAGATATCACAGCTTGAACTTCTCTATACAAACTTTCTGAAGACCTTTTTGAGTTGGACATGTGTTTAGGAGATCTACAATGCTCTGTCGATGCCCCCAAAATGTCGCCTATCCTTTCCTGTTGATTCAGGCATGGCAAGATCAACACATGCCTCAATATGAACAAAACTTGAGCAGCTTATATCACCTCATGCCCCATTTTGATCAGTATTTGAGCCGCCCTTTTCGGGTTTTCAGCTCAGATCCCCTTTGGCCTAAGGTGCCCTTTGCGGGTTTTCCCCTTAGCCTCTCCATTTTACTCTTTTCATTTTCCATTTTCATTCTTCATCTTTTTCTTTTTGAACTTCATTGTCTTATAATACAGTGACAAACTGTGATGTCTGATTTTGAACTGATTACAGCCCTCAACTATCATGTTGTCATTCTAGTTCAATACATTTTCCCATACCATCGTCTCTGGAATTCTATATTGGCATATGATGACATTGACGCATGCTGTAGCTTTTATCCATTTGATGAAGTAATTAATGATCTCAATAGTGAAGCAATGCCCATTAGAAGTCTTCGATAATGGTGATGTCCATGCCCCATTGTGCTCAAAATTTGAGTCACCTTTTTCGGGATTTCATCTCAAAACCTTATTTGGTCATAAAATGCCCTTTGCGGGCTTTCGCTTTGGCCTCTCCCTTTTTTTCTTTTCTTTTTCATTCTGATTTTTCATCTAGATTTCTCTTTTTCATTCTTCTTTCTTTTTCTCATTTTCATTTTGATCTTGATTTTGATTTTTTTCTTCTTTTTGTTTTTTATTCTTAAGCCTTTTGGGGCGCAACTGCGACAAAAACTTTGGATCTTCCTCTTTGATCAGGATGGACCCAATAACAACCTGAAGAGATGGAAATTCGACTTCAAATGGGCAAAGCTATGCTGAATTGACGAGAACGGTATTGCCCCGGTAAAGAATTGCATCGTTCGCACTGTAAATTTCTGACATCGTGCTGTTGTGCAGGTTTTATTATAAGAATCGAGGCATACCCTGGTATGATCATACAAAGACATCTTTGAATTTTTCGTCTCTGTAGGCAGGTCAATTCTAGTCTTCATCAAGCTCACAATTTCTAATGATTCACTGAGAGGTAGGATCTGTTTATCCTTTTGTTCTACCATCCTCAACAAGTTTGGAGATAAGCTACGATCTGTGTCATCTTCAAAGTCGTGAGATCCCTCTAAACACATATCTCGCTCAAAAAGGAGGTTCTAAGTCTGTAGCAGTGTCATTCATGTCGTTGATATCCAGGGACCTATTGTAGGTACAAAATAATATATAAAGAATGTATGAATTTAAGAATAATTATCTGCACAGTATGATTATGAATGAAAGAATGATTTGGATGGAAGAATAAAAGAATAATCAATGAAAAATATTAGTTCAAAAGATCGCAAAAATGCATTCCATTAGAATAATGACGTTCAGACATAAGCCTTTTTCACAAAAGACTTCTTGTTGCTCTAGGCTGAAAACAACAAGTGTGTTTTGAATATTACTCTGAGTAAGCTCTAAATACTACAAAGGTTTCTTTAGAACACTCCCAGGTTTATAAGGGCGAACACCTAATAAGATCTCTTTTCAATTATGCCTTCATATATGTGAAAACTTCCCCACACTTTCTCATATATTGCGTTCACCCCATTGTTAATCATGATTGGGTGGCGAATTTTCTGCACTAGATGAATCACCAAACTTGACGACACCCATGTTGATGAGCTTTTCAACCAGTTTCTTGAAGGCTATACAGTTCTCTATGGAATGCCCCGTATTTCCCGCATGATATTCGCAATGTGCATTCGCAACGTGCCATTTGGGGTACGGTGGCTGTGGAGGTTTCGTGTAGAGAGGGGCGACAATACGTGCGTTGAATAAGCTTTGATACAACTCCTTATATGCCATCGGAATTGGCGTGAATTGAAGGTTCTCAGTGCCTTGCTTCACATACGATTCTTGTCTAGATGAAACTTGCTGACTAGTAATCACCTTTCTTGGCTGTGTAATCGATTTGTTGTAGGTGTTCACATTGCTCACCTCGTTTTCCTTCTTCTTTAAGTCTGACCTTCTATTATTCTCCCCAGCATCAATCTTTCCACTTCTCACGGCACTTTCAATCATTTCACCGCTCATGACTATGTCTAAAAAACTCATCGAAGCACTTCCCAACATGTGAGTGATGAACGGGGCCTTCAATGTGTGGATGAAGAGCATCGTCATTTCTTTCTGTAGGAGTGGCGGCTGAACTTGAATAGCGACCTCCCTCCACCTTTGTGCGTATTGCCTAAAACTTTCATTAGGCTTTTTCTCCATATTTTGAAGGGTAATTCTGTCAAGGACCATATCAGCTACATGACTGTATTGTTTCATAAAGGCTTGTGCTAAATCCCTCCAAGAACTAATCTGGATACGCGTCAATTGATTGTACCACTTAGACGCTGCCCCTGTGAGGCTATCTTGAAAGCAGTGTATGAGTAGTTGGTCGTTGTTGACGTATCCGGCCATACGCCTACAGAACATAGTAATATGAGCTTCTGGGCAACTGGTCCCATTATATTTCTCGAATTCCGGCATCTTAAATTTGTAAGGAAGCACCAAATCCGGAACTAAACTCAGATCTTTCGCATCTATTCCATGATAGCCGTCGATACTTTCTATCGCCCTAAACTTCTCTTCAATCCATTTCCATTTCTCCTCAAACTGCTTTGGTAACTCCTCCTTCATCTTGTCTTTCTCCGCTACTTCATCGAAGTCCGGGACAACCAGATTATCGTCAGGACTAGAACCAGATCTGACCTGAAGGTTCTTCGGTATTGAAGCGTCACCTTGAAAGTGTTGAGGCCTAATTGAAACAGAAGATCTTCGTGGATGTGGTTCAATCTGAATTTGCGCTTGCGGAGGCGTGTATCCTGGAGAAAAAAGTGGCTCATCATTGTTTCCTTCTTCATCGCAAACCACAGGATTTTTCCCTTTATCCACTCCCTTGGTTATTAATTGCGTCAATTTAGTCATTAGTTCATCCTGAGACTCCTTCATCTTTTGTGCCATGTCTTTCTGGATCTTTTCCATATGTTCTTTCATTTGCACCTGTAACTGGTCTTGCATCTCTTTCTGCGTTTGCTCCAGTTTCTCTAATCTTTGATCCATTTCTTTGGCTTTGCGACGAGTACCGTAAGGATGTTTGGTTGATTGGTTTTCCAGATTAGCTGAAATAATTTTACATAATTAGGGCCACTTCGTGAAAATCTAATGCATATGATGCAATGTAATGCAAATGCATGAAATGAATGCCTAAAGAGACGTTGATTCTGATTCAATTACATTTAGGAAGCTTTTCTAGAAAGCAAATTCCCTTACATAAAACGGACACATGTACGACCTCACCCTCATATTCCAAGAAACAACATCGATTTTTTTTCATCCGCATGTTTGAGGTAATCTCACCAATAGATGCCATTGCTAGCTCATTTTCTTGATCTTGGTCGCGATCCATCATCTGCCCATCTTCATAAGGCTCGTCAGCTTGTTGAAGGCTTTTGGACAATCGTCTCGAATCCCCAGGCCACCAAGCAAGGTCACGAACTCTTCCATCGCCATTCTTGTGTTTCTCAGAATATGTTTGGGAAGTCGTATTGTTTTCCACTTTATCAAAGAATTCGTATTCCATGACAAGCTTTCTAATTTAGTAATTGGATTTGAATCCATATCTCTTTCCTAAGATGCAAATGCAATGTAATGCAATCATAATCAAAACACAACAAGAAGGGTTAGTACAAAACATAAGCAAGCACAGAAAACAAAAAAGTACCTAATCGGGCAGATACTAGGGGTTTGGAGTGGCTCTACCTAGGTTAAGTTCCTAAGTCTACTATATGAGGGTTGGTTCTAAAGTAAGGGTACCCGAACCAGCAGATTCCTCGATCCTCACCCATTATAGGCTCATACGGACCAAGTTCGATTCAGGGGGATACATTTCCCTATGGCCATGCGGAGATGAAAATCTCACGAAGACATAGGTACGGATGTATCCCGGAAGCGATTCACTATCCCATGCGGAGGTGAAAACCTCACGAAGGCGTAGTTTCTCACTCCCACTTAAAAAGATGTGACCAACGGTCGTGCAATGCAATGCAGAAAGATATAAAATTTAGAATACAAAACATGATAAAAACTATAACTCAAAACAAATGAAATGCAATGAGAGGATCGTATATTTAAACCAAATTTTCAACTTTCGACAAAAAGACAAAAAATAATCAACTCATGGCTTGACTCTCTTATTTAAAGTCCCCAGCGGAGTCGCCAAGCTGTTGACACCATTTTTTGGATGAAAAACGGGGTCGACTTGGGTTTTGACGAAAACAAAAAAACGGGAGTCGCCACCGATCTTTTTAGATGAGGTGTGATCGGGTCACCTCGAAAAGTGGTTGTTTTTAATAAACGGTTTGATTTTATTAAAACAACAAGTTTGGTCCATGAAATTCAGAAAAATGGGTTCGGGAGTCGGTTACGCACGAGGAAGGATTAGCACCCTCGATACGCCCAAAATTGGTACCTTAGTTAATTACTTAATGTCTTAATGTCGAAAATTGAAAACTTAGAAGAATTTAAAAAATACGATCCTTGTATTAAAACGTTGAAAATTTTTTTAGGAAAGTGGGCATATTTCACATTATTCGAGAAAGAGAATCATATCCAGTAAGTTAGAATATAATGTCTCAAATTCCCAATACGTGAATGAATGCCAGAATTTTACTTATTTAAAAGATATTTTAGCCATCTCGGGTTTAAAAATGAGTTCACGACCAGTAAGTTAGGACGTATTTCCTTTTTTAGATCCCGAGATCGTTTCGAAATTTGAGTTCGAAAAAATTCGTGCATTTAGATTTATCGTAAAAATCGAAACCCAGTAAGTTAGGGTACGATCCTCTCGAATCTAAACACAAAATGCCATTTATTTAAAACAAGTTTTGACATATTGAGTAAAACGAAACACGAAGTCGTAATAAGAGAATGTGAAAACAAATTACATTGTTGATATGCATGGCAAAACCATAATAAATACAAAAGTATATAAAAAATAATACAAGCAATAGCAATCAAAATAAAATAAATAAAAGAACAAACCAACAATTCACAAAATAACAAATGTATAAGCAAATAAAAATAAAATATTCTCTTAAAATAATCATGAGAACTTAAATAAATAAGTAAATAACAATATGATTAAAATTATAAAAAATATAAAAGTACATATATATAATAAAACAATGTAAATATGTACATATATGTAAGCATATAAAAGAAAATAAAAATAAAAATATGAATACGTATATGGATTATAAAACATAAAAATTATATAATAATAACTATAATAAGACACCTACACTTTAAACTTAAATAAGTAAACACAAACAATAATATATTAACAATAACAAACTATAATAACAGTCATAATAATATATAATTTATCAATGTTATTAATAAAATAGCTAAAAATAATAAAACAAAGGGCTAAATCGAATTTTGAGACGAAATTTGGAGCTTAAAATGCAAATAAACGAAAAAAAGGGGTCCCGAGGGACCAAAAAATAATGCGCCCGAAGAATGGAGGGCTGATTAAGCAAATATTCCCAACCTTTAGCGCGCCATTTCGTTCAGGACCAAATTAGAATAGGCGCAAAAACCGCGGGGCCAAATTTTAAAAAATAAAAGACTTTATTATAAAACCATTAAAAAGCGGAAGGGCTAAAGGTGCAATTAGCCCTTCCGTCGAAAACACGCGGATCCTCCAGGAGCGGGTCGGGTCGGTCCGAGCTAAAGCAAAACGACGCCGTTTTGGGCGTTATGGAGCTGGGCCAAAACGGCGTCGTTTCACACGCCTATATATTCAAAAATTTTCCCAAAAAATTTCATTTCCTCTTTCTTTTTTCAAAAAAAACACCAAAACCTCTCAACCCTCCCATTTTCTCTCTGAGCGCCGGCCAAGGGTCCGGCCGAGGGCCACCGCACCGGCTGCCGCCCTCCGGCGCCGGCGCCACCGTGTACGGCGGCGGGGAGACCAAAAGTCTCCCCTTTTCTCTCCGATGACTCTTCTCGACCTCCTGAACGCTCCGGTGACGGCAAAAAAGGGTAAAAATGCCTCCTTTTTTTTATTTTTGTTGCGAAATAAAATAAAATAAAATAAACGGAAAAGAAAAAAAACAACCTTTTTTTTATTTCTGTTTTCTTCAAATCTTGCAAAAAGTGTTTTTTTTTACAAAAATCGGAGAGAGCCCCCTTAAGATGATATTCGGCCTCTTTTTTATAACCGATTTTGCTTCTACTTTTCTCTGTTATTGCTGCTTGCGTGTTTGCTTCTTTGTTGCAGGGGCTGATGGTGGAGTTGGTGGCGGTAGATGGCGATGGGACGTGCGGCTGACAGAGAGCAGCGGCAAGTGGGATACTAGGGTTTCGGTTTCTGAAACCCTAGTCTGATGTGGGCTTGGCTGTTGGGCCAGGGTGCTGGGCCTTTTATTTCTTTCTTGGGCCCGGGCAAATGGGCCTGCAACAATTTCCATGAACAATTGAAAGTTTGAAGAGAAATGGTGGATTCAAGAAATGGGTTTAAGAAAATATTGGTGTTGTAGTGAAGGACTTGGGATTTGAATTGAATGCTCTTCTCTATCGTTCTTGAAAATGGATTGGTAAAACAAGTAAAAACAAAAAACAAAATGAAATTTTGAAAAATAAAATGGAACTCATAAAGTTAATATTTTATATTGATTTTCGATTTTTTTTTGAGATAAAAAGGAGGAACAACTTATGGCGGATGAGCGATTGAGCTCCATCATGAATTTTTTTTCTCCTTTTTTTCAAACTTTATGTGGCTTATTAAAGCCCTATTATTTGTCTGATAATTCAAATGCTTGAACCATATAAAAACTAGAAAAAGAAATGAAAATGGAAATTTGGGCGTCGGAAAAGTCAGTCTTTGTGGGTTAGTTTGAAAAGGGAAAATTTTGGTGGCAAGAGTTTTTACAGAAGAAAGAATGGATGAAGGAGTGTAGAAGCAAAAAGGGAAGAAAATGAGGGAAAATAAAAAGAAATTTAGGTACAATAAGACACCACGCCGTGGCACGCCAGCAAAAAGTTAAAAGGTATTAGTGTTAGGTATCAATATAGTGGACTGAAAAAAGTTTAGATATTAATCTGAAACAAAAAAAATTATAAGTATTAATCTGGAAGAAATGAACAAACTTTAGTACCAATTTTATATTTAATTATAATTTTTTTTTATAGTTGAATGACTATCCATATAGTTTACCCAAAAATCAATTGGTTAAATGTTTTAAGTTTTTAGACTTTTGTTTTAGTTGATTAAAAAAATTCTAGCACCTTTCCAAAGGGCTTTGAGTTTTGCACCAGTCTTCTTATGCCTTGGAACATATGTACTTATTTGATTAAATTTATTACTTTAGATATACTGATAAACGTTCATTTTAGAAAAAAAAAATGAAATTCTATCGTGCAAACTTTGATATATTTTCTAAATGATTTTCTGATATGTAAAACATTATAATATGATATAATGATAGTAGAAATTTCTTTTTCAAGTTTTAGCACACCTCAATTATTCATACTTTCGAGTAAGGAAATAAACGTGCGGATGGTCTTGTTCGTCTTGGAAGTAATCTCAGAGACCCTTTTGAATTGAACATCCTGTTTCTTGCTCAAACAATAGTACAAATGTTTTTGTGTTTAATTATTTTGAAAATCTATGCATATGTTTAATTCCCTCTGATTATAAGCCTTTCTTGTTGGCTGAGGCCAGGGCTTTTCTGCTTTTTTCTGTATATTGTATCTTATTTTAAGTTTAATAGATGTTCCTTTTCTCGACCCAAAAAAAAAAATTGGAACTTGAAACATGAAACATTGTGAATATTTGTAAAAACATTTTGTTTTTGAGCTTTCAAACATTTTACAAAAGCTTCACCATTCCCTCATTCTCTCTTTTATAGTTTTATTTTGTTTTTATTTTTAAAAGTTATGCAATAACATTTTAAATTTTATTTAGTCTTTTTTTTTTTAAGTTACGATACATAGGATTTAATGTGTCATTTAAAAAGTTTAGTAATTAAAAAACTTAATTGATATAACCTCAATAAATTGAGGATGCAATTGAAATGTTCTAAAGTTTTGGGGATTAATTTAAAATGAGAGTCATAGTTTGAGGACTTTTTATGGATTTAACCCACGTCATACTTATCTGCCATACGCGCACTATCGTATCTGTGCAAAGTAACTAAAACCGAAGCAAATGGTTCGAATCAGGCCCAATCTCAACAAAGATTACCCGACCCAATCAAATCCCCTGCAAAGAGGCCCAGCATAGGCCTATGAAATCGAGATTGGTGTTGCTTCAAAGCTCAGACGGCTTTCTACGGTTGCACGCCATTCTTCATTACCATTAGATTAATCCAAGGTAACGCCGTCGGTACTGTCAAAATTTTTAGATCTCCACACTTGGTTTGTTCGCCGGTAAAATGCCTACATATTTTTTGGTTGAATTTTTTCTGTCACAAATCTGCCAAAAACGTCTGTCAATGCAATCTTATTGTCGTCTTTTTTTTTTCTTTTTTATCGAAGGTGTTATGGCGAAGGTTAACGAAGCAGCGGCGATGGAAATTGATGATCCAAATGCAAACATTTCTGACCAGATCAACCCTAAATTCTCAATCAATGGTTTGTTTTTTGATGTTCTTTATCGAATTTTTAACTTAAACAATTGCATCAACTGTACTAATTTGTTAGCGAGATTGTATGTTCTGTTTGATTTGTTTCTTGTTTATTTGAAATTATATATAAAAAAATTGGCTTCCTTTTCAGTTTTGCAACTTCTTAAGTCTGCTCAGATGCAACATGGATTACGACATGGAGATTACACTCGTTACCGGTAAATTCACTTTGAAAATGATTACAAAATTATTGAAATGTTTTATATTTGGACATTGTTAATATTTAAACGAATGATGTTGGGACTGCAGGAGGTATTGCACTGCTCGTTTGAGGAGGCTGTATAAATCATTGAAGTTCACACATGGCCGTGGTAAATACACCCGAAAAGCCATTTCGGAGTCCACAGTCACTGAAGTGAGGTCGGCCTTGTTAATTTGCTGTAATTTGACAATTTTTTACAATTTGAAAGTTGCTTATATTTTCGCTTTTATAAGTGCTTATTTCTTTGTGTTTGTGCAGACATGGTTAGAGGGTAATTATTGGTGTTGTGTTGCTTGTGAAGTAATAGTTAGAACATGTTTTAGAGTTTCTTGCATTAACATGTCTGGTTTTAAATTGTTTGCTTTAGAAGCTTTTTGTATTGCAAGGGATTGGTTGGTCTATGCTGTATGTACTCAAGTTACGATATCTTTTCGAAGCTTACAGTGTTACTTTGATTTGATGTGAAATAGGTTTCTTCATGTGGTTCTGTATATGGCAGAGAGAGCTTGGAGCCATGCCATGGAGAAACGACAGCTTCCAGATGGTCCAAATGCACGCCAGCGTATCTATTTGATTGGTAGATTACGCAAGGCAGTCAAATGGGCTGATCTCTTTTCACATTTGTGTTCTGTCAAAGGAGATTCTAGAACATCTTTAGAAGCTGAGGTTGGTTTGCAATTTTATTGTTATTTGTACATCTACAATCTTCAACCCACTTTTTTGGGTCTTAAGGAAGAAATGAATAAGCATAAAATAGTTATGTGCGTACATTATTTCTTTTAAATCTCTTGCTTTTTTCTTTTGTTATCTTTGGTTAAATGGTGTGTCTTTTGAGTTGTGTAAAGGTGTAAATGCTTTTAATTAGTATGTAAATTATTGTTTATGCCTTACAATAGCATCGCAGTGAGCTTAATGAATTTTTGCTTTCTGATTGAGTTTGCTATATCTGGATGTTAACTATGCTTGGAGCATAGACTGTGTACTTGTTGTGGACAAGTGAAGCTAGGGATGTCTGTAAATCTATGTTTATCTTAATCAAATTTACAATTTTGTTTCCATGAGCCTTAAATTACTCCAGTGTTTGCCGTTATTTTGTATTGTTTTCTTTATGAAGCATGACTGTAATTCTTTGCAGTTCATCTTTTTTTGATTTTTTCTTTCTAGGCCTATGCGTCCTATATGAAAGGGAATTTGTTGTTTGAACAAGACCGGAATTGGGACACTGCATTGAGGAATTTCAAAAGTGCCAGGTTTGTGCTCGTCTCCAATAGTATCCTGACATAGAAATAATAAAGTAACATGTTCAAGTAGATGGCTAATATTTTTGCTTGATCTCATGCTCCTATCCTGTGTCAAAAGGAAAAAAAAATCAATATCCTTCGTAATACTTTACCCAATAGTTGTTTTGTCGGTTATAGCACAAAAGGCTAACATCTTTGATTATGTTGCAGGTCGGTTTATGAAGAACTAGGGAAATATGGAGATGTAGAGAATCAAGTCTTGTGTCGTGAACGAGTTGAAGAACTCGAACCTAGTATTCGCTACTGCCTTCACAAAATTGGAGGTTCAAATTTGCAAGCTTCTGAACTTTTACAGATTGGTGAAATGGAAGGTCCTGCATCGGACCTTTTCAAATCAAAGCTAGAGGTAAGTTCTTTTCTGTGAATAGGAATTAATGAGGCATTGGTAATTTCATTTTCTTTACCATGAATAATGCTGCCTGTATTAAGTTTTAGTGAGTCACTGCTTATTTTTCTCCTGACTTGCTACCTGCCTGCTTGGCTAAGGAATTAATCTGTTATAGTGTAAAATGAATCAAATCTTCTAAAAATTTGCTTTCCAAGTTAACAAGAACTTGTTCCAACCGTTTACCACCTTACCAAAGGTGAAGTGGTGAGAATAGATAGTTGCTTTCTGAATTATAACACATCATTTCTTTTGATATTAGTTCAATTGGAACAAACTAATCATTTGTTCAGAAATTTTGATAAGATGTTTGAACTATCCTTTTCAACCTTCAAGCTGATCTTTTGTCTGCAAACATTTTCATCTATGGTCGAAAACCTTTGGCTGCTTTTTACGACAAATTAGTTATGCACTCCTCAAAGTTTGTATAAATGATAATTTCTTTTCTTAGAAGAATGCCCATTTGTATTATAGCTGTTGGAATTGGTTGTGCTCGTCCGAAGAGCTCGTCAGATAACTGTCCAGGGAAGGGAGAGGGAGGGGGATAATAACTTTTGTCCTTTTCTCTTTATTCTGCAGATGGTTTTGTCGGTTACATTGATGTCTTATACTATCCTGATTTGCAGGCTGTTATGGCGGAGGCAAGATCACAACAGGCTGCATCTCTGACAGAGTTTCATTGGCTTGGCAATAGATTCCCAATTACTAATGCAAAAACTCGGGTTGCTATTTTGAAAGGTTTGCCATTAGCTTTTCCTGTGAATGTCAGTAATGAGGTTAGCGTGTGTATGGCACATATTAAGAATCAAGACTGAAAACCACTTGGAAGTTGTTATGGTAATTTATGATTGACCTATATATTTTCTTAAATTATGCATAGACTACTGACAACTGAAGAATGCTGGGTGTGGTTTTGATTGTCAGTTATCTTCTGTTTCAGATGAAAACAAAAATATTCACCTTCCTCAGTCTTCTCTTCTTCACCCTAGATCCATTAAATGCCAAATTTGAACATAGTCAATATGTTAAGCTTTCATTTTATTGGCACTTAGAGTCAGTATTTGCTCTTTATAAATTTTTTTTTTTGCATTTTATTTTTCAATTTTTTAGCTCATTGCTTTAATGACTCATCCTAGCACCTAAACCAGACATAAATTGCAGTTGAAGCTAGCTTTCAAATTTCTGTGCTGCACTCCTTTCTGCTTCTCTCTTCTTTCTCTGCTAGATTTAAGATGCAGCCAATTCTAGCAGTAAAAATTTCTAGCTTCAGTTGAATTCAGTGTCACAAATCATGTTTTTTTCATTAATTGTAGATGTGAAAAAAGCACCTGTGTGCTTGAAACTTTTTTATTCTTGTTTTGTGGTTATCCTTGTGACCCTTCAAGTTGGTTTAGAGTCCAAATATGGCCTAAATTTATACTTTTCCTGTGTGCAAAATTTGCAGCCCAAGAACTGGAAAAAGATTTACATGGCCCTTCAGCTGATTCAGTCTCAGCTGAGAAAAGACTAGTAACTTTTGATAAAGTTTTTGCAGCATATCATGAAGCTAGGAGCTGTATCCGGAGTGACTTGGTATGAAGTGTTAATTTGTAGTGTTGCTTTCTTTCCGTAGAAATTGTGTACTTCTTATTTCTTTTTTCCTTAGTACTATTTCTTAGTAGAATTTAAAAGTTGCAATTATTTTCAAACTATTGATTTCCAAATCACTTCTTTGAGGCTGATGTTGATGATTTAGCATACACTCTAGGCCAGTGCAGGTAGTGCTGAAAATGTGAAAGATGACTTAAATGGTCTGGATAAGGCTGTTAGTGCTGTTCTAGGTCAACGAACAATTGAGCGCAATCAGTTGTTGGTTAGCATTGCAAAGAGCAAACTTACAAGACGTCGTGATGACAAAAACGAGAAAGTCACCAAGCCTGAGGAGTTGGTCCGCTTATATGATCTTTTATTACAGGTGAGGAAGGGGATATCTGTTTTTGGCATGCGTTCCTTTCCAGGAAAAGAAGCTTGTACTAATTCTTAGTTTGCTTAATTGATGCTATATTTGGCAGAATACAGCTGATCTATCTGATTTAGTTAGTTCTGGAAGAGATAGAAAACCTGAAGAAGTGACCTTTGCCGAAGAGTGTGAACTTAAAAGTTTGGCCTTCCGAGCTGAAAGGTTAATTTCTCTTACATAACTGTATAAAGTCTTCCTTTTTATTGGGTAGCATATTTTTGCTTAAATATCTGCCTCAACCAATTCTACAGTAATATCCTTGTTCTCCTTTTCCAAGAAAATAAAATATTCTTTTTGACCTCTAGATGATGACATTCTGCAGTTTTCTCCAGTTTCTTCATTTGAAGGATTTTTCTCCTTCCTGGTGGTGTTAGGAGTAATGAAATAGAATCGTTAATTTCCTGCATTTCGAATGATGAAATTAAGTCGAATTAGAAGTGATTCATTGTTTTTTAACATTAATTTCGGGTGCATTACTACAAGAGGTTGTCTTGTGAAACTGATGCATGGACCTCTGGATTTCTTTGCAGGTGCTTCTACTTGGCAAGATCATATAGTTTAGCTGGAAAGAGATCCGAAGCATATGCGCTATACTGCCGTGCTTGCTCTCTCGCTGAGAATGCCCTACAGAAGTTTCAAGCTCATACTAAAACCGATCAGGTGTCTATATTTAATAGGGGTTTGCCTTCCCCACTATTTTTGGTATATTTTCTGTGTTAAACTGCTGAATGCATGTATGTATGCAAATGACGTGCTTGACACTTGCAACGTTTTCTTTAGCACTGTCTCTTAACTTTCGGTTCAGACATCTGATCTGTATTTAGTTGGTACCTTTATATTATTTACAGGTGATGATCAAAGAGTTGAAGACTTTATATGATGAATGTCGATCTTACAGTTGCATAGAGCATGCAACTGGAATTATCGAGGAGGTGAAAGCTCCTGAGAATCTTTCAAAGAAAATATCTACTATATCACTGACTGGAGCTGACAAGAAGGTATAATTTATATTTAAAAAGTTTCCTATTTACATGATGAGTTCTCAACTAGTTAATCAGTTAGGGATGGCAATGGAAATTGCAGAGTCAGATATTTGTGGATATTTGACTTACTTTTTTGCATATTCAAATATTGCGGATTCGGATTTGAATAATTTATTTACCATCCATAGTGGATTGGAGCGGATGTGGATATTAACCCTTCAATATTCATTATCCAGAATTCCAAATATGCTCTACTTTTGGAGATAATGAATTCAGATATCTGTTATCTGAATCCACTTTACTTTTGTGGGTTACGGAGTCAGATTCAGATATCCAAATCCATTATACACTTTATTTTTGAGGAACTTTTGGACTTGCTAAACTCAAATATTTAGTGGATTTTTATATCCTACAGATAATTGAATTACTTCCGATTTGGATTCCAAAATAATAATACTCATAGATTTAATGCAAATATTAAGCTGATTCATGTTTTAAAGCAGATTTGCATATTGTAGAAATTGCATAATCCGACCCACTGGCATCCTTTACTAATTTTGAATCCTGTAGAAATTATCACGATAACATTTATTTCCATTGTTGCATAAACTCCTTCGTTCATTATCATTTGTGTTGCCTATGATCCCGATTTTGCTACATTGTTGTAATGATGCTGCTTTGGAGTGGTTCAGGTGGAAAAATACCTACTCGAGAAACTCGATCTCTACGAGCCTGCAATTAGCGAGTCAAATGTGAAAGCTGTTCCGCGTATAGAACCCTTCCCACCGGCCTTCCAGTCAATACCCCGTAATCCAATCGTTTTAGACTTGGCTTATAATGCCATTGATTTCCCATCTATAGAAAACAGGATGAAGAAAGACAAGAAGGGTTTCATAAGTAGGCTTTGGGGTTGAGTTACAGTTCAAGGTAAGATTTGATTTGAAAGGAATAGAACCAAAAATTAAAAACTGCTTTCTTTTCACATGCTTTTGACTTTTGACGTTTGACTTCATGATTTGGTTAACTGCAAAATTTTGGTATTTATACTGAGATGATGTGAAATATTTGAGAGATGGTATTTTGGACGGTAAAAAATCGTTTTTTTTTTATTTGGATGATTTTCAGATTCTGATATTAGTTTTATTGTATCTGATCGGAATTTCCTTAAATTTGAGATCTGAATCCATTTTTATTTTAGTTTAGATATCTGAATTTGTTTTGCTTGTATGGATAATAGATTTGGACTGATCTTACAGATTTAATTTTTGTTTAATTTTGAATTATTATTTTGTTAAGCCAATATTTTTATCTTCAAATGCCGTTTTGAATGGAAATATTTAAATAGATGTTTTACCATGTAAATATCACAATTATACATTAACTTTGATCTAATGTATAATGTCATTTATGAATGAGATTTGTATTTGATTCAATTTTTATAAGTAACTAACAACATTATCGTACATAAACAATTATATTAATTCAATATGAAAATAGATAAATATATTTATTAATTTAAATGTATATAGTTAAATTAAAATTAATTCTTTTGTACTTACAATTCAAGTTAGGATTAATTGACTAAAATTTATATATATTTGGTTTTTATCCTTAAATTAAAATTTTCTAAAATACATTAGTGGAGGGATTTTTATCAAAATATTACAAAAAAATAAAAAAAATACTAAAATAATATACAAAAAAGATTATTTATCAAAATAATACAAAAAAAAGGCTGAATGGAGGGCCTGTCACAGGTGGTACCAACATGTTCGTATTTTAGCTCTTTGTTCATATTTTTTTCCGGATTTTATTACTTTAAAAAAATATATTATTTTCTAATTTTATTATTTTATATTATTTTAGTACATTATGTTTGAAATGTATTCATTTAGTGTGTTTTTTATTGAAAGTAATAAAATCCGATAAAAAAATACTAACAAAGGGCCGAAATAAGGTTTTTTTTAATTTATTTAAAATACACACTAAATGAATACATTTCAAACATGATGTACTAAAATAATATAAAATAATAAAATTAGAAAATATTATATTTTTTAAAAGTAATAAAATCCGGGGAAAAAAATACGAACAAAGGATCGAAATAATGGTTTTTTTAAAAATTTATTTAAAAACACAGTAAATTAATACATTTCAAACATAATGTACTAAAATAATATAAAATAATAAAATACATAAATAATATATTTTTATTGAAAGTAATAAAATCCGGAAAAAAATACGAATAAAAAGCCGAAATAAGGATTTTTTTTAAATTTATTTAAAAACACACTAAATGAATACATTTCAAACATGATGTACTAAAATAATGTAAAATTAGAAAATTAGAAAATAGTATATTTTTTTAAAGTAATAAAATCCGGGGAAAAAATATGAACAAATGACCTAAATAAGGGTTTTTTTGAATTTATTTAAAAAACACAGTAAATTAATACATTTCAAACATACTGTACTAAAATAATGTAAAATTAGAAAAATAGAAAATAGTATATGTAATACCCAATTTTAGCCCAGACTCACATATGGAAACATAATCTTCGAGGATATGCAATCTTAGATATGATATATGCAATCTTAGATGTGATATGTAATCTTAGAAGATATGATTTTGTAATATTAGAGATTTAATTTGTAGATACCCTTTAATCTTCGTCGTTGATGTAATTGATCTGTACTGTTGGATTTGGGGAGGCTCAGCTATAAATAGAGGCATCTCCCTTCATTGTAAAAGGAGAAAAGAATCAATAAAAAAGGGAGAACAATTGGCAATTTTTTAAAAGTGGCTTATTGTTTTCTTTTTTCTTTTTCGATTATTTTTTACTTGTTTACAATTTTAAAAAAGGGAGAAGTGATACCACTGCGAATTTTATTTATTTATTTTATTTAGCCCTAATAAAGTGACGCGTTTCAAAGGATGAAGATATTTTCCCATTTGAGCCCTATGAGTTATTCGCGCCTTTTAATTGGGCCCTTCATTTTTTTTTAATTCTGTTGATTTTCAAATTAATCCTTAATATTTCATTTTAGGTTTTTAGTCTATTTTATTAATTTGTTATTATTATTTTTATTATTATATTATATATTATTATTATACCTACATATATGTGCGCATATGCATGTTAATATATATACATATATATTTTAAACGTTTTAATATATATACATATTATATACATACTTTATTATTATTTTATTTTTATAGTTTTTTTATACATATATATACACATTTATATTTCATAATATTTATACGTTTGCCCATATTCTATGATTTTTATATGTTTATACATTTTTGTAATATATACACATATTTATACTCCATTCAAAGCTTATTATAAATATTTTCCACGTTTTTATATTATACTTATATATTTCATTTTTTTGTAAATGCATGAATATATTTTATATGTATATATTTATATTTTCCTTGTTTTCATAAATGCATTATGTATTTTATATATATATAAGTTTTATAACCCAAAATTTTATGAGTAAATTATCTTTATGTCTTTTATTCTTCATACTTTCAAATGTATATATATTTTGTACATTTTTCTCTTTATATTTTTTTTTGTTTATTTCCTTCATTTGCTTATTGATTTATGTTTTCATTTATATTCATTTGATATTTTACATGTCGTTGTTTATGCACATTAATTTCGTTTATTTCTATGCCATTGTTGTATTTATTATTACATTTTATATTTAATGTAGCATCACATCATTTTTTTCGATTTTAAAATTTTCAAAATTGAGATAACACTCGTATTTAGGATTTTCAAGGAAATTGAGCCCTAACGTATTGGGTTCCGGTTT
This sequence comes from Gossypium hirsutum, assembly GCF_007990345.1. Taxonomy (NCBI): domain Eukaryota; kingdom Viridiplantae; phylum Streptophyta; class Magnoliopsida; order Malvales; family Malvaceae; genus Gossypium; species Gossypium hirsutum. The sequence goes on from NC_053443.1 coordinate 5,623,878, forward strand.
TCTTCGTTAAATCCAACGATCGAGGGTTGCTCATTAATAAAAAATATAAAAAATAAAAAAGCTTGTTGTTGGGGAGTTAAATATGTTGTATCCTAACGTATTGGATGTGACGTATTGATTTCTCGAGACAAAGATTTTTTTGAAAAAAATAATAATAAAGGAAATATTTTAAGTTTGGGATTTTGAGGAATTGTGCCCTAACATATTGGGCCGTGATTTCTTAAATCTTAAACAAATGAATATTCTTTTAAATTTTTATTACACGAGTTTTAGACTAATTCATTTTTAAGGAAATTAGAATGTTGTGCCCTAACGCATTGGGTGTGACATTTTCTTTCTCCGAAATGATAAGGGTCTTAATAAGTAACGTTTTTAAGTTTTTGCTAAGGATTATATTTTTCAAATTTTCGACATTACGGCACTAATTAATTAACTAGGTACCAATTTTGGGCGTTACGAGGGTGCTAATCCTTCCTCGTACGTAACCGAATCCCGAATCCGTTTTTCTAAAACTCGTAGACCAAAACCGTTTTTTTAGGTAATCCAATCACACCTTAATAAAAGATTGGTGGCGACTCCCAATTTTCATTTTTTAAAGTCGTCAACCTAAAATTTTTGTTTTTCAAAAAAATGGTTTCGACAGTATATTTTTTTAAAGTAATAAAATCCAGGGAAAAAAATAAGAACAAAGGGCCGAAATAAATGTTTTTTTAAATTTATTTAAAAAATACAGTAAATTAATACATTTCAAACATAATGTACTAAAATAATGAAAAATAATAAAATACGAAAATAATATATTTTTATTGAAAGTAATAAAATCTGGAAAAAAAATACGAACAAACGGCCGAAATAAGAGTTTTTTTTTAATTTAAATAAAACACACACTAAATGAATACATTTCAAACATAATGTACTAAAATAATATAAAATAATAAAACTAGAAAATAGTATTTTTTTTAAGTAATAAAATCCAGGAAAAAAAATACGAACAAAGGGCTGAAATACGAACATGTTGGTGCTGCCTCTGCCATAGGGTGCATTGGTGCTGCCTGTGACAAACCCTCCATTCAGCCATTTTTTTTTGTATTATTTTGGTAAATAATATTTTTTATATTATTTTGGTATTTTATTATTATTTTTTTGTATCATTTTGGTAAAAATCTCATTAGCGGATCATGTTTTTAGTTCTTATTTATCATCTAACATTAAAATTTTCACACCCAGTAAACGGTAAAGTTTCTTAAATATTTATATTGAATTTTCTAACTATTTTCCTTTTTGAAATTTATTTCAACTATATATTATTATATATTTAAATTTGGAATGGTTTTTTTAATGTTATTTTAATATTTAAAGTATGATTTATATGTTGAAATTAAAGTTTATGAGTAATTTATATTAATTACTTAAAAATATTTAAATCTCATATTTAATAAATCAAAACATGAATAATGAGTTACAATCAATTATTTTTTATATTTTTATTATAATTCAAGTGGATAGATTCCATATATAATAGTATTAGTGAATTTAAATATTATTTAAATGTATATTATATATTTTTACACATTTTATATGATTAATATTTTTATAGAAGGTCTTTCCTTAGGCGATGGGCAATTGGGCCTCTAGACTAACATGCCTGAAATGGGCTTATGGATCTTGTACCACTCTAATCAAAATCATTATAAGCTTTTAATGGTGGTGGAGAATAATAGGATTCATGCAATTTATAAACTCAATTTGTCTCTTCATTTCTTTCTCATTTTGTTCCATCTTCTTGATTTTTTTTTTTAAAAACCTTAAATCAAACCCTAAATCCGTTAAGGTTAAAAAACTCTACAAACACTAAAACATGTTTTTAGATAATTTTAAAATAACAATAATAATCAAAACTGGATACATGTCCATTTAATTTTTCTTGTGAAGTTAAAAAAAAAAAATACTAGGGACTTTGGTAAGTAAAATTGTGAAGTTGGGTAAGGGAAGAAAAAAGTCTCCAACTGAGGCAAAGTAAGTGAATTTGGGTGTGGATTCTTAAAGGTGTGATTAAGAGAAAGGAAAATGTGGAGGACCATTTGGTCTGTTGTTCCAATAATACAATTACCATTGCCTAACCTTTTTTTTCTCCTCCTTTAAAAAGGAGAGAGATAATGGTCCATTATTCTCTACCAAACATTTGCCTTTCCTTTTATTGATAACATGAAGCTTGCATTGCATGCTTCATCAACTCTTTCTTTTAGTAAAAAACCTAAGTGGCATCAATGCATTCAAAACCACCCAATTTTTTCTTCATCCAAGTATAAGACTATAGGATAATACTTGGTATACTGGCAGTAAAGTCTTTAATCTCCATAATTAGGGTTGGGACGATGAAAGTATTTTATAGGCAGAAACGAAACCAATACTTTATTTTTGGGGCAAAGTTAAATTATAAAATTTTAAAGTGATCAAAGTATAATTTTATTTTTGTATGAACTTATTATTTTAGAATTTTAAAAATTCTCATCTTTAAGGGATCAAAGTGTATTTTAGTTTTGCCTGTCCCTTTTGACGTCGTCCTTGACTATAGGGTGCAATAATATATTTAAAAAGATAATAATATAAAAGAATTGTCATTTAACTCTGTTTGTGGAGTTAAAAAAATATATTGTCAGCATATCACCTTAAAATTAATATTAGTGAGGAGATAAAAGGAAATCTAATTATTATATTTAAGCTGAATAAGTATGGTGTCAAAATCTAAGTGAAATTAGCATGAATTTAAGGGGGAGTAATTGGTCGGTTTGATTAAAGCAAATCGAAAATTTTATACTTCAATGATTAACTGAATTGCTTAGGTCCTAACGAGCATATTTAAGATCGGTGGTTGAACCAATTTCTTTTTGGCATAATGATTTTTTGACCCTATAACTTTACAAAAATATTATTTTAGCCTTTTATTTAAAATTTCACCTCTTTTAGCCCTTCAACTTGTATTTTTGTCAAATCACCCCAAAATGGATGGAAAAGTTAACTTTGCTGACATGGCGCATACATGTGGATTGCCACATGGCAATCTGAATTTTTTTAAAAATTAAAAAATTAATTTAATGCTGACATGCTATCCACATGGCAATCCATGTGTATGACATATCATTAAAGTTAAAAAACGTTCATCTTTTCATCTATTGAATAGAGAGCTAAAATGACTTATTTGTAAAGCTAAAAGATCAAATAAGTCATTATAAATTTAGGTTTTAGTTATGTATATTTATAAATAAAATTTTAACACTAACCCTTTTTTTTAAATCAATAAATATTAAATTTTAATTAGCACGTAAATTTGAGTATGAAAAATTATAAAACTATTTGTTAACCAAAATTTAATTAATCATCAAAATACTGAATTAACTTAAACTAAAAACTATGAGCCCTACATAAATTATAAACTATGATTTTGATAAGAAATTAATGAGAATCTTTTAGCGACGGTTGATCACATTTAACAAAGGGTGGGGATTACACGACACATGTATTTTATTTATTTATTTTTGAATAATCCATATATGTTTTTTTATACAATGTCTAGAATTATTTAAAGCCCCTCCTCAACCAATAAATAGGAGGATAAAGCGTTTTAGCGCACTCGAATCTACGTCTTACTACATTGACAACAATACCCATATCAATCGAAATAAGACTCAATGACACATGTATTATATTTATGTATATATGTTACTTAATAGTGTTAATATTTTATTAAATCCAACAATTTCATTTTAAAAAATCTTTAAAAAATAATTTAAGCATCAACTTCTAACAAAGAGTATAGTGTTATATGATATGAGAGTTTAGATGCAATTTCCAATGGCTCCATTCTTACACTCAATTATATATAGGATAAATTTTGTTATTAGTCTTTATACTTTGCGAAAGTTGTGGGTTTAGTCTATCTATTTTAATTTGATCAATTGTAGTCCTTGCACTTTATAAATTAGTCAAATTTAGTCTTTGTACTTTTTAAATTTTGAATTTTTAGTCTTAACCTAAATAGTATCAATTAAATATGTTTGGTTAAATTCAATTACTAGTCATATACTATGTGTATAGTTGTAGGTTTAGCCATATTCTCTATTTGGAACATTCTAAATCCCTATACTTTTTAAATTTTAAAATTTCAATATTGACAAAAATGGAAATTGTTAATCTATTAATTGGATTTTTAGTGAGTAATATGTGGAAATAACAAGTTGATATGACATTACATATATGATAATATGTTTGCTGTGATGAGTTTTGGAAATATCAAGACTTAATGAATTTAATAGTTATCATTTTGTGAGAACTAGAATTTTAAAATTTAAAAAGCATAGGGACTAGAAATGACTAAATTAAACTAAATGAATTAAACCCATAACTTTCATAAAGTACAGGGACTAATAGCAAATTTTAACCATGTATAAACAAGACTATTTATTACAAACTGATAATATGTTACGAGAAAAGCGTATTACTGATATCCCTATATTTGTTTTTTATGATTCAATAAAAAAAAATCCTTTCCCGATGAAGCTTTAGTTTTGTTGGTTAAGACAAAAACTTTGGATTATTGAGTATTCAGATTGGACTCAAGTTCAAGTCCCACCATTTGTAATTGTAACGTGTGGATTTTCAATTTCAATATGTGCATATATCATGGATAGATTTTGTTTTTTTTTTCGTTTCTTTTGTTTTATATGGATGGATTCTACATCATAACTGCTCAAACATCTATTTATATTATGATAAAAAAAAACCCTAAAACATAATGAAAGCTCTAATGCCAAACCTGAAGATTTTGTTTATGTATCCATCTATAAATCAATTTTTTTTATAAAAACATCATTTCTAAACTTGAAGTAAATAAAATGTTATTAAACTAACGCCAATATGGCAATATAGAACAATTGAAAAGCAAAAAGAAAAGAAAAATAAAACACATAGTTTTTACGTAAAAACCTTTTCGGGAAAAAATCTCGGTTAGAGGAATAGAAATTCACTAATGTTGAAAACTAGATGATACAAAAAGAGTTTCAACTATATCTATTTAAAGGTTGAAAAATATTATTCTAATCAATGTCAAATAGAAGAGATTTAGTTTTATACCCTTAAACCCTACAGAGATCCCCTTATTTTATCATTGTATTTTCTTTAACAAGAATTTAGATCACACAACTCTAAAAATTATATTTACATATTGTATATGAAAAATATTATCCAAGTATAAATTTGGGTCAAGTAACTTCATGAATCCATGGAAAGATCTAGAAATGAAAAGAAATCATAATTTTAACTCTTTTTTAAAAAAATAAAAAAGGAAAAGGACAAAATAAATTAGAGAAATGGCATTAATGAATTACCATTGTGGGGGAAACTATTTGGATATCACACCATTCACCATTGTCAACATTATGCCAACTTCTTCATTAGTGGTGCCGTTGGTGGGGGTGGGGGTGGGGGCTTCACTTTTTCTTTTTCTACCATTTTCTTATTTTTTTATTTTATATTTTTAATGTCGTGTTGGATTAAAATTCTTTTTGACATAAATTAACCTAATATATTATTATATACAAATAAATATATATTAAATTGTGGTAGGATTAAAAAAAACAGATTTATGTAATAAATTTATAAGAGCGAATATAGAAAATCTTTTAGGACGGAATTGAATTATGACTTTTTTTTGTGAAATTAAAGTGTAATTTTGTTTTTATTAACTTATGATTATATTGTTTTTGAGAGAACTAAAAAAATTCTCTTTATTTTTGCGTAGACAAAATACAATTTTATCACATAATAATTTTCCATTTGGATGGAGGAAGCCCCTTGTCTCCCCTCTAAATTCGTTCATGTAAATATGTTTATAAAAAATTGATAATAAATATTAAATAAGTTTTTGGTTGAATTATAAAGTATGAATATTGAAATTTATCAAGTTTTGGGTTTAAATTCTATTTTATATATTTATATATATATTTAAAAACTATAAAATGAGAGAGAAAAAACACCTTCAACATAATATTGTTTACTTTGTAAAGGGTATTTTCATCATTATTTAACTAAATTAGTGCATATAGTTGACTCGTGGCACCAAATTCACTAAAAGATTTAATATTAACAGTGGAGATGACAAAAATCTCAAGATTATATAATCTACTTTGTAAAATAAATGTATTTTTGTTATTACTTAGCTGAATTGGTGCATAATTGACTCGTGACACCAAATTTAGTAAAAGGTGTAATATTAGTTGAGATGACAAAAATACCCTGAACATAGTATAGTTTACTTTGTAAAATAAGAGTATTTCCGTCATTACCTGGCTAAATTAATGCACATTTGGCTTGTGATACTAAACTCAGTGAAAAATAGGCATAATGACTTATTTGACCCTTCAACTTTACAAAAAATCGTTTTAGCCCTCCATTCAATTTTTCGCCTCTTTAAGCCCTTGAACTTACATTGTTTGTCAAATCACCTCATAATGGATTGAAAATTTAATGTTTGCTACCTTTGATGATGCAGTATCTACGTGGCAGTTCATGTGTATGCTACGTTAGCTATTAATTAGCTTTTTAAAAAATAAAATATTGAAAAATATATATTTTTATAGTTTTATACTTTTTAATAATTTTAAAAAATTAATTAATTATTGATGTGACAATCCACGTATATACCATATTAGCAAAGTTAACAAACTTTATATTTTCCATTTATTTTTAGGTGATTTGATAAATAACGCAAGTGTAAGAGTCCAAAAGATTCCAAAAAAATGAAGGGGTAAAATAAGTGAGTATACCAAAATTAAATGAGGAGAGATAAATAAATGCGTGAACAGTTGAACCCTAGTCATGAGATTGATGGCTGATTCATTACCCTACCAAATAAATAAATTACTATTATTGTAGTTTTCCCAAGCAAGATATCCTAGATTAGTTGTATATTTGACCGAAAACTGGCCATGGAATATCTCCCAAAGTTTGATTCCACTGATAAGGTTCCATGAGATTTTGTCCCCTTCGTATCGGAGGTGACCCCTCCTTATTTATTTTAACCATTGGGGATAACTTCAAAACCAAGAAAATTCAAAATTATTATTTAATACTTCGGACAACTATTTTTTAAGGGATCAAAATCTAATTTTACCATTCTTGATTTATAAATTTATAAATTTTAAGAGATAAAATATACAATTTCTCAATTTTTGGAGAGGTCAAAACCCCTGTTTGCCCCATCTCAATAAATCCCTAAGGGGATATGTATTATCTTTAAAACCCTATTATTGCCTATTGGCACACTAAAAAGGTAATGGGGAAATTATCCTTGATTAAAAGTAATTAGAAAGTGTCTATTGTATGATATGAAAAGCTGAAAACTATAGAGGAGATTAGATTAGAGGCTACTATCTACCATTCCTATATAGCTTGTGTAGGGTGACTTGTCTCTACTCATTTATTTTTATCTTTTCGGAGAAACCCACGAGAGAAAATGTTGTTAATTTTATTTTCCCATTTTTAATTGCTTCACTCTTGGGCAGGGCAGCTATTAATTAACTTTGATTTGTAACATATTTGGAATAAATAAAATCATACGTCAATTTTGATTCAATGTGCAATTATATATATAAAATTTTAATTATGGTTCAAATATACATATTTAAAAAAATAAATACATCAATTTATTTTTATATTTGATAAATATAATTATTTCAGTACGCAATATATATAATAAAATGATGCTATATGAACAATTATGTTAATAATTTGTGAGAATGATTAAACTAAAATTTCATGTAAAAGATTATACAAAATCAAAGTTCATGTATACAATTTATACATTAAACCAAAGTCCATATATAGGTTTGAGATTTATCCCTAACAATTTATATTATATCATTTATATATATTTAAAAAATATGTGGAGATTTCAGGTAAAACAATTATTCCTAAAAAAGGGTAAAAAATTATTACAAAAATATTTATAGAATATATTTCAATTAATTTTAATTATAAAATATTTTATAAATATAAAAATAATTAGGTAATATTAAAAAAACCAAGTGTTAGTTTGAGCTTTGAAGTTTTGGATAAGTACCATCCTAACTTGACTTAATTAACAATAAATAACTATTGCATAAGTAAAATTTTAATTTTAGTTAATTTTTTTAATGTTGAAAATTTTATTCTAATTAAAATATATAAAACGAATTTTTTTTCAAGAGTGGTATAAAATTATCTCATATTATCAAAAAAATATATATATATTATATCCATTAACAAAAGTAAGATGCAAAGTTTTGTTAGATACTATAATGAATTTTCTTTTATGAATAATTAATTTAAAAGGCAAAAGATATATTAAGTTAATAAAATGCATGAGATCTAAATTAAAAATATTTCTAAATTTACTACATCAAATGATAGAACATACAAAAAATTTAAAGGGCTAAAACATAATTTTATCATAATTTCGAATAATAATATGCATGTATTAATAGATTAATAAAAAAATTAAAATGATTTGAGGTTGGCTTGCCCCCTACAAGCCCCTTATCTTTGTACCATATTTTTTAATAGATAATTATTTGATATGTTTGTGATGGTCGAGGGTATTCACTGTCTTAGGTGTGACCTGAGTTCAAATCGCATTAGTTGCGTTAATTGTTTGAGCTTTACCTTGTTATTGTATTTCATAAAAAAAAGAGAGAGACATATATATCAATTTTTAATCTCGCTTGTAAAATAAAAAAAAATCAATATCAATATCAATACATCAAATAATAATTTTTAAATTATATTTTAATTATTTTTCTTATATTATATTTGTCTAAGAAGCCTAACATATAAACCCCACCAATCAATTCAAGTATATTTAATCCAAAATTAACATCTAATTGGGTTATGATTTTTAACTATTTAAAGCTTTAAATCTTGAATTTAAAAATTAAAATAAATCAATAAGATTTAAGAGTTACTTTTATTTTATTTTATTCCATTATATAACACAAAACCGTAAAAGTATTGTGGAGGGATTTGTATTAGGAGTTAAATTGCATTTTATCTTCTCTACCTAAAAAAAAAGCAAATTAGTCCCTTTACATTAGATCAAATAGCAAACTAGTCTTTTTATTAAAAATTTCGTCCATTTCTGCTCTTAAAATTTTGACCATGCACATTAACATAATGTATACATGGCGCATCACATGTCATTATCTAGTTAGTTTGTCAACCACGGCACAATGGATAAAGTTTTTAACAAAAAAGATCAATTTGCTATTTAATCTAACGTATATGGACTAGTTTGCGTAGAAAAGGCAAAATGCAATATGACTGTCAGTACAAGGGCCTCCATGATACTTTTACCAAAAAAACCCTTTTTATATTTATATACTAGCTTTCTTTCCATGCAATGCACATGTTTAATATGTGTATAAAATGATTTGGAATATATTTAATATTTTGAATATATTACATGCATAAAAATTCTAAAAGACAAAAATATTAATATCGAACAAATAAATATGCAAAGATGAAGTTATAAACTTAAAATTAAATTATAAACGTATTTTTTTTATGTCTAAACCTTACCTTAGTGTGTGTATATATATATATATGCATTTGTATACTCTTTGATTTTATTCAATAATAAAAACATATTAAAATTTATAATACAAAAAAGAATATAATTTAAAAAATAATAAACTTTTAAATAGAATTTAGATCGTGGATCAATCACTATTATGACATAATTATAGCATTAAAGATAGTTTATTTGAATTAAAAGCATAAGTTTTTATATCATTTTGATGGAACAAAAAGTTGAGGTTAAATTTTAGGAAAAAAATATTTATTATATCTTATAATTAATTGTTATATATCATTGGTTCATATTGATATGAATTATTGAAATATATATATTTGATTTGGTGGTTAAAAATTAACTTTTATCAAATTTATTTTTTTAGCATAATGATAGTTAAACTTAGTATAAAATAGTAGAAATAATGCAACTAAAATAATTGAAAAGTGAAGGAATTAGACATGCATTTATAGCCACACACCTCTGTGGAAGTGATTTCATCCATCGACTAAACTACATGGTCAAAAAGGCTCTATTGCATAAGTTTGTGCAAATTATATGAAATTGTATTATGATTGTTGAAGATGGATAACCTATGTGACGAAAAAGAAATACTAAAATGAAATTATCTAAATAAATAAGGACTCGAACATAACTTTGCAAAACACAACATGACCTACAATGAAATTAACCCCAAACCAAACTTTGAATATTGAATGCCCTTTCTTCTCAATGAGATCGTCTATCGATCCCGACCAGGCTCCCTCCTCGATGTCCACCATGATATGGTTGCCCTTAAAAACTTCAATAGCACCTACCCATGAAACCTCTTTTGACTCTTGTGCTGAAAAAATCATGGAACTGTTCGGTTTCGATGTTTGGTTGAATACGACCAAGTTTTCCTAAAAATGAACGATTTATGAGTGAAACGTTGTGGGATCAAACCTATCAATAGGGGATACGTCAATTACACTATTTACTTATTGTATTTATAACTTATGTTTTATGTTGCTCAAATTGTATTTAAAATTCAAAATTAATAAAAAAAAATATATTTTATAAGTTTATATTGTCTTTTATTCATAAGTAAAAAAAAAAAGTAAAAGAATCTATCACCAGCCTCATAAATTTAAATTTATAATTTAAATGTTTTATATTTATCTCAAAGAATGTATGTATTTATAATATTAAAATTATCTTCTATTTTTTAAATTTATATGCGTCATACCCAACCTTATAATTTCAACTTTAACATAATGTATTATAATTTGAATATTTTATATTTATCAAAGAATGTATTTATAATTCTAAAATTATCTTCTTCTTTTTAAGACAAAAAAGTAGGCCTCCATGGAATTATATTTTATTTCAACAAAAGTCATAATTATATCCCAATTACCATGAAATGATCTTTAATATATAATAAAGAATATATTTTATTTTTTAAAAGACCAAAAAGAATTAGCTGTCCACAAAAGGCTTAATTATATTCCAATTATCACAGAATATATGATATTCAAAATAATTTTATACACACATGTAATATAGTATATAATTTAATAAAATAAAAAATATATTTGATTTAAATTAAATGGAAAATTAACTTCTCTAAAATTTCTATTTGTCTAGTTAAAAAATTATCAAATTTTTTAAATTTTATGTCTATCTATTTAAAATTAAAATTAATTATAGATAATATACAATTAAATAAAAAATTATTTAAGTTAAATCAAATGAATACTTATTTTATCTAATTAACTATTTGTTTTAAATATAAACCTTTGGAATTTAATGGGTAATAAAAATTATAAAAATATATATAAATTACATATAAAAATATAATTGCTCCACTTGTCATAATTTTAGAGTAGGCACCTTATTATAGGCTATATATATGATATGTGTGCATTTTAAACCTATAAGTATTAGGCAAACCTAATGTATTTAAACCCTACAACAAATATCAATATCGAATAGCCATATCTAAAATTTGTACTTTCTTCTTACGGCTATTAATATAATCCTATATTGTGCATTAAGTTAGGCATATTCTCATAGGCTTATTCGGCTCTATTTATCATACCTAGCAACTTACTTTGGGTGCTTGCCAATATTATGAAAATAAATAAAATTGTTAATCTAGAAATTTAATTTTTAACTTATTCATCATTAATTAAATTATAAAATGTTAGAATTTGTGTGACCCAAATCCCGTCACTTATTGAAAAAGTAAATACAGCGAAAAAATATGGGGATCTGTGGGGGCGAGAGGCCAAGGGCTGTATAGAACTATACTTCTACTTTTTGACTTTGATTAGAACAGGGTTTTTTCTAATCCTTAAATGGATGTAGTCGAAACTGCTCTTATATCATTCGTTTTTTAACGTTAATGAATTTCTATTCCTTTACTCGTAATTTTTTTCTCAGAAAGGTTTCTACGTAAAATTTGCGTGTTCTTAATTTTCTTTTTACTTTGCGACCATTTTATTGTCATTATCAACATTTATTATAACATAAAAAAATGAGTTGGGAGAGCTTCTAAGTAGATCTAAGTGTTCTATAAAAAAATCATGAATTTATTACAAGAAACTTTAAAGTCTTGTAGTTAATGTTAGAGTTCTCTCACTTTGTAACTAAAATCGATTATACATTAATACTACTCTGTCCCGAACAAGACTAAGATAACATCGTAAATGGATGAGGACATTAGTGGTTATTTTCAACAAAAAAAAAAGAGTAAAGTAATGCATACCCTTAAGATATGTTAAATAAAATAATAGGATAAATACCAAAATTATATATGAAGTTTGATACAATTTGAAATGTTATACATCAGTTTTAATTTGATGCATTGGTATGAATCAAACTTTAATTTTAGTTCAATTTTCACATTTCACTAACCCCTATCTATGTGGCATGATTTTCTGTTAATTCATTTGTAAATTGCCGATATTGTATTTGGTTAGGTTAACAAACAAACAAACAAATTTAAATTATTTCCACCTAGATTAAAAACAACACCCACACTTGGGGAAATGGTTTCTTATTTCCCTTAGGTAATTTGTTTTCTTTAATCTAGGTGAAAATAATTTAAATTTGTTTGTTTGTTTTCTAACCTAATAAAATATTGTGCCAACCATTTACACATAACTTAATGGAAAATTGTGCCACATAGATAACGAGATTAGTGAAATATAAGGATTAAATCAAATTTAAAGTTAGATGTATACAAATATACCAAATTAAAGTTGATGTATAACATTACAAATTGTATCAAAATTCATGTATAATTTTAGTATTTATCTCTAAAATAATATCAAGCAACTATTGAAATTTTTCATTTTTAATGAAATGAAAATTTTCAACATATAATTTTTTAATTGTGTTTGATAACCATAATAACATACATACATACATACATACATACATCAGTTTCGATTTACTAACATACCAAGTGAATGAATACAAAGCAACTTCTTGAAAATAGCAATTACGAAATATACAAATAAAAGCATAATCTGATGAATATATGATTTTCTAGTAAACAACATCTTAATCTCGACCAATTCTCCACTATACAAAGGTTGTCTTGATTCAATTAAATCCAATCTACTCTTCAAGGGCCAGAGATTGGTTTCTATAGATGGACTAGAATATCTTCAAAATATCAACACAACAAAACCAGTCCAAATATTATGCTTCATTAAATTGCCAACTCAAATATGACAAGTTGCTACATCGTCTCAGTGGTAGATTGTAGTGGACACTACCGAGTGCCACTCAGGTCATTGCAGCACACCTTACCCCAACAAGTTTTTTTTTCCAAAACCTATTTTTGAAATTAATCATATCCTCACTTTATTAAAAATTAAAATATTCTAATTTTATCTTTAATTTTTTATACAAATCTATTCAAAATAAATTAAATAATATCATATTAATAAGATTAAAATTATAAAATAATTATTTATTAAAAATCGATATTACTGTTATCAAACAAAATAATTATATGTCGTGTTTAATTTTTACTAATATATCAAATAATTTTACAATCTAAATTGAATGCTTATAAAATTCAGTACAAATATTACAATTAACATAGCTAAATAACCACCATCATAATTAACAACACAAAGCACAATCATAACGATAATTAGAATATATTTAAACATAGACCAAATAGATGTGGATAAAGTCCACACATGATACTACTTAAACCAAAAAATTTCAAATTGAGAATCGAACATAATTTACATAGGGTAAAATTCGAACAAGTAATCACAAAATTCCCAAAACATCAGCTTTAGCATTAAGCCAAACCTCGATAGCAATTTTCTAAAATATTTATACAAAACATAAAGTTTTAGGATTTCATTTACTAATTCTTTCAGAGTTTATGGTTGTTTGTAATATTAGGATGATTAAGAAGTACATAGTATAACATTTTTAAATAAAAAAATTGTTTATAATTTAGATAATTAAGTTAAGTGTCACATCTATGACGTAAATGGATTTTTCGCAATATTAAAAAATAAATCGTATAACCATTATTATAGTAATTTTTCTATATAATATGCATCTAAATAAATATATTAAATAATATAAATTTTTTTGAAAAAAATTTAGAAAGCATAGAAAACTTGTTCAAAAGATATATATATATATATGTCTTATTTTTAATTCGCTTTCTTTATTTTTTTTTCTTACATACCTTTTTTAAAATTAGAGCGATTAAATTTTAAATTTGTGAATAGTATAATGACCTATGACATATTTAAGAAAAAGGGTGTTCTTTTATCCTTTTATTGACAAATTAGAGTTTTAGAAATTTAGGATGAATAATATTTGAAGATGAAAATTTTAATCATAAAATTTAGAAGGATAAACTACACCATTAGCCACTAAACTATGGTAAAGTTTTTGCTTTGGTTACTTAACTAAAAAAAGTTACAATTTGGTTATTGAACTATTCAAAAGTTTTCATTCAAGTTACTAGATTGTTAAAATCGATATTATATGACTTTCTCTGTTCGCACTGTCTGCACCAATCAAAAGCTCTCTTTCTCGTTCTCTTTTGCAATTTAAATTTTTTCATGAAACAACTTTTGATGTCATGAATCTGCGAGCAAAAATTCAAACAACTTTTTTCTCTGATCTCTATCATTGGTCGTTAGATCAACTTGGATCCAAGATATATCCTTCTACTCGTTGAAAGGTACTAATCCACCGTATGATCGTCAAATCATCACTTCGAGCTCACTGGCAAAATTAAAAAAAAGAAACTTAACAACACAGTGACTTAAATAAAAAATTTCGAATAGTTCAATGACTTCAATGAAAACTCTTGAACAATTCAGTGACCAAATTATAGTTTTTTTAGTCAAGTGATCAAAACGAAAACTTATTCCTAATTTAGTGACTAATTAGAATCAGTGGACATGGTCTTAGCCTTTAGGGTGGATTTTTTTTTAATATATATATATCTGTTTTATTTATTTATTAGAAAGAAGAGAAGAGTTTTTAAACTTATCTTCTAATAACTAAATAAATAATGGTGTGTAAAAGTTGTGGTCCTACGTATTGTGTACAATACATGGAAGCATGGCCAATTATTTTATGTGGTGTTCTTTATTTTCTTGACATCTTTTTTTTTTTTTTGAAATATTGTCATTTTTACAAGTTTATTTCATTTTTCATGGGTGAAATATCCTTAACAAACTTCACATAAAGCCATTTACACGTGAAAAATGTGAGATTTTTTTATTGTATGATTGGGTTAAATTGTAATTTTGGTATTTGTGTTTAATTTGAAGATTTAGTTTCTACACTTCCTAATTTTGATATATTATTACTTTTTGGGATGGTCACCTTACCAGTTACCACTGTTAATGTTATCTTTAGTCTAACGAAATTTCAATACTCAAGTTGATGTGGTATTTAAAAAAAAAACTCAAAAACTAAATTTGTTTATGTCATTAAAAATGTTAAATTATGGTTATTAATTCGTTTTTACATTCTACGAAAAATCTTTAACAATGTAAATAAATTGGATTAAAATATAATATTAATGATCAGGGTGAATCTATAATTTATTTTAGTTGGGGCCTGAATTGAATTATAATTTTTGAGAGCTTAAAGTACAATTTTGCTATATATTAACTCATGATTTCATTATTCATGAGGGGGGAGTAAATTAAAAATTTTCTATTTTGGGCTATCCCCTTAAGTTGGCCTCTATTAATAATAATTGAAATATCACAAGATGCCAATTTATATTATAAAAGGCTAAATCCTCAAATTGAGTATAAAACAGGGACGGAAATCATAATTTGACCATCCTTTAATTATGTAAGTTATCTTACTCGGTTAGGAAATAATAATAACAAAGCATATAGGAAGTCCAAGAATATGCCGTTTCACCTTTAATATTAGAAGTCCATGTAAATGGGGCTTTGTCGTTTTGACTCCAAATATTAAACTATATATTAATGTTAATAATAAATAAAATGCACGCTTTTACCGACCAACGCTTTATGTCAATCCACCTTTGTTAAAATAAAATTCAAATAAAATACCAACAAAATAGAAAATTCAGACTACATTTGCTCTTTCCTACTTCATACTACACCTAGTTTTGGCTTAAGCCCCACACCTCATCAAGAAAATTAAATATTTCTTTTAAGCACAAGGGTTAAATTGTATGAAATTTCCAAGCACCATCCCCTTATTTTTTCTTTTTTCTTTTTTCTTTTTTTTTAACTAGTTGAATCAAGAACTGATTGGGATAGAATAAGAGACCAAACCATTTGACTTGCGAATCAATGCGGACCAGTTGAATGGGTTTTAATAATTTTTAATCAGATGATTAATTTTAATTAATTCATTGGTCTAATTCTAAAAATATTGATTATATTCTTGTATACCTAAGAAAAAATAAGGCACATCTTAACCAAAAAAAAATGATTGACATTTGAATTGTAAATACATATTGTGAAAATTGAAAAATAAAAGTGATAACACAAAGAATCGATGTGATGTGGAAGAGATGGCGATGGAGATTGGCGGACAATTCACCCTTAAAGGCTGTGGTGAGATGGCAAGGGCAAGGTGAGAGTTAGAAGGGCTATTGCTTGTGTCTATGAATAGATTATACGAGACACATGGCAACCCTTGATTGACCAGTTAATTTCCTTAAGAGTTTTAATTAAGTGGTTAATGTGACATTACTCGAATCATAAGGTGTGTATATGACAAATGACGTGGGCTAAGTAATAAAGGCCAAATATGCTTAACTCAATCGTTCATTTTTATATTTCTGTCATCATAATTTAAATGCATCATCAATTATCTATGATTTTGGGAAAAATATTAATAAATAACTATTAAAATCAATTAATAAATGGTAATATTTAAAATTATTAGTGTAGATTTGTTATTGGACAGACCCACGTGACCCCAGAAACTGTCATGACTACCACGTGGCATAATTCCATTGCTGACTGTCAATTTCTTATAAACTTTAAGCTGTATACAATTCTCATCTCAAATCCGGCACCACCCATGAAAAAAATATGCAATTTAAAAATTAAAAAAGAAAAAGAAAAAAGACCGCTGATAAATAAATAAATATAAAAAAATAAAACCGAAACTGAAATGTAATATCGTTTCAAGTCCGTAACGGCTCAACGGGAGCTGAATCCCACGGTTGAGGGCAAAGTTGTAGGTACAAATACAGTTAAGCCCCCTAAAAAGAGAAAAATATCATTCTGGCCTATTTTATATTTTATGAAATTTGTAAATTACTAAATGGTCAATTTGCGTATTGGCATTGACGTGATCACTAGCATAACAAACAATGTATAATCATAAAAATTAATAAAAGTATTTAAAAATCAACAAAATTAAAAGAAAATCATAAAAAACTCTTAAAAATTTTATCCATATTAACAATGAAGTATACATAAATTGCCACGTCAATGCTATTAAAAGTTTAACAGCTTAGCCAATTTTTCCGTCAAAAGCAAACTATTTGACTAAATTTTAAAGGGTGAGAGCCAAAATAATCCCCCAAAAAATAAGGACCAGAATAATAAAATGAATAAACAGTAAGGGCTAATTTTATCTTTATGCGTAAATAAAATTGTTGCACATTCATGTATTTTTAGATGCTCTAATTACTTTTTTCGAATTTAAATATTAATGTAACACGCCATGTTTCAACTTCTCAATATTTCTGTAAATCACATTAGCGTCTGTTAACAATTATATTAATCGATGATGGTTTCTTTTAATAGAAAGGTTTGATTTTTTTTTTGTCATTAATGGCTTAATCATGTAGACTTTTTTTTCTTAAAAGTGTACAAATTTTAAACAAAGTACATAAAAGTATTAATTTTTTTTTGAGTATATACATTTTTAGTTTTTAAAATATAATTTGAGGAGTTTTTACATTTTAAATAAATTTTAATTATTTTTAATAATGTGAGATATTGTCCACGTCACTCATCAATTCCATATCATTTCCATGTGAATGATACGTGTCAAGCTTCTATTTGTAGTGGATACAAAACGAATGCCAATCTACTTCTCCACTTGCATAATTTAAATTTGTTTTACTTTTGTAGATAATGATTTTGAATGTTTATTCATTATTATTATTTTAATTTTTTTACGTACTAAATTTAAATACTTAACATATTAAAATATCCAAAAATAATTTATTTATTTAAATATTTAAAATAATGCATTTAATATGTAATAAAAAAATTCATATTTTAAAATAAATATATAAATTTAGTATTATTTTGTAACAAAAGGAAATTATGAAAGATGCTAGGAGAGGGGAGGCAGAATAAGCATGGCCCCACCTTATGGGATTACTGCAACCTTATTTGGAGACATCACGCGGACAGTTGAATGCCTCCCTTTTAATTATATTTTATTTATTATTTTATTAATAAATACTATTAAATTATGTGATACTCATGATAGGTAAAAATATTATAAGTCTTTCTATTAAAAATAATTAATATTTATATATTAGATTATAGAGTAAATTGATATTTTTGTTAAAAATTTTATTTATTTCTATTATTTAAAAACTGACCTACGTACGTTAAAATGAGGTACATGTACTATTTGGTTACTCTCTCAATCATGCTAATTTTTAAATAGGAAAAAATGATGAAAATTTTTAACATATACAATAATTAATTTACTTATTATTTGAGTAAAAAACAAAATATAATTTAACTCTTTAAAATGTAAATAAAGGAAACAATACGAAAATAATGATTTGTTTATTTTTATAATTAGCTTTATTGTTGCTTTAAACTTCAAAATTTGATATCATATTTTTAAATAATTTTAAAATTATTTATATAAATTATTAAAATATAAAAATATTCGTATTTGAAAAATATGAATTTTAATTTTTTTTTCAATTCAACTAATATAGAAATGATTTGGGATACCAATTCAGATTTTTAATGTTAATATAAATTTTTTAATAATATTAATAGTAATTAAATTAATTATTTTATTTTATTTTGGTTGGCTGCGAGTTGCCTGGCTTTGTTACTGCTGACCGAGTACACGTCGCTTTACCGACGCTGATGTTTCACCCTCTTCCACTTTACTACTATCTTTTTTTATATTTTACTTTTACTGTTCATTACAGCTTTTTCTTTCCCTTTTTTACTGTTTACTCTGCTGTCATGTTTTACCCACCCTGTTTTTGTATT
This sequence comes from Gossypium hirsutum, assembly GCF_007990345.1. Taxonomy (NCBI): domain Eukaryota; kingdom Viridiplantae; phylum Streptophyta; class Magnoliopsida; order Malvales; family Malvaceae; genus Gossypium; species Gossypium hirsutum. The sequence continues at coordinate 5,643,222 of NC_053443.1, forward strand.
TTACCTATGAATTTTGTCCTTTTTTTTTACTTTAAACGGTTGAATCATCTAAAAGGAAATGCTTTTTTTTTTCAATATAAATATATAAATTTAATTTTTAAAAGTAAAATAATTATTATTTAAATTCTATAATCAATTTCATATTATAAAAATGTTGTATATTTAGTTTGTATTATTCAAATTGATATTTTTATATTTTTAAAATTTTAAAATTTCAATTTTAATTTAAAATAGTGATCGCTAAATTTATTAATTAAAATAAGGAACTTTTTTATGAATATATTATAAAAATTACAAATTAACATAGAATCATATGTTTATCGCATAAAATTTTAAAAATAAAATAATTTAACTTAATAAATTTAATATCTTTAAAAAAATAATGAGTTTAATAATATAAGATATTTAAGTTATCTTAGGAATTTGAAAAGGGCAAAAGCTAATTGTATGCAAATAGCTTGTATATAATGATTAGGGTTAATGCAATTTTTTAACTTAAATTTAGTAATTAGGTATATTTTAGTATTTGTATTTATTTTTATTTTGGTATTTGAATTTAACAATTAAGTCTATTTTGGTTCCTGGACTAGGATAAAATGAATTATTTGTCAAGTTTAAGTATCAAAATAGACAATAAATAACTTTTATGTTTGGCCTGATAGCCAAGGGCTATTCACTCATAGAATCCACCCGAGTTCAAGCCTTTATTTGGGTAGCTCCCTTTCACCTTAGTGCGTGCGTGTGTGAGTACTAACCATTTAATTGTACAATATTGAAAAACAAGTGAAAAAATAAAGGTATTAAATTAACCTAATTGCTAAATTCAAGGGCCAAATTTTCTATTAACCCTTTTCTTGTATTTATGACTTGAATGGTTATCTGCAAATGGAAGGGCTAGATTTCAAAGGACGAAGGCATAATTGGATGAAATGGGATAATGGAGCACATTGTTGTTACTTGTATTTGCCTCAATCGACTTGTCACCATTTTGTAACAATTTGAAAGATGGGTCCTTTTTCCCAATGCACATGCACGTTCATGCCTATATATTCCAAGCTTTGTCACATGTTAATCTATAATGCTACTAACTCGTAGCTCTCCAACTATAAATATATACATACATACACTTTTTTTTTGGTTATATTTCCTTTTCAATATTTAAATAAAATTAATTAGTGTCAGTTGAGTTTTAACTCGACTAGCATATGCATTATTGCGAATATAGTAAGATGTGGGTTTGAGTACGCTAATGTGCATTATCCTTATATTTATGGGTTGGAGGTTATGAATAGTTATAAGCATTATGTTAAAAAAGACAGATGTGATTAAACCCTGTAATGAAATTAACATATAATAAAATTATATTTTGACTACTCAAAAATTTATAATTAAATTCCAACTCTCTTAAGAGTTTTCTGAATTCGTCACTAGTCTCATATCGTCCAAATATAATATGACCTAAATATTATCATATATGTGTTATATCCAAATTGTATGCTTTGTAATAATAATTTTTTATTTAATTTGTAATAATGTTGATTTGGTTGAATTATTATATATAAGATATTTGTAACTTCGATTGCGATTGTATTTATAAAAAAGTTATTAAGATAAAACCAACACCATTACCCAAATATTTAATTTAATTTAATTTTGCAAGAAAACATGGAAAATAAAATGAAAATAATTAATATCATAATTCCTTTTGTCAAAATGGCGGTTAATTCATACCTATTTAATTGAATTGATGTCACGGATGATTAAAAACCGTTTACTTTTACAAAATAATAAACATTAATACGAAAATATTTTTATCTTTTCATATTTTAATAAAGCAATCCTATGTTGAGATTTGAACTTGAAATTTTAAATTAACTATTTTAACTTAAAGCCTCGCTTGGGTTAAATATAATTTTTTTATAAATATTTAGTTTTTTCATATAATTTTTTTAAGTAAGAAAACCTGAAAATATATATTTAGTTTTTGACATTTAATCTTTTTCGTTATATTTATAATTGATATTAAAATGATTTTTATTCTACGGTAATTAAATTTTTTATTTTACATAAAAATCTTATTTTAGATCATATATTAAGAGAAACAAATAAAATATTTTTTTGGGACAAAGATTCCCCCCTTTGTTGCTTGGGACAATTCCACGTGGGTCCCACTGACTTACTTCTCCCTGCTGTTTCCACTGCCGCATTTCTCTTCAATTTCTCGCGAGAACCACTATTCGTTTATTTGCCGTAATTTTATAACTCTAAGGAGAACGACAAATATTTTTTTCAAGCAAGGGGGTTGGGAAGAAAGTGTTGGCATGAGTATTTATCTTGTGCCCTCCAATTTTATGAAAAATTTATTTTTATCTTTCATTTTAACTCTCAACCTTGCATTATTTGTCAATTTACTATAAAATAGATGAAAAAGTTAATGTATATTAACTTAGTTGGCATGGTATGCATGTGTATATGGTTTTTTTAATTTTTTTTTTAAATAATTAATTGGTTATGTGGCATACACGTCGACTGCCATGTGTATGCCAAATCAGCATATCATCCATTTTGAGGTGATTTAACAAACAACGCAAATTTAATGATTAGAAAGGCGAAAAATTAAATGAAGGACTAAAATGATTTTATTACAAAGTTGAAGAGTCAAATAAGTCTCTGTGCTGAGAGTATTTAACTTTAACAAAAGGGTTAATATGTAGTTTACCCTCCTAAACTTATCAAAAAGTACTTAATTAGTATTTGAACTTGTATTCCACCAAACACATTGCTATAAGTTCGAATATGTTTAAACGTGCTTTCATTCGATATAAGGGTTGGAAGAGCTGTGAATAGAAATAGGTTTTGAATAAATATATATTATGATTTTAATTATTTTTTATTTAATAAAAAAAACAACATATTCAAAGTCAAGTAGTTTATTGAGTGTAAAAAAATTGTATTTCGTTTTATATTTTTATCATCCACTACTCACTTGTTGGCTCTTTTTACATTTTTTAAGGTGGATTTTTAAAGTTATAATTATGGTAGTTGTTTATTTATTTACTTTGTTAATGATTATTTTCCATACATTTTATATTTATTCTTTACATACAAATTATACAAAATTTAGCAAATATTATAATTGAAAAAATTGAATCAAAAATTAAAACAGTTAGATTTTAAGTTTTTATTTGAGGTGTATACGATAAATTGGAAAATTAAGTGTTAAAAAAATTAGTATTGAATTTTTACTATTAAATTTTATAATGGTTGATTTTATATTAGAAAATTATTTAGTAAATTATTAAATATAAGTATTGATTTTTGAAAGGTTATTTATTTTTTGATTTTAATCTTATTAATATAAACTAGTGTATGAAGGAATACAACAATCTAAGACTGAAATTGTTGCCTTCATTTTGGGATACATTTGTGAGTTGGAATTGTTAACTGGGGAAAGAGTTGAACGATCGGCAGAGGAGACGATGGTGTGGTTGTCTCCCTCGGAGCTTTTTGTTTGAGTAAATATTGATACATGTTTATGCAATGAGTTGGAGGTAACGAGTATGGGTATTATTATTATTATTATTATTATTATTAGAAATAGCACTGGTCTGATAATGGGAGCAACTTACCTATGAAATAGATATGTGCCGAATGCGTTGGAGGTAGAGGCATTGGCTAGTACTCAAGCTCTTAGAATCGTACAGGAGTTGGGATTTTGGGCAGTGGAGGTTGAGGGGGATTCCTTGGTGGTTATAATGAAGCTCCGAGCAACATGCATCGATCGATTGGAAATTAGTAACCACAAATGGGAAGCAAAACAAGTTGTGTTGGGTTTCGAGAGATGTAAATTTCAACATATGAACTGTGGGCAATCAGGTTGCTCACCCGTTGACCAAAGAGAGGTTTTGCTGGAAACGTGATGTCTGGTGGGTGGAGGACGGCCGGACGATGATTCAGGGACTGGTGGAGGAAGAGGGATAATCCACTCTTCAGGTCAATTGGGGTCCATTGATATAGTGATGGAGGAGGCTAGATGATTTTATTATAGCTATCAGGGTCAGATTGCTTCATAACAAAGTGATTCAATATCGATTTTGGGTATCTGAAGCGGTATATGACATGCATGGGTTGTGATAAGAAAGAGATTTTTTAGTTATTGTTTATTTAGATGGCCGAGGGTCACAATTATTTTAGTTATTGGTGCGATGACACCAAAATCCATCGAGATTTAGATCAAATAAACTTTTAAAGAAACATCAATGTCACAAATATAAAAAAGCTAGACAAACGTTTATAAAAACCAAAGTCCAAAGCAAGAGTCACAAGGATGAATAACAAAATATGTGATGGTCCATAGAACACGAACACTTCCTTGCACCAACGACTTGAGACCAGCAAAGAAAGGAAGGCAAGAACTTGAGTTATTATGCCGAACACAAAGGAAGGAAAGGAGAACCTATGCGACAAACATAGGTGTGATCGATGCTGGCTCGACGGCCATGCGACTGCTTACAAGCAGCCAAGAAGCAAAAACTTTGAGGGAGAAAAAGCTTTCTAGAGAAGGACCTCTGCAGATTTAATTGTAAACTATTTGAAAATACAAATTTTATGATAATTTTTCAAACCGATGGATTTATTAAATATCTATTTAGTAATGAATTTGAAATTCTTAAAATATTTTTAATTTTGATTAGTCATTATTTATATACTTTTTTAATATACATATACATTAGATCTCAAATAATTTGTCTATAATATATAAATTTCATTCTCACCATTTACGTAAAAAAAAAATGAAATCCAAAATTTCGAAGGGAACATATTTTAGTTAATTAATAATTAATGATTATTCAACATACACTTATGTTTCTGAAAGAGTTTACAAATATAAATACAATATAAATCACAAATAAGAAAGATCTGAATAACTATAATTTAAATAAACTCAATACAAAGTACAACAAATTGAAATTTGAATACATCTAAACCTATATCAAAATAATTGAAATTTGAATACATCTAAACCTATATCAAAATAATTGAATAAAATTTACACGAGATGAAGTTTTTTTGAAATTGGGGTAGGGGATGGGGTCACATAGTTTGAACCGGGATCAAACTGGTGTCTGAGAAGAACTTTAACCACCGCTAAATATAAGTCAAGACATACAGGATGAAGTTAAACCTAGAATTTTTTTAAGAGAGAAACTACACATAATACTTATATACAATGAGACTAATATTCAAAATAACAGAACCCGATTTTTGCCAACACCATAAAAAATTTGGGTTAATATATACTGAGATAGTAGAACTTAAAAACTTGTAATTACTTTTTTTTTGGCACCTAACTAGTATCTAAAATTAGAAATCGTAATTAAAGTTGATACTTTTTTATTGATACTTGACTAATATTGTTAATTTTTAGGTTGACAATCAATAGAACTTTGACACGTGTCGCAAAATAATATTTATTTGAAAATAAAAAAGTTAGAAAATTTATTTATTTTTAATTTACACGCATAATCAACCTAGAAAAATGATTCTTTGGATAATTGGAAATTTTATAAAATACAGGGAATTATTTTCTAAAAAAATACATTATTATTTTTGAAATTAAAAAAAATAAAATTATTAAAAAAATTCAAAATAAACATGAAGAAAATCATTTGTCTAGGTACATTATGCTTGTAATTTTTTTGAGAATTTTTTTATATGTGTAAATCTTTTATTGGTTGTCAAGCCAAAATCTAATCGTATTAGTCAACTGCCAATAAAAACATACCAACTTAATTTAGGTATTAACTAAGTTAAAAAGTTATAGATACCGAATACAAAATGCTAAATTCAAATATATTCGTATATAGGGAAAATTTAAGGGGTTGGATGAGGCCCTAACCCCTATAAAATAAATTTTTTATTTTAGTCATTTAAAATTTTTAAAATTTTAAATTAGTGATGATAAAATTATACTTTAAACTCATAAAAATAATAATATTTTAATTTAATTATTTAAAAATTACATTTAAATTATAATTTAATTTCAACTCCGTGACAAATTTCCTGACTTGTTCGTATATTAAGTCAAAATTTAGTAGCACGCTTTTGATGAAGAAAAAAGAGAGATAATTTAAGCAAATATTAAAAGGAAAAGAAAATAAAAAGAGATAAATAAAAAGAGCGATTGTGGGAGAAAAAAAAAAGAGAAATGAAAGGGGTAGGTAATGGTAGTAATGATCGGCGAGGAGAAATGCGAAAGATACGATACGATACGATACGATAAACTGTAACCAACCCCAGGTGCATGGTAGTGATAGGCGTAGTGGGCACAGAACAGTGGGAAAAACAATAATAATAAAAAGTAAGAAAAGGAAGCGTAGCTAACGTGCGCGGCAGGGCGCACAATCCCCATACTTTTTTTAATTTTATTATTATTATTTAATTTTCGCTTATTATCTTTCTTACAGCAAACCTGCCTGTTCATAGCACGACAAAGCCACTTCCCCATAAAAAACACAACAACTGTCCCACTAACGTCAAGACAAACGTCGTTTGCTGCCAACCCAATCAATCCTTGACACTTTTTCACTTTCATATTTATTACTTCATTTAAAACTCTAACTTTAGTTCCATCTGCACCAAGTAATTGAGATAAAATTCCTTACCTTCATTTCAAATATTTGATTTTTTAAAAAAATATTTTCTGTTTAGTGGAGTTCATATTAGAGTAATTTCATTTTAATATATTTTATTATAATAATTTTTATTTAAGTTTGAGTCAATTCATCAATAACTTAGTTGGTAAATGATTAAGGGTAGACTTGGATGGGAAATGCATTTAGTTGCTGTTAGTGTAAAAACAATGGTGGCGGTAAAATTAGATACTGTAACAATATTATAGCGCGATAAAAAAAGCAAGTTAAACGCAGCGCATTATACCCAATCGTCTATCTAAATCCACCCTAAAAACTTTCTTACATTTATAAAATATTAAATACTTCTATTTATATATGGAGTGTTGATGTCATGGGTTTATAGAGCATCACTTCAATTGTGAAATTATTAAAATACAAATGATAAGATTTGATTATAAATTTTAAATAGCACAAAAGCACATCAAACTTAGACATATTAGATAAATTTTAAACACTATTTTCACAACCGGATGAGAATGATGAATGCTTTAATTAGATTAACCATAAGGCGGATCATGAATTTGAGTTTCATATTGTTAAATTGAATGAGATTTAAAATAATTGAATTGAATAATAAATATAATCAATAGATGGATGGTAGACTAGAGAATGAAGAAGCTTTGTTAAGAGCTCTGAGCTCATGAAAACTAACGAAAAAAAAAAACCAAAAAGGTAAACGTCGTTAAAATCCAAGCCGAGGATGAAGGATTTTATTATTTTATTATAAATTTAATTATTAAAATAAATAATAAAAAATTTTACAATATGTTCCATCTGGTCCCCTTGAACCTTGACTCCTCTGCATCCGGCTGGCCCAATGATAAGTATAACCGGCTATAACCGGTTAATAAAGGGATTCGTACCGGTTAGTGCCGGTTTATTTTCAGTGGGTTTAGAAATTGACCGCGGTTGAAATGATTGCAATTCCCTTCTTCCCCTCTCCATTGGAAGTTACAGAGAGACACACCAAAAAAGAAAGAAAAAAAAAAGTAAACCAGAGAGAAAAAAGAGATTCAGCTTTCTTAATTTTTTGGCTTTGGTTTTTGTTTTTTTGCAATTCTGTTGTTGTAATTTGATTGATTTACGTGTTAATCAACAAGATTTGGTGGTGAATTTGACTGAAATTTAAGGTTTTTTAGGGATTTTTCGTGGATATTATGAATTTTTTTCGAGAGTTAATCAGATGAGAGATCTGAGCTAAAAAAGAGATTTTGAAAAATGACGAATACGGAGGTAGCTATGAAAGGGAATTGTGTGAACGGAAGAGGAGGAGGAGAGAGCTTTTCTTCTGGTTATAGTGAGCCAAATGATGGTAGGAACACCGTGGAAGGGCAAAATGGTCATTCGACTAATCAAGCTCCGGCTACAGGTGTGTTTTCATGGCCGTTTCTGGCTTTTGTTGTCTTTGTTGTTGATTTTTGGTTGTTTTTAATGTATGTTTTTTTTATAGACCCCGAAACGGCGTTGTATAATGAACTATGGCATGCATGTGCTGGACCTTTGGTCACTGTTCCTCGTGAACAAGATCGTGTGTTTTACTTTCCTCAAGGTCACATAGAACAGGTTTCCTTCTACCTTTAGTTTTGTTCTTCATCTTTGTTGGCAAAGGAATGTGATTTGAAAGTGGATTTTAGTTTTATTTTTTCGTTTTTTCACGTTTGTTGCTATTTCGGCTTTGTTTTTATTTGCTTATCCACTGGTCTGGGGGTGAAATCAGGTTGAGGCGTCTACTAGTCAAGTAGCAGACGAGCAGATGCCAGTGTATAATCTTCCATCAAAGATCCTTTGTCGTGTGATTAACGTTCAGTTAAAGGTACCTTGTCTTTTACTGTTATTTACCTTCTTTTTTTTGGTTTCCTTTCTGGGTTTAGGAATAACTTTTTGCTTTTAATTCTATAGGCTGAACCAGATACAGATGAAGTCTTTGCTCAAGTGACTTTACTTCCTGAGCCTAATGTAAGCTTCGATCTCTTTTGTTTTTGGTATTTTTTTTAGTTTAGGAATTGATGGGAAGTTGAATTTCTAAAGGCTTGTTCTTTGCTTGGCAGCAAGATGAGAACACTGTGAACAAGGAGCCTCCTGCGCCTCAACCACCACGGTTCCATGTGCATTCCTTTTGCAAGACCCTCACTGCCTCAGATACAAGCACCCATGGTGGGTTTTCGGTGCTCAGGCGGCATGCAGATGAATGTCTTCCACCATTGGTTTGCATCTATCAGAAGCACCTGTATAGTTCCTTTTTGTAGTTAGGTTCTTATTTATTTGTGCTTGTTTAACAGGACATGTCACGGCAACCTCCAACCCAGGAGTTGGTTGCTAAGGATTTGCATGGAAATGAGTGGCGATTCCGGCATATTTTCAGGGGTAATGGTCATGAATGTTCATACAAGTTCTGGGAGATGTATTCTTTTATTCGGTTCTGTTCTGCTTAAGCAATTTGGACTTACAAATTGATTTAAATGTCGGTGGAAATAACAGGTCAACCACGAAGGCACTTGCTTCAAAGTGGATGGAGTGTTTTTGTTAGCTCCAAGAGGCTTGTTGCAGGGGATGCTTTTATATTTTTAAGGTTTCTCTGCTTCCTCATACGCCCTATGAATTTTGGTATTTTAGGTTTGAATTCTTTGATTGAGCTTGAGAATAAATAAGAAGAATGACTTGTATTTTGTAGAGGCGAGAATGGAGAATTACGTGTTGGTGTACGACGTGCAATGAGGCAGCAGGGCAATGTTCCTTCATCAGTAATATCAAGTCACAGCATGCATCTTGGTGTGCTTGCAACAGCATGGCATGCCTACACGACAAAAACAATATTCACTGTGTACTACAAACCTAGGTATGTAGATTGCTACCTTTTTATCATGCTACTCCCAAGCTTTCCAACAAGATCTCAACAATGCTGTTTGGTAGAGGAACTCATCGCAGTTGTATTCATGCTTCTCAAATTTCTGTTGTAGGACAAGTCCAGCTGAGTTTATTGTTCCTTTTGATCAGTACATGGAGTCAATGAAGAATAATTACTCCATAGGGATGAGGTTTAAAATGAGATTTGAAGGTGAAGAGGCTCCTGAACAGAGGTATGGCTTGTGTCTTTCCTGCCACATAAAAAATAATTAATGGAATTTCTAATATGTTTCTGCATAATGGCAACAAATTTCAATTTGATGTGGGAGGAAAAGCTGAGGTTATGGTTTCCATTTTTGGTTTATTGCAGGTTTACTGGAACAATAGTTGGAATTGAAGATGCTGATCCCAAAAAGTGGCACGATTCCAAATGGAGATGCCTCAAGGTAGATTTTAATGTGAACAGTGTTCGACATTTTTTTAGAATAGTGAAACAAAATGTAGAATTCTCAAAGTTACGGTTATGTTGAAATAATGTTCTAATACCCCCAACAGGTGCGATGGGATGAGACTTCTACCATACCTCGTCCAGAGAGAGTTTCTCCTTGGAAAATTGAACCTGCTTTGGCTCCTCCTGCGCTGAATCCCCTTCCAATGCCCAGGCCAAAAAGGCCCCGATCTAATGCAGTCCCTTCATCTCCTGATTCCTCTGTACTTACTAGGGAAGGTAGGTCCTATCATATAACAGGTTTATTATTTTCATGTAACAGCTTATCTGGAAAGATAGATTGATTTAAATTAATTTTCTAGGCTCATCAAAAGCTATTGTAGACCCTTCACCAGCTACTGGGTTTTCAAGGGTCTTGCAAGGTCAAGAATTCTCGACCTTGCGAGGCAACTTTGCTGAGAGTCAGGAGTCTGACACTGTTGAAAAGTCGGTGATATGGCGACCTACGGTAGATGACGAGAAGATTGATGTGGTTCCCACTTCAAGAAGATTTGGGTCAGAGAATTGGATGTCCTCTGGGAGGCACGAACCAGCAGCATACGCAGATCTGCTCTCAGGTTTTAGGTCAAATGCTGATTCCTCCCTTGGGTATTGTCCACCGTTGGTTGATCAAACTTCATTAGCTGGTAATCCAATGAGAAGACAATTACTAGATCAAGAAGGGAAGCTTGGCTCTTGGTCCCTCATGTCCTCTGGTCTCTCACTCAAGTTGGTTGACAGTAATGCTAAGCCTTCTGTGCAAGGTTCTGAGGTTCCTTATCAAGCTCGAGGAAATGGTAGATTTAGTGGTTTTGGTGAGTATCCTGTGCTTCAAGGTCATAGGATCGAGCACCCACATGGAAACTGGTTGATGCCTCCCCCAACATCATCTAATTACGAGAATCCTATCCAATCAAGAGATTTAATGCCAAAAGCTTCATTGGGACAAGATCATGAGAACGGAAAATCTAGAGAAGGAAGTTGCAAGCTCTTTGGTATTCCTCTCATTAGTAATTCTGTTGCATCAGAGCCCACCGTCTCTCCTATTAATGCCACGAACAAGGCAGCAAGTCATGTGGAACCTGCACCAAACCAAGGTCGTACATTTACGTTTGATCAAAAGTCCGAGCAGCCAAAATTCTCACCGTTGGCAGAGGATCTGTCTATTTTTAATGAGCAGGAGAAATCGTTTCAGCTGGGTCAGCCTCATACAAGAGAGGTTCAAAGCAAATCTCCTAGTGCTTCAACTAGGAGTTGTACAAAGGTTCCTTTCATCTCGTCTCTCCTTTTGAAGATGTACACCTCTTATGTAGTCTTTTAGGATCTTGCTCAAATCTGTTTGTTATTTCAGGTCCTAATGCAAGGGAGTGCTCTTGGTAGGTCCGTGGACCTTACTAAGTTCAACAACTACGATGAACTGATTGCTGAATTGGATCAATTATTTGAATTTGGTGGTGAATTAATGGCCCCTAAAAAGAATTGGCTTGTCGTTTATACTGATGATGAGGGTGATATGATGCTTGTTGGAGATGATCCCTGGCAGTAAGGATTTGTAACTTCATTCTAATACATTTCACTTGTTTCTTGTATTTGATGGCTTACATCATTACTAAGTTCCTGCTTTTGAACAGGGAATTTTGCACCATGGTTCGCAAGATCGGTATCTACACTAGGGAAGAGGTTCAGAAGATGAAGCCGGGGTCATTGAATTCAAAGGGTGAGGACAATCTGGTTTCTGCGGAAGGCCTAGATGCAAAAGACGTGAAATGTACATCAGCATCTAGTACAGAGAATTGTTAAAGCTCGGCTCTAATAATTCTGGGTAATATAATGGGCGTGTATAATTGCATATAAGTATCGAACCTTGTTTTAAATAGGGAGAAGAAAACTAATCAGATTGAACATATACCATGTTATTACATGAGAACATCCACCGTTTTTTATCGTTTCAGCTTTTTGGTGGGAGGCATATGGAGTGCCGTAGTAGCATTAGACGATTGGTTGGTTAGAACTTGAATTAGTTCCGAGTTGAAAGTGACTGGTCCACAAGTTTTTCTCAGAAACCAGAATCCAATATAGATGGCAGAAATGGTATTAATCCAATTTTGGACATGATGCGAGTAGACGACTAGTAGTATATGGTATCCATTTATATATATACATAAATATGTATACCTGAATTTAGATTTTCAAGCATGGCCTTTTCATTTGCAACCTCGCCCCTTTTGTACAAAGATGTTTTACTTTTACCCCATCCCCTTTCTTGACCTTGGAATGTAAGTAAATACGCCATCTATTATCTTCTTTCTCAAGTAAGAATTTCATTTTGTTGGTTTCTATTATGGTTTTCTTTTATATATATATATATCATATTTTTGTTAAATCACCAAATGTTGGGTGCACATATGATATCTGTAAACCAGCGGCTTAATTTCTCTCTCTTTTTATGTATATTTTTGGGGGTGGTAGTTAGGGGAGGGCAATTTTTGGTTAAAATCGCAAAATCGACCCATTCGTGTTTTTCAGTTTCGGTTTTGTTGGGTGGGGTTGGTTTTTGAATATTGAAACTGAATCAATTAAAAACTTGATGTACTTTATATTAATTTTAAATTATTGAAAAACATATTTATATTTTATATAATATATGATAAATATAGGTGATATATTTGAGAGGTCCTTTTACTATAGAGATTTGATCAAAGTAGTCCTTCAACTGTTAAATGGATCAATTAAGTCTGTGTATTATGAAGAAGGATCAAATGATGTCAAATTAGAATAAAATTAACATTTATTGTTTTAAAAATAGCATCTATTGTTTAGCAAAATAGTATTTTTAAAGTTTTAATGGTTTTGTAAATAATTAATTTTGAATTTTTTTACAATTAGGACTAACTTGATACGAATTAAATTACTCTTTATAATAATAGAGATTAATTGGATCTTGTCCCTATAATACATAGACTTCTTGGGTACTTTCACCAATAAATATACGATCACATAAATCCAATCAAATAAATTTAAAGCCAAGAAAATGTGACGGAATCAAAATTTATTCAGTTTAGTCGATTTTCTCAACATAAGCCAGTCGATCAGTTTTCTTATGTTAAAGTCAATTTAAAACTAATTGTAGTTTACTTTGTTTCTTAACAATGTGATTGAAAGTTTGATCTCCGTTCATTTTTATGGTTTTGTTTTATTATGTTTAACCAAGAAAAAGTATGACTTGTGCGTGTATATATATGTGTGTGAAAAATGGAAGGTACAGGAGAAAATTCAAGTATTCAACCGTGGAACTCGTCAAAATATACATTTCAAAAAAGTAATTATTCTTATGACATAAGGAACTACATTGAAGACTTTTAACTGCAATAAAATATTTATTTAAAATAGATTATATTAATTAGAAATATGAAAAAAAAGGGGGTTTGACTTCTTGTCCCATGCCTCGTGGACAAAACATTGAAAATGAATCACATGTTGTAGGTGTGGCAAAGGTTTATTACGTGTTTTACTCAACCTGAGTTCATGCATATAGAAATTAAACCTTTTGAAATCGTTTTTCATCCTGTTGGGTTTAGATTCGTGATCAATTTCAAGTGTAAGTTTAATCATTTTTAGTTTAATATTCTGGGATTGAGGTTGTTTCGGACGTAGATTTGATTTCCAGTTGTTTGAAAATTATTGAACCTAACAAATAATTTAAAATTTTATATTTGCATATAAAAATATTTGTGTTTGTAATTGAGATATATTCACATGTATATATAATATGTAATTGAGCAAATTGACATGGTTAACGGAATAATTAGACAATGACATGTGACGTACCACGTATACCACAATGACCGGACTTTAACAATAAAAATGGGCAGAACGCTTAACAAAAGGACTAATACATGAATTAATTTGATTATTTTTAAAATTGAAGAGATGAAATACAATCCAAGATGTAAACGTCTTGCATGAAAAGATTAGTGAGAGGGCCCCAAAGATATTATCACTGCAATGAGTGTTTGCTGGATGTGAGGCCCAACAAAACATGTGTATGTAAATAATTTTAGAAATCTAATATATATTCCATGTCTAGAATTTTAATAATAATACATCTTCCGAAAATGGTATTTATTTTATCTTAATTAAAGCTGTTGACTAATAACTATGAACAGCTATAATTATGCCAATAATCAATTATATACCATTTTTTATTGCACCAAAACGAGAATCATCTACGGTAATTTAATTGAGATCAAAATTTAATTTAATTTAATGTAAATGTTTTTAGGGTTTCCCTAGTACCTAATTTTCACTATAAGAGCACGTTTGGTTCGCTGTATTGGATTAGAGGTGTATTGGATTGGATTAGAGGTGTAATGGAATAGAGGTGTAATAGCAAATCAACTGTTTGGTTGAATGTAATGGAATAGAGGCGTAATAGTAAAACTGTGTTTGGTTGAATGTAATAGAGGTGTAATAGCATAATGGAGAAAACTAAAATGACCAGAATACCCTTAGCATAAATTTGTTTTGGTAAATGATTATTGTTATTGTTATTTAAATTTTAATAAGATTATTTATTATCAAAAATAAATAATTTAATCATATTTAAACATAATTATTATTTAATATATTTTAATTAAAATATATAATTTAATAAAATTCTTAATAATTAGCAGAAATTTGTTTTGGTAAATTATTTTATTTAAATTTTAATAAGATTAATATCAATAATAAATAATTTAATCATATTTAAACATAATTATTATTAAATATATTTTAATTAAAATATATAATTTAATAAAATTCTTAATAATTAATATTCTTATATGAATTTACTCAAACCATAATATATGATACTGTAAAATATAAAATAACATAATTATTATTAAATATAATATAATTAAAATATATAATTTAATAAAATTCTTAATAATTAATATTCTTATATGAATTTACTCAAATCATAATATATGATTATAACTAATATGATTTAATTAAATATATGATTTAATAAAATTTAAAATTATTATAACTAATATGATTATAGTTTATGAATTTGTATAATTTAAAATAATAATTATTACATATAATTTAATAATAATATATAATTTCATAAAATTCTTGATAATAAAAATTTTCTTATATGAATTTATACAATTTAAAATAATTAATATTAAATATAATTATATAGTGATATATAATTTCATAAAATTCTTAATAATAAAATGTTCTTATATGAATTTACTAAAATCAATATATAACTTGAGAATTATATTATGCATAAACATAATTAACTTATATTAAGAAAAGGTTAGATGAAAATGAAATTGTACATTAAAATCCATATGTTATATAGTTTTACAACATCAAAAAGTTTGAACATTGATATTTAATGGTAAGAAAGAAATCTCCTAACCCATTCCAATCGGGCAACTGAAGGTAAACTAAAGAAAACGATCATTTGAGTTGGATGGTCGGGAATTTTACTCAATGCATCATATCGTTGATCGTCGGTTAAACCTTCAATTGACCATAAGGCTGAATATAAATTTGAAGCTCTCTCTTCCATATGTTGTTCTGACTTCTGCTGAACTACCACCTCGGAGGCAAAACTCCTACTGATTTGATCGCCAACGGCCTGGATTTTCTCCCCGAACAAAGTGGCAGCCTCATTAAATGAAGAAAACACATTATCACGAGCATCAGATTTCTTCTTTCTCTTGTTTGAAGATGAGGAACCCCCTTGGTCTCGATCTCCTCGCGGATCCGTACCAGAAACATCCATGTCATCTAAAGAGACGTCAGCTTCGCAGTCATAGAATGTGTTTCTCTCTTCATTCATATCTGTAGTACGTTCATCATCAGCATGTATTTCTTCAAGAACATCAGCAGCTGTTTGAGCATCTCTCCCAGTTGCTCGATCTCTTGCGTATATGGTAGTAAGCTGGTCATAGTAAGGGAAAGTACGAAATCTGAATTGGGCGGCTTCTTTGTGACTCTAAAAAAATGAGGAAATCATATTAGTCGTAAGTTTGGTAAAAATAATATAATAAAGACTTGAAATAATCTTACCTTTAAATAGGACTCCCAAACCGCATCTTCAGCAACAACGAGCTGCCTATGCTCGTCCCAACCAAAACCGCTATTGTTTTGGCCATTAAGCATGTCGTAGACGATTGACCACTCCCTTTTAAGTAACCTAATCCTTGATTCAATATTAGGTTTTGCCTTCAACATTGCATTTGGTAAAACCGTTTGTAGCATTCTTTCCAACTCGTTCAAATAACCGGCTTTGAACCCGGTATCAGCATTAAATGTTCCAACATTGTGCAGGTCCACCATACTGGAAACTAATGCTGCATCTTCCTCGGGAACCCATTTTCTTTTGCTTCCTCGAGAAGCTTGAGCATTTGATTCTGGAACACCTGACATAATGATCTTAAGAACAAAAAAAAAATTATATTAATTACTATTTTAATATCATGATTCAAAAGGTCAACACTTTATAAAATCTAAGTAATTAAGTTGAATATCATGAATCAAAAGTTCCATAGCACAAAAAATTTAAAATTATAACACATGCTGAATTAGAAGAAATTATATTATAATTTCTGTAGTTTAGTACAATACAAAAATCAATACAAAAGTTTCACAAAAGTTTCACAAACTAATTTCTAGATGCTTGCCATTCATCGAACATTTGGTTGGCTAGTTCCATCCTCCAAGTAGCCCAAGCATCCGATGGATGAATATTTGTGATATTCGGTTCATCGTCATCCACCACATTAATTGTAGGTAATCCTTCTCCCACCTCCGCTTCAATGGGATCACTACTCATATGGGTTCGAATAAAATTATGGAGCAAACAACATGCAATAATAATTCTATTGTGCACCCTTACAGGATAGAACGATGGACTCCTAAGTATTCCCCATCTAAGTTTTAATAAGCCAAAGCATCTTTCAATGACATTACGTGCTGAGGCATGTTTCATATTAAAAAACTCTTGCGGAGAACTTGGCTGATAACCCTGACGCCACTCGTTCAAATGATATCGTTGTCCTCTAAATGGTGCAAGAAATCCCTCACAATTTGTGTATCCAGCATCAACTAGATAATAACAACCTATAAAATAAGTTTCATATTAAAAAATGATTAATTCAGCACACAAAGTGTGATCTTAATGAATAAATCAAAGTCCTCTAACTATACACTTTACCATGAGGAACTTTTAATCCATGTCTTCTACTAATGGCATCTCGAAGAACCCGTCCATCAGCAACTGAACCTTCCCAACCAGGAAGAACATAAACAAATTGCATCTCAGGTGTACAAACACCTAGCATATTTGTTGCTATGTCACCTTTTCGCGTCCGATATCTAGGTTTATCAACTGTTGGAACCCTAATCTTGATGTGGGTTCCATCAAGAGCACCTAAGCAATTCTATATCACATGATATAAAACCTTGAGTTAGAATACTAATTTAAATCTAAATCAAGTAAATGTTGTTGAAGCTATATATAAAACTTAGTCCTATACCTTAAACCATTTCCACCTTGTGTCAGAAGAATCGGCTGTAATTGGCTCCGGGTTTTTAAATAACACATCTTGCAAGCGTATGACAGCATTTAAAACACTATGAAATGCTCTGCTAACAGTTTCCCCGGACCTTCTAAAGTGATGCTTGATAACTCGATTTTTCAGGTGATGGGAGATGATATGTAAAAACATTGCTACTTGCTCGTCAACGAGCATGAACCTTGACGACTTCAATCCCCCTATCGATTCTAACATCTCACATAATTTAAAAAAGGCAGCTCTATTCATCCTAACTTGTTCAATACAGGTCTCGTCACTAGCATATACAAGCCTATTCACATAATCCCGTTTTGCATAAAAATCTACGGTATAGGACCTAATCCTTGGTCTATGTAGGCTAAGGCTGGCACCCATTCTAAATAAGAACCAAACCGCGATTCTACAGATTTCCAACCATATTGTCACAGCAATACTAATTCTTTTACGCCTCACACTTTGTGCAATTAAAGGCAGACGAGCCATTACTGCAACATTTTAAAATTAGAACACACTATCAAAGAATTGAAGTTGCAATTACACATTATCGAATAAAAATAAACAGCACAAATTTAGAACACACGAAGCAAAAAATTATCTACTAAATGATATCGTTGCAACTTTAATTTCATTTCTTTATCAATCACCCAAATAATAATGAAAGAGTATATTTAATTACTGATGATTAGTTTAATTAAGGTTTTCTTATTTCAAAATAAGTAAAATGAAGAATGGGGATTTGGTTTAATAATGAAATTGAAGTTTTATAACTTTTATAACATTTTAAATGGTAATTTCATTTTGTAAAAATATATATAACTTTGAAGAGGACTTATTTTTTACAAGAATTGTTACTTATCTGTCTAGTATCAAGTTTAAAATACATGTTTAGCATTTTTTCATCAAAAAATTATTATTATTAAAATTTCAGAATTCTATAGAATTTATTAATTTAACAGCCAAATTTGACTTTTTAAGTAAAATTTGTATAATTTTATTTATCATATTATATATACGTTAATTTTAAAAACTTCCTTACACTTTCACAATTATAATTTATGTATTATAGGGAAATCATATTATGAATGAGGAATATTTTATGTATAATGTAATTGACTTAAAATCTAAGATAGAATTAGACAATAATAAATTTCAGTCCATTTATCCATTTTTATAATTAAGATAACATTATTTCCATTATAGGGGAAAAATAATGTTTGAATCAATTAACATTTGTTTTAAATAACATGTATTGCGTGCATAAAAGGTTAATTATAATCCATGAGCATTTTAATTTCTTCAAAAACTTATATTAAATTTTAATATATTATGTATAATTGAGGTAAAATTAATTGAGGTAAAATTTGAAGGTTGGTATTTGTTAGATTATAACTAAACTCATTATAATTTGGACATTTAAATATATTGATTAGTTAATTAAAATCACCCAAATTAATTGACCTAAAATGATATCGTATAAATATATTGATTAGTTACTTAAAGCATGTTCAAAGTTTGATCATTGAAAATTTTTTTTATTGATGATTAGTTTAGTTAAGGTTTTTCAATTTCAAAATAAATAAAATGAAGAATGAAGATTTAGTTTAATAATGAAATTGAAGTTTTAAAACTAGATAATAACAATTTAAATGGTAATATAATTTCATAAAAAATATATAACTTTTATCTCATTTACATGTACAAATTTATCTCACAAAAGATTTGTAGGCATAATGCTCTTTAAACAAAATGTTACCTAATAGTAAAAACATATAACTTGGCTGATAAATTCAAAAAGAACAATGGTCATGCAGCAATAACCATAACCATACAAACAAAAGCTTTAATGATCATTACAAACATACAAACAAAACCATATTCATTTGGGAAACAACAGAACCTACTACATCAATACTAACCTGTAATGCTCAAATCTGGGACGACTGCGATGTGGAAGTGTTGGAAAAATGTTACCTGTAATGAGAAAAGTGCTCGGATCAACCTTTTTTTTTGGGGAAAATATTTATGCTATAGCTAAATATAGTATATCAAATCACAGAACAACCATACACCAATCATCATCCATGAGCCATATTTTAAATATGATATCGATCAAAACAGTATCTAGATAGTTTATTAAATCCCCTTGCCTACCAATCATCAATACTTACAATTATGCAACAATCACCTTTTAAGTACTTAAATGGACCGTTAACTTTCTAGAGTAGTCTTACCTTCTGCTCTATTCCAGGAACTTTGAGAACTTTCTTATTAACCTCTCTCTTACTGCAAAAACATAAGAAAAATAAAACATTTAGCCACTGGTTATAGGCTTATAGCAGATACTGATAAGCAGGAACACAAAAAGAGGGAACTATGAAACTATTAAGTCCAATTGCATAGCTTTCAAAGGATTCACTGGATTTTCTTTGTTCTGTATGATACCAGGCGACAAACCATTAAACCCAATTCCAAGTTCAATAACCTACACTGAACTGCCTCCTCATTTCCCTCATTATTTGTAATTAGTTCTCACTTCCCTTTTCTTCCTAATAAAAGGCCGAACCAGCAAGTGTCCTCTTCTCATTACAATATGAGAAGACTAGATAATAATTTTTCTTTTGTTTTTCAAGAATGCTGGAAGCAGTCATGGCACAACCATAAAACCAACCATATTAAGTAAATTCAGTGCCTAACATCCTACATGTAGTAAGTTGCACTCAGTTAATACATAACAAACCACTGGCCTCTAATTCCCCCACATTCATCCCCATTAGCAAACAACACAATGCAGGCATATGTATCATCAACCGAGCAAAAAGATTCAAACTAACTACAAAAGTGATTTGATGCTCATAATTTATCCATCAAACCTAATTTCAAAAGGAGACAACAACAATTGATAAGCTAATTTAGCCAATGATTTGGCTGAAGAATGTAGGAGAAACATCATTTGCTTTAGATATGCAATCATCAAACATGACCAAAAATTTCTAGTTCATAGCATGAACAATAGCATGCAATTATCTAGATTCTAGAGGTTCATAGTTAAGACAACCAAAGCCTATCCCTACTACAACCAAAGCCAAAAGGCTGGCCATAACCACAGAGACAATGACCATAGTATGCAAGGAATCATTATCCTTAGGGGACGCTTCCTGATAAGGTGATGGATTTGGAATAGCTTGTCCACAAACTTTTATGAAAGAGGTGCTTGGAAGAACCGCGCCCTGATAGCCGCTAACGAAATCAGGCGTTTTCAGGTAACAAAATCCACTTCCATCAGCTACTAAAGTAGAAGCAGTGCAAGTACTACTAGCAAGACAATTGGTTCTACAAGCTACAATTGCAAGAGTGACCAACTGATCGGAAAGCTCAGGAGGATAAGTTAGGAACATGGTATGTTCTAATTGCAACATGGTAACATCCCCAGGACAATCCTCAATCTCCACTTTCCTTTTGCATCCTTTTCTGCCGTCATGTTCATTAACAGGCTCAAAGTTCTGAGATGGACATCCACAAACCGGTTTCGAATCCTTGTAACTACAAATTCCCATGTTGCCGCAGAATCCGTAAACCTGACACTGATCAGTTACAGCTGCCCATGTCTGGGTTATATTCCCACTCCCATTGTTCCCACTACTGCTGTAAATCCTCAAATTCCCATCATTATCCATCCTTAAAAACCTAAACACATCGTTGCTTTCACCATAGTCAGTAGTAAAAGCCATGCTAATCATGCCCCTAGCAAACGAAGGATCTAAACCTACCAAAATCCCATTAGACTGCAACATAAACCTAGGTGATGTCAAATTCCCATTGATAGATGAGTTGAACCCTAAACTCCAGTATTCAATTGTGTCATTCCAGTATTCAATAATTCCAATGAAAGCAGCTATAAAAGCAGTGCATCCATATACACAATAATCTCGATGAAGTAAGCAACAATGAATAAAATAAAATAGCAATTTCAGCAGAAATTAACTTGTAGGAACTAAAACAGGTAACACTTATAAGGTGACGATTAAGCTTAAAAAAGTGAAGAGAAAAGCATGCAGAGGGGTTATCTACAATTGGGAAAAACATTGAGATACATGTACTACAATTGGCAGATTATTTTAGGTCAGAATTAAAACTCACCTGATATTGGATGCAACGTGATGACCCGAAAAACACTTCACTATTTTTTCAATGGATTAAGCTATCAGGAATTTCCAATTTTGTGAATATATTGAAGAGAAAAAGAGAGAGTTTTGGTGTGCGGCGCAGATAGGGTTGGGAGGAAATGGGGAAGGGAAATTAGACGCCGAGACGAGAAGAAACGATGACGACAGAATAATCAACGGAAGCAGTGGGAAATGGGAGGAGAAAATGATTAGGACGGAAGAGGAGAGGGTCGGGTAGGGAGGGAGGGTAAAACAGGGAGATGGGGAGGGAGGCCGGAAGTAATAGCTAATACAGCGAAAAGGGAAGGGATTGGAAAACACGGGAATTTGGGGATTAGGGGCGTAACCGATTACGCGCGTAATACCTATTACAGCGAACCAAACGCCGGAATAGGGGCGTAATGTAATACGCACGTAATCGGGGCGTAATGGATTGGGTAATACGGCGAACCAAACACGTCCTAAATATTTCAAATAATCCAATAGATGAATTGTGGAGTAGAGAAGCAAGTTGATCTACAACAATAGGAAAAAGGTTTGGGTTTTTTACCATCTTTCTCCGTTTATTCATTCAACTCGATTTTATACTTTGATCTTCATAAAACTAGTAAATTGGTGTTAAGAGGGAGTGCCCACCAAATCTATGGGGAGACAATTTTCATGTTTAGGTGTTGACAATTTATTGAACCTTATATTTAGGCTATATTGATCACATGGTGAATATATAACTCATTATGGAAGATCATTTTGCTTGGGAATATAAATATTGATAATTGATTTGGGTCGAAATTCCCTAAAACACTCCATTAGATTATGGACTTTGGATTGGATTGTGATTCTTTTGATGAGCTGCCATAAAGTCCTTATTTACTTCATATGTTATTATTAAATTGTATTACTCTTATGATATTATTGTTTTTTTGGGATTGTATTAGATCTTTTTGTAACACCCCTTACCCGTATCCAACACCGGAATAGAGTACGAGGCATTACCAAAACACATACACTTGTAAACGTATTTAACCGAGTTATAAAATTTCATCAAAATTAAAACTTTCAAAATAATTAACATGTTTCTATAACTTTTCACAATATATCCTCAAAATATTATAATCATAATAATTAGGGCCTGCGAGACCCGATACATACTCATGCAATTTAATGCTTCATTTCTATTTCATTCAATTCGCAATTTCTCATGCTCATAATTTAAATCATATCACTAGCAATTTCCATTTAATTCACGTACAATTCAATGACATCAAATTCAAAACTAATACGTATTTACCATTTAACTCAATGTTTATTGATTATACCATTCAATAACACATTTATGAAATTCTCAATTTAGCAATGAAAATATCACTTTAGTTTGAATAACAACATCGTCCTGATATAAATACACTACCACTTATCCATTTACTTTAATTCTTTTGGGCCCATTTGTCACTTACCATCCTTAATCAAATTAGAGAACGGTCACGGAAAATTGAGTACTTCACTTTCACTTTGCCATAGTATAACTATGGTCTTGCGTATGATCACTTATCACTTGTCCCTGATCAGATAAGTGTAGCCACCTATCACTTTGTTTCTTGATCAGATAAGTGTAGCCACTTATCACTTTGTTTCTTGATCAGATAAGTGTAGCCACTTATCACTTTGTCTCTTGATCAGATAAGTGTAGCTAAAGTTATCACTTATCACTTTGTCTCTTGATCAGATAAGTATAGCCGAAGCTATCACTTATCACTTTTCACTTGTCACTTGATCAGATAAGTGTAGCCGAAGCTATCACTTATCACTTTGTCACTTGATCAGATAAGTATAGCCGAAGCTATTACTTATCACTTTCCACTTGTCACTTGATCATATACAAAAATTTCAAGAAATAGTCAAGAATTGAACTTACTTGTAATAAAAATATGAAGAACCAGCTTGAAGAAGCCCTTCCATGGTGTTTTAGCTGATGAGAATTCAGAAAAATGAAGAGAAATCTAGATAATTCCACTTGGGTCCTAACTTTATTAAGCAAATTTTGCAATTTTCCAATTTTGCCCTTAATTCTCCTTACTTTCTTGCTGATTTCATGCCTCTGCCGTCCAGCCCAAATAGACCTTGGGTCTATTTGCCTTTTAAGCCCTCTTCCTTTTATCATTTAAGCTATTTAATCATTTCCCAAAATTTTGCATTTGTTACAATTTAGTCCTTTTTGTTCAATTAATTATCGGAACTTTAAAATTTCTTAACGAAACTTTAATACTAACTTTTTAACACTCCATAAATATTTATAAAAATATTTATGGCTCAGTTTAAAATCCCCGAGGTCTTGATACCTCATTTCGATTCTAATTATTTTAATATTTATTTCTAGTGCACTATTCACTATTTCAAAAATTTTCCTAACTTCATATTTAACTTATACTTACTAAATTAATAATATTTTCTACCCATTTGTCGAATTTAGTGATCTCGAATCACCGTTCTGACACCTTTGAAAATTCAAGCCATTACATTTTTTTTCGTCGGATTTGTGGTCCCGAAACCACTGTTCCGACTAAGCCTAAAATCGGGCTATTACAACTAGGCCCACTTGTTAAATCCATTAGTTTTTGATTTTATGAAAGAAGTTGAAAGTTGATATGAATATGTGCTGGAAGTATATGATGATTTAGCATGAAATTAGAGCTTTAAATTGTTCATATGCTGATTTTATTGAAAGAATTGAATAGAAAGTGAATGTTTGGGACCTAATAGTAAAAGAGTTTGAAGATAGAGTTATATGTGGAAATTCTGAATTTCAATATTTGTGTAACAACTTATAATGTCTAGTAAAGTACTAATTGAGAAAATTAGATTAATTGAGGGGTTAATTGAGAAAGGACCGAATTGTATAAACTGTGAAATTTGGGGCAAAATGGAAATCAACATTTTGCACTAAAGCAGTTTTGGACAGCAGCAGTAGTGTAACTTTGAAAAATCACCAAAAATTGTAGAGATTGAATTAGAGGATGAATAAAATATGAAACTAAAGCTTATTGAGTCTAGTTTCTTATAAAAGAAATGACGTGAGCAATGGAATTGTAAATCATGAGATATAATAGATTTTGTGAGACAAGGTCAGAATGAATTCGGGTTCCCCTGTTCTGACTTTGGAAAATCATTAAAAATTGTACAGAAATGATTATGAGTTATAGTTTATATGGTTAGAATCCTTAATGAGTCTATTTTTAGAAGAAACAAGCTAAAACATCATCTGAATTCTGTACAATGAGATAATTAATTTTTAGTGAAGAGTGGTCGGAACTGTCAGACAGCGAAACAGGGGAAATTTTAAAGAATAAACTGTACTATATGGCTGAACCAAAAATTATGAAAATTTTATGGTATGAAGATATGTGAGTCTAGTTTCAGGGAAAATTAACGGATCTTAATTTGGAGCTCTGTAGCTCCGGATAAAAATAATTTAGTGACTCTGACTCGGATAAACAGCTTTGAATATACATGTTAGTGAGTGTTGAAATTATGGTTAATGTTGTTTAAGTGTGTTATACACATTAAGGATGTGGAATGGAGAGGAGGAGGAGGAAAATTGGGAAATATATGAATGATTCGTGTATAAATGGTCATATGTTTGATTATAACTCATAAACGATGAAATATGAATGATGCTTATTTTTGTGCATTATTGGTCATGGTTTAAGCTCATGTGTGAAAATAAAGTTTCATAGTATGTGTGTATGGTATATTCAGTATATGATTTGGCATGAAATAATACCATGAATGGTTTATGAATTAACACATGTTGGTAAGCCTGATATATGAATAAATGATCAAATTGAGCGGAACGCCGGATTTGAGTACTTCTGATCAAGTGACAAAGTGATAAGTGGTAGCTTTAGCTACACTTATCTGATCAAGTGACAAGTGGAAAGTGATAAGTAATAGCTTCGGCTATACTTATCTGATCAAGTGACAAAGTGATAAGTGATAGCTTCGGCTACACTTATCTGATCAAGTGACAAGTGAAAAGTGATAAGTGATAGCTTCGGCTATACTTATCTGATCAAGAGACAAAGTGATAAGTGATAGCTTTAGCTACACTTATCTGATCAAGAGACAAAGTGATAAGTGGCTACACTTATCTGATCAAGAAACAAAGTGATAAGTGGCTACACTTATCTGATCAATAAACAAAGTGATAGGTGGCTACACTTATCTGATCAGGGACAAGTGATAAGTGATCATACGTAAGACCATAGTTATACTATGGCAAAGTGAAAGTGAAGTACTCAATTTTCCGTGACCGTTCCCTAATTTGATTAAGGATGGTAAGTGACAAATGGGCCCAAAAGAATTAAAGTAAATGGATAAGTGGTAGTGTATTTATATCAGGACGATGTTGTTATTCAAACTAAAGTGATATTTTCATTGCTAAATTGAGAATTTCATAAATGTGTTATTGAATGGTATAATCAATAAACATTTAGTTAAATGGTAAATACATATTAGTTTTGAATTTGATGTCATTGAATTGTACGTGAATTAAATGGAAATTGCTAGTGATATGATTTAAATTATGAGCATGAGAAATTGCGAATTGAATGAAATAGAAATGAAGCATTAAATTGCATGAGTATGTATCGGGTCTCGCAGGCCCTAATTATTATGATTATAATATTTTGAGGATATATTGTGAAAAGTTATAGAAACATGTTAATTATTTTGAAAGTTTTAATTTTGATGAAATTTTATAACTCGGTTAAATACGTTTACAAGTGTATGTGTTTTGGTAATGCCTCGTACTCTATTCCGGTGTTGGATACGGGTAAGGGGTGTTACACTTTTATTATGAGTAAGTCTTGAAATCAATGTCTATATATTTGAGAGACTTGCCTGGAAAAATGTACCGGGAGTTAGGCATTTAATCGGTTTTAATGAGAATAATTTGCAAGAGTGTTTTTTTGTTAGTGTAACCTTATGTTGTGCTTTTACTTGCCGTGGTCACAAGGGGTGATCATAGTGGTGAGAGTATTATATCTTCAAAGTGCAAGGATGAGAGAAACAATCACGGTATGTGTGATTGGGTAGGTTCACTTTGTAATTGTTGAAAAGTGTGCATATTTCTCACTGAGCTAGGCTCCGTAGGCATAAGGAAACCAAACTGCATAATCATCTCTTTGTGTCTTATGTGTTTATTGTTTTTCATTAGTGCTTGGAAAAGTGTCCACCAACTCAGGCACCAATTTGGTTATGCAACTTCTACTTTTAGCAATGGTTTTTTTGCTCATAATTGGTATCAAGCTTGCCACTTAAAGTAGCTAGTGGAGATCTAGAGTGTTGCTAAGATCTTAGATATGGAAGGTTCATCCACATGAATACCCTTTATGCTTGAAGTTGGCAGTTATACCTACTGTAAAGCACGCATGAAGGCCTACATTATATGCAATTTTCAATGGAGTGGATATGCAGGAATTCAAAAGAATTGCCAAATGCATTGCGACAAAAAAATGTTTGGGATATCTTGAAAACAGAACACGAGGGAACCTCCATAGTCAAAGATGCAAGTGCCGACTTCAAGATTTAAAAGTCTGAAGATGCAGGAGTCAAAGACAATTGGTGAATTTTATGCATTGTGTAACTTATCAAACCAAGCTTTTGCATTAGGTGAAGAGTATTCAAATTCGAAGCTGCTGAGATCTCTCCTTAAAAGATTTTCCATCAAGGTCATTGCCATTGAGGAGGCCAAGAACCTTGAACAATTGGCTATAGATGAATTCATACCTTGAGATGAAACTAGATGAAGCAAAATGAATAAAGGGAAAAAGAGATAAAAATATTGCTTTTCAAGTCAATGAGGAAGTGCTCACTTCTCAAAATGCTATCTCGGAGGACTTACAAGAGCATATAGCCTTGTTTGCTTAGAATTTCAATAAGGCATTCTAAAAAACAATCAAAGAGATTCAAGAAATTTGAAGTCAATACCAATTTTCCTAAAAGCAAGTCAAAGGGAGTTGTGATCAAATAAGACTTGAGAAGGACTAAAAGAAAGTTGTACAATGCTATGAATGCCAAGGGTTTGGCCACATTCAATCCGAGAGGGCTAACACTATGGAAAAGAAGAAAAAGTCTTTCTGTGTGACATGGAGTGATGAGGATTCCTCAAGTGGTTCTGACTTAGAAGATGATCATCAAAACTTTATTGCTTTCACTGCTAATATTGGAAATGAGGATTCTAATATAGAGTCTTGTGGTGAAATTGATGAAGACTTTCTGAAGACTTATAAAGAGATGTTGGGTAAATGGGAAATGGTGTGTGAGATCAACATTCAACCGTCTCAAGAAAACAAGTGTTTGAAAGATGTGAATGCTGTTTTGACCAATCAAGTGGCTGCAAAAGAAGCTTTACTAGTAGAAGAACTGAGCAACATGATGAAAATCAATGAAGAACTGGTTGATGTAAAGTTGATGCTCGAAAAATTTTACAACAATAACAATAGGCTTGATGAGCTATTGGCACCAGAAAAAGGGATCCATGTTGAAGAAAAGCCCATTGTATTCATGAAAGCCTCAACATCAAAGTTAAAAATTATATTTTTAAAAAGTTAACTAGTTGCTGACATGGAATGCAAGTGGAGTTCCACGTGGATGCCACATCAACAAAATTAGTAGGCATTAACATTTTCATCCATTTTAAGGTGATTTGACAAATAATGCAAATTAAAGGGCTACAAAATATGAAAAATTAAAGGAAGGACTCTTTTGTAAAGTTGGAGAGTGATTATGCGATACAATTATAACTGTAGTCCACCCCAAATGTTCATAATTTAATTTTTATGTTTTTATAATCTTCGAACAAGAAGATTGAAGTTGTTTTGTGTTTGAACAAATAGTTGTTTTTCTTTGCGAAATAGGCTTATTACTATTTTCCAAAAGCTAAAATATCAACTATTTCTTAAGCAAAACAACACAAATTACCAGTCTCTAGGACATCCTTTTTATTAATACAAAAGATCAAAATTATTTTCCACAAGTATAAATGGATAATACCTACATTTTTCTTTTAAGTTTTATAACTTTTTGTATTTTTCTCAAATTCAGAATTTAGTGTTACTTTTTACATTTTAAAATTTAGATTTAGCTCTTACCACTATTAAGTTCATTGCAAAGTATTCTTTTAATTACATTGCTATCAAGTGAGTATTTTTTTTAATTTCAAAATATCAAATGGACCAATTTAACAAAAAATTATCAGCGTTACTAATTGGACCTGAATTTTAAAATCTGAAAAACAAAGAGACTAAATTCCTAAAAATAAAAACAGAAAGGACTAAATTTTAAATTTGTAAAAGGTACAGAGACCTATAACATATTTTAACCTTTTGGAAAAAGGGCAAAAAAAATCTAAAGAAAAGCCTGAGAAAGAGAATGGCGGTGAAGTTGACAACAAAGCCCTACCAAATCACCACACACATGTTTGATATTCTTAAATAGAGGATTATAAATTTAAGGATATTTTAGAGGTCCTAATTTGTCAAAACAATTTGTATTTCTCTACTTCTCTCTACAAATTCATTCACTTAACTATACATTTAACCCAACCCATCAAATTTCTCTATAGTTATTATGGAAAATAATTAGATCCTATTAACCAATGTATATATATTATTTTTTTATAAAAAGAAATTTTAAAATATTAAGAAATCTAAAAAAATATTATTTTTATTTATGTTAAGTTGAACGTTTAAAAAAAAACTATAAACAGCAACGGGAGGAAAAAAATATATTAAACATTTTTTACAACCTTTTTTTAAGGATATTGTTTTTGGAAAGTAAAAATTTAAATGTTTAGTGTTGTTTTTTTAGACATTGTAAGAATTTAAGAATCGACATTTGCAAGTAAAACTAAACATTGCAAAAGAAATGCTAGAAACAGTGATAACTGCTTCAGGCATTGAGGAAAAAGAATGAAGAACACAACAATATGTTTATACAGTTCGGTTTCTCTACAACAAAACGACAAGATGACCAACACTGAGAATACCTTCAACAAGTCCAAGATAAGTTTTAAATATTTAGGATATGTTTCGTTTTGATCCAATCCAATCCGATCTTCAAAATATATTGCTATAAAATATTTGGACATCATAGATGGACTTATACACATACAAAGTATTGACAAAGATCAAAGCCCAAGTGTTTTGTTACAAAAATTTGCCAACTCTAACCATGACAAGTTTATGAGTTTGGGTAGTGGTAGATACTATTGGCCGATGCTCCTCGGCATGCCTTATAAACTGCGCCAACCGACATAATATTGTAAAGTAAAAATATGCATTTAAATTATTTTTAAATTCGTTAATATTACGATATTTCAATAAAAATATAAAAAATAATTAATTCTAACTCATTATTAATATTTTAATGTATAAAATATAAATTTTATAAACTATACTACATACAAATGTTTTAATTGAGATATGTAACGAGTCAACTCAATCGAGGAAATTACCTAGAAGCCATTTTTTTAATCTATACTATATATAATGTTTTTGACTAAATTGGTGTCACGAATCAACTCAACACCAACTCGATCAAAGAAATTACTGAAAAACTCATTTTTAATAAGGAATTGACTATTAAAATAATGGTATTTTAGTCTTTTTTACTATTTTTAAATGAAACTATTAGACAAAAATTTAAAAATGCAATATCTAAGGATTGAATCCAAGCTTAAAAAGAAGCTTAATCATAAATACTTCATCATTTTACCTCTAACTCAATTATTAATTAATTTTTGTATAAAAATAGTTTCAATATTATATTTTTCTTTCACCTGCATAGTGAGCGTAGTAAAATCTAATATCATATTATATATTTGAAACAAATTTTAATAAGAAAATAAGTACATACCCCATAAAAAAATATCAAGTAAAATACATTGAATTATAAAATGAGGTTAAATTTTCATTTGACTCAGGGTGGGTTTGGATGGGCGATTGGGTGCGGTGCGTTTAGTTTACTTTTTGTCTCACGCTACAGTATCTAATCTCACCGCCACCGCTGTTTTTACACTAATCGCAGGTAAATGCACCGCCCATCCAAACTCACCCTCAAAATGCTTTTTTTTTCAAATGCAAAAGCTAAAAAAATTGCTTTTGCGATTGAGTTTAAAAGCACTTTTGACTTCAAAAGGTGTTTGTTTAATATTGTTTATAGTCTTAAAAGTACTTTCGAAAAGTAATGCTAAACAAAGCTTTAACAATCGACTTGAAATTGAAGACTTGATATACAACTTTTTGTTATTTCATTCGTGGTTCAATCAAAATTTTTTTACATTTAAGAACTTATTTAATAACCCATCAAAAGATTGAACTGGTTGAGAATTAAATTTTCAATGATTTAATTTTAAAGAATATTTAGTAGTTTGCAATAAAAATCACTTAAAATTAAAAATGATAAATAGATAAGAAGTTTGTTCATATTTACCCTACATCTACTTCTTCAATTCAACCCCTTCCATTCATAAACTTTTCTCCGAAACATAAATAAAAAAAGAAATCTTCAATTCGTACTTGAAAAATAGTTCGTTCCAATTGTTGTTAGAATAGAAACGAACAAAAAGGTTAAATGCAAAGTAGGGAGATATAACATGCAACATGTGTTAATGTAGTCCAATGAATGATTATATTCAACAATTGTCCCGATCACCTATTGGTTTAAACTCAATCTACCATTACACAAAAAAGTAATTGCAACCCCAATACCTTAATTATTACAAATCACTCACCCAAATAGCATAAAAAACCTGTCAACAAAGACACTAAAAAACCACATCTTAAGCAACTTATTTATAGGTTGATACAAGAGTTCATCGAACAGAGTTTTGATAAATTTTAAACTCATATTTAAAATAAATTAGTCTTCTAATTGCTCTAAAACTCTCTCAAAAGATAATTGTCTTCACTTTAAACTTCATTAATTGAAGAATCTTAGCCGAAAACCAATTATTGTTTTGTCAAACATGTTACTCCTGAGCAAACCAGAAAAACATCAAACAGAAAATCCATTCTCTGATAGAACATGGAACCAACATATCAAGAACCCCAACATAAATCATTAATTCATCAATTATATGCGATTATGTTTTTTGTATTTGAGTCCCTTCTTCAACTCAGTCCCTTCTATTCATCAATTATTTATCACTTGTGGTGAGTATTTGCTGCCTTTGGTAGGAAACTCTTTGGATGAATTATTCTCAGTTGTATTTATCAAATTGCATAAACAAGATTTGGTGTATTTGCGCAAATTGTCCTTTACTTATTGTCTCTCAGCCTTGAAACATGTTGATAATGAAGATAAATTGTATTATTAAAAATTTATCAATACTTTTAATATATTTTTTAAAAGTCAGGTATAATGATATATTGGTTTTAAATAAGTGTTTGCATATAATAATATTCAACCTCATGCATTTTTCTTTATTTTTTGGGTAAATGCTTGAAGCTTAATCTTTTAGATGTTGTTCATTCAAGGGTAAAAGTGTTTAAATAAGAACTTTTTACGTATTTGAAAAAGAAAATTACGTAAATATTGACGTGTTTAGAATAAAACACATAACACTTGACTAAGTTTAATCTTCATTTGACCAGCACTCTTGTTTTTCAAATTGCATTAAAAGATATAAACCAATAAAAACAGAGTAACAAAGGGCAAACAAGTCAAGCAAAGAAAATATCTAGGGACTGAGATTTTATGTATTGACGTACCGTAAAAGCAACAAATGTAAAGGCTGATAGATTTTAAGCGGTGTTTTTGTATGTATCTCTAAAACACATCTTTAATTACTTATATAGCAATATAAAATGTAAATAATTAATGCTCCAAAAATTATATACATAATAAATATTTAATTTTTTGTTGTTTTTTAGCACTAAGTTATATATAAAAAAAAGTTTCACCTCAATTTTGAGATTTTATGCTAATTTCTTATTTAAAACAAAACAAAATAAAATTGGACTTTTCTATCGGATTTCATGTTGCTATTTTAACAGAAATAATTAACATATTAGTAATTTAGATTAAATCATGAATTATGAAATTAAAATATAAAAATCTCTTGAAATTTGTAATTTCTTTGAAAAAAATTCTCATTTTTTAATGTATTTGACAACCATGTTAAAATTTTTAGTTGATTTTTTTATTAAAAATATATTTGACTAAATTGCTTCATATTCATATTCGTATTTATCTTTTAATTCAAAACTACTAAAATAATATAAAATATTTTATTAATAATATTAAAATAAATAATAAATGATTTTCAAAACTCCACATATATTTTTATCAAACAATATAATTATATTTTGTAATAACAAAATTATGAAAACTTATGCTTTTAACCCTTGAAAATTTGTAAAATTTTAATTAAATCTTTTTAAAATAGATCATTACCAACGCATATTTTAACTCTTATAAAAAATATTAAGAATTATTTTAAATAATTGATTTTATTGTTATAGTTTATTAAAAAAAATTGAATGATTATGTTTTTATTATAATTTGTTTACCATTTCTTGTGTACTTTTTATTTATTTCAGAAGTGTTGTTCAAAATTTGTCATGTATTTATTTTTTAATATTTTACTATGCTTTATAAGGGGATTTCTCAATTTTTCATCCCGGTGGAGTCTAAAAGCTCTCTCGGCTGTAATGTATTGAATGCTATTTATTTATTAAATTTCTTTTATGATTTTTTTAAATTTTAAATTTATTTATTTATTTATTTACGAGTAAATTTATAATTGAATTGATTAAACAGAAAATCGATAATCTAGTAAAAATATCATCTTAAACCACATAAATCTAAACAAGTGTAAATCAAATGGCGGAGAAGTCGATAGAAGATGATAGACTGTCGACGTAGAGAATTATCAAAGAGAGAGAGAGAGAGCGCGTGTTAATATAAACCACATCTATCCTCTATATTTGCTCTTCGCCCGACCATTCCTGCTATCAGTTTAAAAGAACAAAAAAAGGGTAAAAAGAGGGTCTCTTCTCTCTGCAATTCCCAAAAGAAAAGACCCCTTTTTAGTATATTTTACTATCCATTTCACTCTCTATTCAATTTCACCCTCTTTCTTTTCGGTGAGTTATGGAACTTTCTTGAGGTTTAATTTTTTATGCTTTCTTATGGTTTCATGGTTTGGATTTTGGTTTTAGTTTCGTGGGTATTTGTTTTTTGAATAAAGAAAAGTTTGATTTAGGGTTTTGGTTGGTTTGGGTTTAATTGATTCTCTTTCTTGATTTCTTTATGCTAAAACCCAAAAAAACTTGGTGATTGGTAATGGATAAGGTGAGTAGCCCACCTGTTGACATTTTGTATAATTTCCTTCTATGGGTTATGATAATAGTAATGATTGCTAATGGATTAGCTCTGGGTATATTGTTTTGGGTTGATGAATTTATGTTTTGCTAGAAGTGCTTAACTCAGTGGTGTAAGAACTGTTAATTATCCCTTTTCTTGGTAAATTGTTTCCATTTTTAGTTGATTTTGAGATTATATATGTGAACCTTCATTTATTTGTGACTGTTCTTCCAAATCTCTTATTGTTGGTTAATAATTTGTAATATTTTTGAAGAATGCAAGTGTTGTTATTGTTTGTTTGGGGGGTTATTTAATTTATTTAGTCTTTGTCTTATCGCAGATAGTTTAGGAGTGATGGCTAAAGTTCTGGCGCAGTCGACTATTGTTCCTTCTCTAGTTACGAGTCGAAGTCATGGTCGATCCACTGGGAAATCGAAAAGGTCCGTCAAAATGATGTCTAGTTTACCAACACCTGGATTGAGGATAAATAGTTTCTCCGGGTTGCGGGGCTCAACTTCTTTGGATAATATGGTTAGAGTCGACCAAGATTTCCATTCCAAGGTTGCGATTTCAATCTCGTCTCGACGTGGAAGGGGAAGTAGGTGTGTGCCTAAAGCCATGTTTGAACGCTTTACTGAAAAAGCAATTAAAGTAATCATGCTTGCTCAAGAGGAAGCTAGGCGACTTGGCCATAACTTTGTCGGTACAGAGCAAATTTTGTTGGGTCTTATTGGTGAAGGTACTGGCATTGCTGCAAAAGTTCTTAAATCCATGGGAATCAATCTTAAAGATGCACGAGTTGAAGTGGAGAAGATAATTGGAAGGGGAAGTGGTTTTGTTGCTGTGGAAATTCCATTTACTCCTCGTGCAAAACGTGTTTTGGAACTCTCGTTAGAAGAAGCTCGCCAACTCGGTATCTTTATAGATAATTTACAACAGCTTTTAAATTACTTGTTGAATTTACTTTGATTAACTGGTATATAATCTTATTTTTATAACATTTCAGGCCATAATTACATTGGATCAGAGCATCTGCTTCTGGGGTTGCTTCGTGAAGGTGAAGGTGTAGCAGCACGTGTTCTTGAAAATTTGGGTGCTGACCCAAGCAATATCCGCACACAGGCAAGAAATGCCTTTATCAACTTTATCTTGTTTAAAATTTTTTATTTATATTTTAACAATTAAAGGGGGTTAAATCTTTACTATTTGATTGGCTAGGTTATTCGTATGGTTGGTGAGGGCAACGAAGTTAGTGTGGTTACCGGAGGATCAACTGGTAACACAAAGATGCCAACACTTGAGGAATACGGAACCAATTTGACTAAGTTAGCTGAAGAGGTAATTGGTTTTATTTATTTGTCATTTTCTTTTTATCATTTTGGTATTCATATTTGCTTGTTTTTAAAAAGTATTTTCTCTTTTTAGGGTAAATTGGATCCTGTTGTTGGAAGGCAAGATCAAATCGAACGAGTCGTCCAAATATTGGGTAGACGAACCAAAAACAACCCGTGTCTTATTGGAGAACCTGGTGTTGGAAAAACTGCTATTGCAGAAGGTCTTGCCCAACGAATTGCTACTGGTGATGTTCCTGATACTATTGAGGGCAAGAAGGTGCATATACATGTTCTTTTTACTATTAAAAACATTCTATTTTAGCAAAAGGGTTGAAAGAATTGACTTTGAAATTTCTTAATGCATGTGCCTAATTAGAATTTCCTTGATCCTACAACAATTAGAACAACGCATTTGTTATGGTTTTCTTATCAGGTTATAACTCTTGATATGGGTCTTCTTGTTGCTGGAACAAAATATCGTGGTGAGTTTGAGGAGAGGTTGAAGAAGCTAATGGAGGAAATCAAGCAAAGTGATGAGATAATATTGTTTATTGATGAGGTGCACACTTTGATTGG
Source organism: Gossypium hirsutum (assembly GCF_007990345.1). NCBI lineage: Eukaryota > Viridiplantae > Streptophyta > Magnoliopsida > Malvales > Malvaceae > Gossypium > Gossypium hirsutum. The sequence continues at coordinate 5,679,264 of NC_053443.1, forward strand.
AGCTGGAGCAGCTGAAGGTGCGATTGATGCTGCCAATATCTTGAAGCCTGCTCTTGCAAGAGGTGAATTGCAGGTACACTGCTATCGACTCTCTTAAGACTTCTATCCGGCTTGACTTCTCTCTTAAGGTTTCGCTGAATACTATAATCTTTTAGAGACTAGTTAATTTTTATATCCGGCTTCTAATTTGAGTTATGTGCGGTCTGCTTTTGCTGTTAATTTGAATTTTCTAGTTAGGTGTAAGAAACGCATGTCGAATTTCTACTACTGTTGAAATTATAGTATCGTTTACACTTTTACTTGAATTGATGTAGTGTATTGGAGCTACCACACTCGATGAATACCGAAAGCATATTGAGAAAGACCCAGCTTTGGAAAGACGTTTCCAGCCAGTTAAAGTGCCCGAACCATCTGTTGATGAAACTATACAGATTTTGAAAGGTTTGCGAGAGCGTTACGAGATTCACCACAAGCTTCGTTACACAGATGAGGCCTTAATCTCTGCCGCACAGCTTTCATACCAGTACATCAGGTACATGGTCATTTTATTTCATCGAGTTCCTTTATAGTCATTGAATCTGGAGTTCCCCTTTTTGTTCCTCATTTCGGTTTCTGTATGCTTCAGTGACCGTTTTCTGCCTGATAAAGCAATTGACTTGATTGATGAAGCTGGATCTCGTGTTCGCCTTCGTCATGCACAGGTATGCTTGTATAATAACCTAGTCATGAAGTGACTCTTACATGCTTTTCTTTCTCCAGTTCATTTCATGACATTGTTGATACAGCTCCCTGAGGAAGCTAGAGAGCTTGAGAAAGAGCTCCGGCAGATCACAAAGTCGAAGAATGAAGCAGTTCGCAGCCAGGACTTTGAGAAGGTACAGAATTATTTTGAGTTTCTTGGAGCCTTTTTTGCTGATTTCTCTTGGAGGGTGGATCAATGGTCCTTCCCCAGGTCCTAACTCTTGCTTTTTATGTTGTGGGTTTGGCATAAACAGGCTGGGGAATTACGTGATCGGGAAATTGAGCTCAGGGCTCAGATCACTGCAATCCAAGAGAAAGACAAGGAGATGAATAAGGCAGAGGCGGAGGCAGGGGATGGAGGGCCTCTAGTGACTGAAGTCGACATTCAGCATATAGTCTCTTCATGGACTGGTATTCCTGTCGAGAAAGTATCAACCGATGAATCCGATCGCCTACTTAAAATGGAAGAGACTCTTCATAAGCGAGTCATTGGTCAGGATGAAGCTGTCAAAGCCATTAGCCGTGCTATTCGACGTGCTCGTGTTGGTCTCAAGAACCCTAACCGGCCAATTGCCAGTTTTATCTTCTCTGGACCAACTGGTGTAGGAAAATCGGAACTAGCAAAGGCACTAGCTGCTTACTACTTTGGCTCTGAAGAAGCCATGATCCGACTTGATATGAGTGAGTTCATGGAAAGGCACACGGTGTCCAAGCTGATTGGTTCACCCCCTGGGTATGTTGGGTACACCGAGGGTGGTCAGCTAACTGAGGCTGTTAGGAGGCGACCATACACCGTAGTACTTTTTGATGAGATTGAGAAAGCCCATCCCGATGTTTTCAACATGATGCTTCAGATCCTCGAGGACGGAAGGCTCACAGATAGTAAAGGAAGAACTGTCGATTTCAAGAATACACTCCTGATAATGACATCAAACGTTGGAAGCAGTGTTATCGAAAAGGGTGGACGGCGAATTGGGTTTGATCTCGATTATGATGAGAAAGACAGTAGTTACAATAGAATAAAGAGCCTGGTGACAGAAGAACTGAAGCAATATTTCAGGCCGGAATTTTTGAACAGATTGGACGAGATGATTGTTTTCAGGCAACTCACCAAGTTAGAAGTGAAGGAAATTGCCGATATAATGCTCAAAGAAGTGTTTGACAGGCTTAAAAGCAAAGAAATCGAGCTCCAAGTGACCGAAAGGTTTAGAGAAAGGGTGGTGGAAGAAGGGTACAACCCAAGTTATGGAGCAAGGCCTTTAAGAAGAGCCATAATGAGACTTCTGGAGGACAGCATGGCTGAGAAGATGCTTGCAAGGGAAATCAAGGAAGGTGATTCAGTAATAGTAGATGTTGACTCTGATGGAAATGTCACGGTTCTCAATGGCAGCAGTGGCACTTCCGAGTCATTGACCGATCCGATTCCAGTTGTGTAAACCACATATAAGCCACTCTAGATATGTTGTTTTGTACCCTCTTTTTTCTTTTTCTTCTCCTTTTGATTGAACTGGCTATACTATTATGAAGTCTGTTTTGTTGGGAGGACTAGTTGGGCAGTTGAAATTGGAAGGCATTAGTTGCTTTTTGCATTTGGAAGTGTTGAAACTGTAAATCTTTTAACACTGAATTTGTGCATGCATGGTTGGAGTAGGCTTTCAACGAGGATGGTGGTTGGTAGTGTTGTTTTGCTTAGTTTATTTCACAATAAAAAAGTTTTAAATTTGTTCAAAATGTGATTCCTTTACTTTAGAACATGAATGATGAATCAAAATATTTTTTAGCTGCTTCTCTAATGGTTCATGTTTACAACCTTGTCAACATTTAGACCTAGTTTAGTACTTGAAATTATAATTTTGACCCAAGCAACAATTAAGTTCATTTGGTTAGTCAATTGCTTGTTAGTACGGTAGTAGATTTGGTTCATATTTTTCAATTAGATTATTTTAAGTCATTATAAATTTTATATTTTGGAATTTTAGCCTTAAAGCAAATGTTAGCCATTAATGAGATTCTTTTTGAATTTAATGTGTGGGAAATAACAAAATTTTTGAATTTAATAGTTGCCAAAGATTGAAATTTTAAAATTTAAAAAGTATTAAATTAAAGTATATAATTTAAATCCATAATTTTCACAAAATACAAATACTAATAATAAAATTTAATTAATACGAAAACATACCATACATGCTGAAGCTTTGTTATAAAAAGGGTTTTAAGCTTCTAACCAAGACATATGTTATACTTGAGTTAGGATTTAACACTAAAATTGAAATTAAGAAATTTATGTTAGGGGTGACATAAAATAATAACATTTTTGGAGTTAAAATAATTTAAATTGAATTATTTAGTTTTAAGACGGTAATTTTTCATTTAATTAAGGAGCTAAACTGTTGAAAAGGGCTAGGTATAAAATTATGCCATTGAGCCATGGGGCCAGGCCCTGTCCGCCCGTGGCTTCCTACCCATAATTGCAATAATAATGAAAAAAATATTTTACATTTTAAACTATTAGTTTATTTTAACATCTTGTAGTTGTAGTGCATTCCATATCATTGATTTTTTATCCAATCGGTTTGATTGATTTAAATTCAATTATTAGATCAATAATAATTAAATAAGTAATTAAAACTTCGTAAAAATTGAAGAAGTTAAAAGAATGTTAAATTGGTTCAACCTATTCAATTATTATTTTTGTCTTAATTTTTTATTTTTACTGATTCAAACAGTTTTTAATTCGATCGGTTCAATCTCTATATTTAAACTAGTATACCGATTGATTCTTGATCCAATCGGTTCGACCAATGAATGTAATCATGTTCTAAGAACATTAGTAACATTATCAAATATTAACGAAATTAAATTCAAAGACCAAAAATAAAAATAGACCTCGAATAAAAAATTATATTATCCCAACAAATAATATCTCACAATCTATTCTTAAACGTCACATCCAAAGTAGGAGGACGGGAAGGACCACTTGATGATGCCTTTATTGCTACCATGGCGAATTCAAAGCCTACCACCGGACTGAGTCAATACTTTCTGGAATTTCAAATGCTTAAATTCCAGTTTTAGTCCTTGTATTATACTCAATTTGAAAGATTAGTCAACTGAATGTGAAATTCTTTTTAAAAACTCAAAATTCGAAAATCCCTATATCATTTAAAATATCAAAATCGTTATTTTTACTAAATTTTGGAATTTTTTAACAACGTTAGTGATTGAGATTAGGTATAATATTAGTAATAGTAGATGAAAATAGTAAAGTTAAAATATGCAATAAATTATTGTATTATTCGTAAATTTAGAATTTAGTCTCTCTATTTTTTATATTTTAAAATTCAAATCTAATTGTTCATACTGTTAAGATTATTTTGTTAAATTTAAGTTTATTACAACATCATTTTTTTAATTACATTGTGACCAAATGAATTTTTTTAAAATTTCAAAATGTTACATCAAAAAATTTGATAATATTAACAATTAAACTTAAATTTTAAAATCTAAAAAATAAAAATATAGAGATTAAATTTCAAAATATTGTACCATTGGTGTAAGAGAAAGGAAGCTCTAAGCTAACCATAAATTTTTAATTTTTGAATTTAATCCCTAAATTCTTAAATTTAGGCCTCCTTTATATTGGAATTTTAAATACTTAAATTCTAGTTTTAGTGCTTCTATTATACTCAATTTGATTATTTTAAGGTTTATGCATTGTATTCTTTTATATACTTTTCATATATCATGTTTGGAGTTTGGGATTGCTCTTTTTAACAATGTTGTCTTTAAGATTCAAACTTCATTATCTTATTGGGAGTGTAATATGTCTTACCACTGCACCTAACATTTATTGGTACCATTGTACTTTGGTTTGACATAATTTAAGTCTCTATTGATGTGAATTTTTTGGTAAAACTATCATGGAGACCCTATACTAGAAGTCAAATTGCATTTTGCTCTCTTTACTCAAAAAATGAGCCAACTAATATTTGTACGTTAGATCAAAGAGTAAATTGGTCATTTCTATTAAAAAATTCATCCATTTGTACTATCCATGGATGATTTTTAACAGTAAAAAAAGATGAAGTTTCTAATAGAAAGATCAATTTACTCTTTGATCTAATGCACAATAACTAATTTACCTTTTTTTTCAAGTAAAGGGACTAAAATACCATTTGACTCCTAGTATAAGTTTCTATAAAACTTTCACCAAAATTCTTTTTAAAAACTTGAAATCTAAAATTGTTTATGTCATTTGAAATATGAAATTAAGGTAAATATTATTAATAATAGTATCCTAAAACCATAATTTGACACAATTCAAAAAGGCTGCCAAATGCAGAACGACTCCCCAAGTTGAAAAGTCTCCCACAATTTGCGAAAGCAAATATGCAATGGCTTACTTGTATATTTTGAACAATACATACATATGTATGTGTATATATACATATATATGTGTGCTTTTTGTGTTTGCATTTCAACTTGATCCCAGCAAACAAATTATTGCTATACCCCAAGAAAACAATGGCGATTTCCGATAATTCTTGCCAATCTCTTCTTCCTACTTTCCTCTATTCTACTCCTTCCTTAACCAAACGTCTCTTCAATTTGGAACCGTCTTTGATGAAAGCTGAACATCGATCGCCGTTCATTTCATTGGGTGATGTAGGGGGGAGAGCGAGTAGAGTTGTGGTACCATCGCCAAAGGAGGGAAAAATAGAGTTGTTCTCCCCAGCTTTTTATGCCGCGTGTACGGTTGGCGGGATGTTGTGTTGCGGCATTACTCACACCGCCGTCACGCCTCTCGACATTGTCAAGTGTAATATGCAGGTAATGCTTTCTTAATTTCTTCATCCAACTATCGTTTAGTGTTTTTTTAGGATGAATGTACTATTTATATCCATTTTACTGTTTATAAAAATAACTTTTTCGATATTCATGATTATTCTTTTTAATAATATCGTTTCTAAGTGAGGCAATATCGGAGGTTGGAAGGGATCCCAGCTCCTTATACTAGGAAAACCCAATTTGGGTTTTTTAAAGTTTATGAATTTTTAAGATAGTATATGTTAAAATTGTACTTTAACCCTTCAAAAAAGATAAAATTTTAATTTAATTTTTTAAAAATTAAAAAATATAAACTATTAAAATAATTAATTTGTATTTTAGCTCGCTGATCAGTAATACAATATATACTTTCTGATTATTCCCCTAATTCAAAAAGAAATGAGGGAATAAAGCTTAAAACCATGCTTGATCTTATGTTTAAGTAAATTAAATCAGTTGATTATTTTTTATGAATATAAGAAATATAAGAATTGAATTATTAAACATAGACAATATTATAAATGTGTTTTTTTTATTGGTCTTTGGTTGTTGATGATGCATGAATCAAGCTCTGTTGACTTTTCAACTTATGTCAAAATTTCTTGGGATTCAAGGGTTTGTTTTTGTTGAATCCTCAAGGTTTGGAACAACTTTTTGGACATTGAAATGTGTTTTGTCTTTTTTCTTGAATTAGAATTTTTAAATATAGAAAAAAAATGGTTGAATATGTGGCGTACACGACTAGTCTTTTCTTTTTTATCCCATCAGCCAATATTTTAATATCATGTGGTCAATACAAAAGTGCACATAATATATATTATTACTTCAGAGGTCCCTGTATTATAATGATTGAATTAAATTAGTCCTTTTATTTTTAAATAAATCAATTTAGTCCTCATACTATTAAAACGAATCAAGTAAGTCCAAATTGTAACAGAGTTAACATTTTATTCTGTAAAAAATATCTTGGAAATTACTTTTTTCCAATTGCAATTCAATTTCAAATAAAATATTTCATTTACAAAACCGTAAAAACTTTATAAATATTGACAATAGTAAATGTTAATTCTATTTCAATTTGGCTTTACTTGATTCTTTTTAATAATACAAAAATTAAATTGATTCATTTAATAGTAGGACTAACTTGATCAGGTCTTTATAATGGAGAGACCTCTAAGATATTCAATCTTTGCCATGTATAAATAGAAATGTTAGTTGAAATATCGTACAGACCCAACAAAAAATAAAGGCTAAACTACGGTAGAGGTCTCCCAACTATTCGTAGGTTTTTTTTTGTTACTCAACTATGAAAAGTTACAAAATGATCACTCAACTATATACTCAATTTTGGCTCGAAAATAATTGATTAATGTTCAAGTCAAACTTAAAAAATATAGCTTACGAGTATAAATACTCCTACTTGAATTCGAGTGTCAGTGTTTTGTATATATTTGAATACACATTAGATGTATGTATGTATAAAATTTGAGGCAACATGGCTAATAGGAATGGTGATGAAATCCATTGATCCAACAAAATACAAGAACATAACATCAGGGTTTGGAGTATTGGTTAAAGAACAAGGAGCTAAAGGTTTATTCAAGGGATGGGCACCTACACTTGTTGGTTATAGTGCTCAAGGTGCTTTCAAATACGGTTTCTATGAGTTCTTCAAGAAGTACTATTCCGATATCGCCGGTCCCGAGTATGCCGCCAAATACAAGACCCTCATTTATCTTGCTGGTTCTGCGTCGGCCGAGTTGATCGCCGATGTCGCTCTTTGCCCCATGGAAGCTGTCAAAGTTCGTGTGCAAACTCAGCCTGGTTTCGCTCGAGGTCTATCTGATGGCTTACCAAAGATCCTCAAAGCTGAAGGTGTTGCCGGGTATGACGTCCATATAAAATGCACCTTTATTTATTTGGATTTTAATATTAGACTTATCCGCGATATTTTTGAAATAGAATCGATGGTCAAACCAATTATGATATTAGTTCTCGGTTTGATAACTAATCTAATCATAAAAAAATTCTAAAAAAATTAAAAATAGTAAAAAATTATAAAAAACACAAATAAATAACAATGAAATAAACAACAATTATACACTCCGATTTAGGGTTAGTTTTTCATTTTCATTTTTCCTTCCTTTTAAATCATTTTCTTAATTGTTTTGATGGATTGGGTCAATTGGTTTTTTTTTTTCTTCTGTTCGATTATGAGTGATTGACTCTAAAGCTTATCTAATCTCTTTGTTCAAATTAATATACCAACCGATTTTCGGTCAAATCCAGTTTAAATAACATTTCTCTTCGTATCTAAAACATTTTATATCGAACCTCAAATTTAATTCAATCTCATCTAATGATTTATATTAGTATTATACATAATGATATAAATTTATAAAATGGGAAAATAGATCCACTTTTTTATGGTTTAGATGGATAATCCTATTATTGAACAAATCTAATTTATATAATAGATTTTATTTTTATTTTATTGCATGAAAATGTAACACCATATATAATCTCACTTCTTGTTTGTATAGGTTGTACAAAGGCCTTGTTCCTCTTTGGGGACGACAAATTCCATGTAAGCCATATATTATCACCCCTTTCATGTTTTTCGAAACTCTGGTGTTAGTATTTAAGATATATGTATATATAAAATTTTGCAGATACAATGATGAAATTTGCATCATTTGAAACAATTGTTGAGCTAATCTACAAGTATTCTATCCCAACACCCAAACAAGAGTGCAGCACAGCATTACAACTAGGGGTGAGCTTTGGTGGTGGTTACATTGCTGGTGTTTTATGTGCTGTTGTATCACATCCTGCAGACAACCTTGTTTCTTTTCTCAATAATGCTAAAGGGGCAACTGTTGGTGATGTAAGTGTAATAAAAATATATACTTCGTCCTTTTTTTTCCCCTGAAATTGGTAAAAATATCGCGGCGATAAGAGTCGGATTGCATTTTGCTCTCTACTAGAAATTATGGGCAAATTAGTTAATAAAAATACCATGGAGACCCTTGTCCTAAGAGTCGGATTGCATTTTGCCTCATTTACTAAAAAATGAACAAATTAGTTATTGTATATTAGATCAATGAGTAATCTGGTCATTCTATTAAAAGTTACATTCATTTCTACTATTAAAAACTAGTCCCTATATGTCAGAAGGAAGTACACATGTCATGCCATGTGTAACTATTTAGCTATTCTGTCAGCCACGCTAGTTTTTAACAGTAGAATTGGATAAAAATTTTAATCGAAAGGACCGGTTTGCTCTTTAATCTAAATAGGGACTAATTCGCTCATTTTTTTGAGTAAAGGAGGTAAAATGCAATCTAACTCCTAGTACAAGGGCCTCTATGGTACTTTTACTCAAATTAGTCATTGTACGATACATCAAGGAGCAAACTGATTTTTTTTTTAAATTCCATCTATTTTTACTATTAAAAACTTTTTCTTGTACGTCAGCATGATGTAAACATGGCATGCTACGTGTAATGAGGTAGTTACTCTGTTAACCACATCAGTTTTTAAAGGTGGAAATGGATGAAATTTTTAACAGAAAAAGCTAATTTGCTATTTGATCTAATACATATAGACTAATTTATTCATTTTTTAAATAAAAGAAGAAAAAATATAATCTGACTCCTAATACATGAATCTCTAAAATTGTATATGCATTTATATATGTAGATTTTGTTTCAGTTTTCATATATATATATATGTACACTTTAATTGCAGGCGGTGAAGAAGCTAGGAGTAATGGGTCTTTTAACTCGTGGCCTTCCTCTTCGTATTTTCATGATTGGAACCCTTACTGGAACACAATGGGGAATCTATGATTCATTCAAAGTTTTTGTTGGCCTGTAAGTTCTTCTGCTTGCAAATTTTGCTTACATTCTTATAATTCATGAAACTCAAAATTTTGTTTTAGACTTGAAAGTTGGGTTTAAATCGAATGTCATTGAATTTTAGGGATCTATTTAAAACTTTTAAAAAATTTTAGGGATCTAATTAAATTTTCTTTAAAATTTAGGAGCTTCATAAGAATTAAAAAAACCAGAACTTTTGGAAATCTCAACTACAATTTCTAAAAATTATGGGGGTCTAATTAAAACCTTTAAAAATTTGAAGGAGCATAATCAAAATTTTTCAAAACTTTTGTGGACCAAACCGTCTCTGGTTCCAACGTAGTTCCGCCACTGTTGGTAGCAGAGAGCAACTTGTGATTTAAACTAAGAAAATTGATTCAATCGTTTTAGTGGGTTTGGGAGGTTTGTTCAGATAAAGGTTCGGTTTTGTTAATTGTTTTGGTTGGTTATTGGTTTTTTAAATTTCAAATTGACTTAAATGAAAAAACAGACTTAATTTAATATATATTTTAATTATTTAAAATATATTTAAAATTTATAATATATAAAATAAATAAATATGATTCAATCTCAATACTCAAGCCGAGTAACTAAGGTTAGTTAATTGATCGAATAAATCAACTTAAAGTTGATTCAGTTACGTCGGTTCTTGAACTTTAGTTCAATTGGGTTGATTTTTGAGATTATGATAAATTAAGTTAGTTTAATAAAAAGTCAATCGAATCGATTGAAAGAACCAAATGTTCTTCCTAACTGCTGGGTATACATAAAAAAAAAGTCCATTTAAAAAGTAATCTAGCTTTGATTCTAATTTTTAAATTCGAGTCCGGTTTATTTTCTAAGTTTGCTTAAATAAATTTAACTGTTTTTATTTCCACGAAATTCATTTATATGTTGAATAAATCAAATGACCTTCAATTTGGTTTACATTTTGCAGGCCAACCACAGGTGGTGCTACTCCTACTCCTGCCACTTCAAAGGCATGAAAAAGTATTGTTCTTTTCAAACAAGATGCCTACTTTTTTTCAGTTTACAAATTTTGCCTTTATTGATAGAGCAATAATAGGGTTGATCAATGCCCACAAAATTAGTATTAGTTGCCACTTTCGTCTAAATTCTATTCTTTTGTAGACATGATTTATTTGTCAATCTTTTGAAGATTGTAACCAAAATTTGAAAATGATTAATGATGATTGGAACTTTGTTTTTAAATACTCTTGTTAAAGATTATATTTGATTGAATCCTAAGGTAATGAAGGTAGGGATGACAATGGAGTGGGATAGAGAAATGTAACACCCCATACTCGATTCGATCACCGGGTTCGAGCTACAACATGTTACATTCATTGTCAAAGCAACTAGGATTGAATATATTCAATTTCTACCATTATACATTTAACTGTGAGCAATACATGCATATAATATGATATACAATCATTCTTGGGTCTTACGCGAGCTTATGGAAGCTCTATTGGCAACCCAGGGTTGAATTAATACCAAATTATAATATTTTCAAAATTTGGGGTTGATGTTGCTGTTGACATCATTTTTTGGTTGAAAACGGGGTCGACTTGGGTTTTGACGAAAACGAAACAAACGGGAGTCGCCACCAATCCTTTTTAATGAGGTGTGATTGGATCACCTCAAAAACATGGTTATTTTTAATAAACGGTTTAATTTTATTAAAACAACGATTTTGGTCCACGAAATTCAGAAAACGGGTTCGGAAGTCAGTTACGTACGAGGAAGGATTAGCACCCTCGATACGCCCAAAATTGGTACCTAGTCGATTACTTAATGTCTTGATGTCGAGAATCGAGAACTTGGAAAAATTAAAAATACGATCCTTGTATTAAATAAAAATTTGGGAAAAGAAGTATATTTCACGTTAATCGAGAAAGAGAAACATATCTAGTAAGTTAGGATACAATGTCTCGAATTCTCGAAACATGAATGAATACTGAAAATTTGCTTGTTTAAAAGGTATTTAGCTATCTCGGATTTAAAAAAGGGATCACGACCAGTAAGTTAGGACGCGATCTTTTTAATTCCCGATATCGTTTAAAACTTGAGTTTGAAAAGACTCGTGTAATAAAGTTTGAAAGAATATTCAATTGTTTAAATCAAATGAAGAAATCGCAACCCAATACGTTAGGGCACAATTTCTCAAAATATTAAACATTGAATATTGCATTTATTTCGAAAAATCCTCGTTTCGAGAAAACAATGTGTCACATCCAATGCATTAGGACACAACATATTGAATTCTCGATAACGAGCTTTTTATCATTTTTAAAAGAGTAATCTCAATTATTTAGGTCAAACGAAGAAAATCGGAACCCAATACGTTAGGGCTCGGTTCTTTCGAAGATCTCAAATATCGAGTATTACTTATATTTTTAAAATTTCTTTTTGAAATCTAAATAAAAATGGGTGTAATGGAATAACAATGATAATGATGTAAGTAAACTAATACAATCAAAAACAAAAGATAAATAAACGAAATCACACATATATATAAATAAAATCAATCACGTATGCACCATAACAAGAAATAAACAAATAAAAATTCTAAAGCATAACAAATAATAATAACGGATATGTAAATAAATAAATAAATGAAGAAAATAAATAAAAGATATACATATAAGGATTATAAAATATAAAAATATAAAATTTAGGTATGTACGTTATAAAAACGTGTGTATGTACATAAATTTATAAAAATATGGAAAAAATGTATATGTGTATATGTATGTATATTTACAAAGGTTAAAATATGTACATATATATTATAAGAAAGGTATACATAAATATTGCAAAATATAAGAATATATGCATATAGATGAAAAGATATATACATATGTGGAAAATAAAATAAATTGAAATGACATAATATATATAAACAACATACGTATTTTAATATATATAAAAACATATATATATGCATATAAAATTGAGTAGGTATATTAAACAAGTTAATATATATATATATATAAACAATTGTATAATAATATATTAAAACAAATATATTTAAAAATTTCATAAGTGAATATAAGAAAACATAATACTAACAATAGTATTAATAAATATAATAATAATAGTAAAGATAATAATGATAATAATAATAACTAAATAATAATAATAAATTGCTAAAATATGGACTGAATCAAAATAAAAACGAAAGTATTGGGCTAAATCGAAATAAGAAAAAGCAAAAGGGACTAAATCGCGTAGCGCGCTGAAAGAAGGGGAACCAAAATGGTAAATACCCCAAAGAACCAAAACGCTACGCTTAGATGAGGACTAAAATGAATCAAAATAAAACTTTATGGCCAAATTGAAAATATGCGAAAAACTTCCATGAAAGCGCTACAAAATCAAAAGGACTATTTGCGCAAATATTCCAACTGAAGAAAAAGCACGGATCTTCCCCCTGAGTCGGGTCACCGCGCGGATCAGAGACCAAAACGACGTCGTTTTGGTCTCTGAACCTTAAATTCAAAACGACGCCGTTTTACAGGGTATTTAATCCCATTTTTTTGCTTCACGAAAACATTTCAGCCATTTTTTTAAACTAAAAGGGAAACCCCTTTTCTCTCAAAGAAGTCCGGCCATGTGGGGTTCCTGATGCGCCGCCGCTCGGCTCGCCGCACCGCCATTGCTCCGACGATCGACGAAGCGCCAAATAGGCGCGGCAAACCCTGTCCCGGTGAGCACCTCTCCTTTTTTTATTTATTATATTGTATATACGTAAATAGATAAACAAAAAATGATAAAATAAAATAGGAAAAGGATTAAACTATCAAGAGAAAACCGAATACAAAGACACTAGAAATCACCTTTGAAACTTAATTTTTATTTCTTTGCTAATATCTTTTTTGATACATCAGATTGCTAACCAAAGAAGAAGAAACAATTACATTTTTTGATGGCTTTTATAGCCGATTTCTGCTATTGTTTGTGCTTGGTTTTTCTTTGTTCCTTCTTTGCAGGTGACAGCGCAAGTGGCATGGGAGCGGTGACGGTGATTGACGTGCGGCGATGGCTGTGGCTAGGGGTAGGGTGCGGCGCCAGAAGACCAAGAGTCAAAGCATGCGGCGCTAGAGGCAGAGCCTAGGGTTTCAGACTGAAAACCCTAGGCAGATATTTTTTAGAGAAATTGGGCCTGGGCTAATGGGCTCCGGGTTTGGGTTAGGTGTTGTATTGGGTTTGGTTAGGCAGAATATTGGGTTGATGGTTACTGGGTTAGGTCTAGGTGGGTTGGTATTTGGGTTGTTTTGTAATGGGCTTTAGGGTTTGTTTGGGTTAAGGTTTTGTTGGGCCTGGTTTGATTTTGTGAGGCCCGGGCTAAATTTGGGCTGTACAGCTGCCCCTCTTTGCTTCGTTGTCGTGTAACGGGAATGAAGCAAAGACTAAGAAAGACCAAATTTGCCCGGTCTCGCCGAGTCTTGACTTCTCTTGACGCTTCTCTTCAAGTAGCTTTGTTTCAATCCACTGCGGCTTGTTACTTCAATCTACTCTATTGTACTTCAGAAAGATCTGACTTGTAGCTTTAATCTTCTTCGCAGCAACTTCAGGGGATGAGGTTTGTGGTTTTAGTTTGCTCCACTGCAATGTTAGGGAGATAAAATCTGAAATTCCTCGGTCTGTTCCACAGTAATCTCAGGGAGATAAGACCTGATGCGATCTACTCTGCTGTAACTTCAGAGAGATAAGATCTTTTATTTTAATCCGCTCCACTGTAATCTTAGGGAGATAGGATTACTAGCTTCGATCTGCTCCACTGTAATCTCAGGGAGATAACATCTGAAATTCTTCGGTCTGTTCCTCTGTAATCTCAGGGAAATAAGACCTGGTACGATCTACTCTACTGTAACTTCAGAGAGATAAGATCCTTTATTTTAATCCGCTCCACTGTAATCTCAGGGAGATAGGATTACTATATTCAATCTGCTCCGCTGTAATCTCAGGGAGATAAGATCTGCAATTCTTCGGTCTGTTCCACCGTAATCTCAGGGAAATAAGACCTGGTGCGATCTACTCTACTGTAACTTCAGAAAGATAAGATCATTTCTTCAATCAGCTTCACTGCAACCGATGGAGGCAAGGCTTTGTTTTCGATCTGCTTCGTTGTTAACGCAGGAAGGCAATATCTGCTATATTCAATCAGCTCCACTACAACCGATGGAGACAATGCTTTGTTTTCAATCTGCTTCACTGTTAACGCAGGAAGGCCAGATTTGCTATCATCAACCAGTTCCACCGCAACCGATGGAGACAAAGCTTGTATCTTCGATCTGCTTCACTGTCAAGGTAGGAAGGCAAGATCTGTTGTCTTTGATCTGCTTCGCAGTCAGTACAAGAAAGCAATATCTGATGTCTTCATTGATCTGTTCTCTGGGGAACAGGACCTGTATGTTCTATTTTATGAACCTAATTGTGCGTAGTGATGAGGATGACATGATCAGAACGAATCAAATGCTCCTAACTAGATGTGTATGAATGACATGCAAAATGTCATGAAAATGATTCCTTAATGCTTAGGTTATCATCACACAAAAGCTTATTAAGGCTTTATCACTGACTTGCTACACCGCCTTCTTGCTCGGCTAGCATATCCAAAGAAATACTTAATCTGATTGCCCCCCACTGTGAACGTCAAAGTTCAATCCACTGGGACATAAAATTTGCACCATCAATCTCCCACTGTAACCCAAGGGTAGAAAGGTATGGCTTTTCTCAATCTTCTCCTATCGCAATTCAATGATATTGAATGTGAAACTCTTTGGTCCTTTACCTTATCCCCAAGGTGTCATACCAAATGCTCATGCATAATTGCAAAATTTTCTTCTCCGAGAAAACCTTTTCTTATCACTCGGTGATCCTTGCTTGTTTGTTCATTGAAGCTTTGTCACCAACACGACATCTTGTCATTTTGTTCAATCAATTTTTGGACAACAAAATCTGAAAAGATAGCCTTTAACTTAGACTATTCCCTCTTAGATATTTCACCCTTTAAACTTGGTGTTTTCTAAACAATAGTCCTATTTTAGGTCCCTGTATTATTTAGAAACTTCTAGAGTAATATGCAAAACTTCCATTGTGAAAGTATTATTAGTCCATTAATCATTATTCTAATGCAACATGCTTGCATAAAAATCATAACGATAGGTAAAATAGAATTGATTTGAGAGCATAGCTCGAAATGAATAAATTATCAAGGATAGCAAGAATAAAAAGAGGAATTGATTAGAACATGTATCTTGAAAAAGAAAGAAGTATTCCAAGAATGAGAAATTCAATATATAAATAGTATGAATGTCAGGTGCCCCAGATATCGCAGCTTGAACTTCTCTGTACAAACTTTCTGAAGACTTTCCTGAGTTTGACATGTATTTAAGAGATCTACAAGACTTTATCGATGCCCCAAGATGTCGTCCTACCCTTTCAGGTATAGCAGGATCACCACATGCCCCAATCTGATCACTTCATGCCCCATTCTGATCAATATTTGAGCCGCCCTTTTCGGGTTTTCAACTCAAATCCCCTTTGGCCTAAGGTGCCCTTTGCGGGTTTTCCCCTTAGCCTCTCCATTTTTACTTTTTCATTTTTTTCATTTTTTTTCATCTTTTTTTTGACTCAAAGTGCCCTTTTGCAGGTTTTCACATTGGTCCTTCCTTCTTCTTTAAACGAAGTGTTTCTTGACTGGATCCGAGTTTATAGGATTAGCAATCTCACTCAAGATCAGTGCTCCTCTAAAAATGGTCTTCTTTACAACATAGGGACTTTCCTAGTTTGACATTCATTTTCCTTTAGAATCCTTTCGTTAAGAAAGAATCTTTTTCAACATCCAGCCCTCTTGTGGAATTCTCTGAGACGAACCTGTTTATTATGGGCTCATATTATTTATTTATGGTACATCTGACCCTGATGAATAGCTTTTAACCCTTTTCCTAGGGCCAACTGATCACATCGCGATTGGATCCCTTCAACAAGCAATGAGGGGATTTTAATAGGTAGAACTACCTCAATCCTGTAAACCAAAAAGAGAGGTGTTGCCCTAGTACCGATGTTCGACAAACAATGAGGGCAAATGGTAATTTCTCACGTCAATCCTTGTAAGTCTCAGTCATTTTCGTTCAATTTTCGATGTTCAACTCTAGGAACTTCAGTGACGAATCGTGGTGTCCACTTCTGAGTTAATTTGAGACCTCAGCTATCATGCTATTGTTTAAGCTCAATGCATTCTCCAATACCCTCTTCTCTGAAATTTTGTATCGGTATACGATGACTTTGGCTCATGAAGTAGCCTCTCAAAATGAAGCAATGCCCATTAGAATTCTTCGATAATGGTGATGTCCATGCCCCATCTTGCTCAAAATTTGAGTCGCCCTTTTTCGGGTTTTCAACTTAGATCCACCTTTGATTAAAGCGCTCTTTGCGGGTTTTCGCCTTGACCTCTCATTTTCTTTTTCTTTTTTCTTCTTTCTTTTTCTCCTATTTTTGGCTTTGATTGATTGATTTGTTTTTTTTATTTTTGATTTTTTTTTATTTTTTTTTTGAGTCTGAACTCATGAGATCAGGCAAGTCCGGGTCATGCTTTTCGACTAGAATCAATGTTATTCTAAAGTCTTCCACATAAGATCTTCCACTTTTATCTTGTATGTGAAAAACCTTCTTTGGTACCAGATTTCTTTCATAAAGCTCTTTTGGGACGCAACTACGACAGTCCAAAAACATCTTGAAATGATAGAAACTCGACTTCAAATGGGCAAAGCTATGCTGACTCAACGAGAGAGGCATTGCCCTGGCAAAGAATTGCATCGTTCGCACTGTAAATTTCTGACATCGTGCTATTGTGCAGGTTTTATTATAAGAATCGAGGCATACCCTGGTATGATCATACAAAGACATCTTTGAACTCTAGAGGTAACTCAACAAGGTTTTGCTTCGTCTCTGTGGTTAGGTCAATTCTAGTCTTCACCAAGTTCACAAATTCTAATGATTCCTTGAGAGGTAGGACCTGTTTATCCTCTTATTCTACCATCCTCAACAAGTCCAGAGATAGGCTACAATCTATGTCATCTTCAAAGGCGTGAGATCCCTCTAAACACATGTCTCGCTCAAAAGGAGATTCTAAGTCTGTAGCAGTGTCATTCATATCGTTGATATCCAGGGACCTACTGTAGGTACAAAAGAATATACAAAGAATGTATGAATTTAAGAATAATTATTTGCACAGTATGATTATGAATGAAAAAATGATTTGGATGAAAGAATAAAAGAATAATCATTCAAGAAATGAAAGAATATTGGTTCAAAAGATCGCAAAGATGCATTCTATTAAAATAATGACATTCAGACATGAGCCTATTTCACAAAAGACTTCTTGTTGCCTCTAGGCTAAAAAGCAACAAGTGTGTTTTGAATATTACTCTGAGTAAGCTCTAAATACTATAGGGGTTCCTTTAGGACACTCCCAAGTTTATAGGGGCGAACATCTAATAAGATCTCTTCTCCAGTTGCTTCTTCGTATTCGGCACTGATGTGAACGTTTCCCAACATCTCTTCATTCATCGCATTTCTTTCATTATCCGTATGATTGAGTAGCGAGTTTTCTGTACTGAGTGAATCCTCAAATTTGACGATGCCCATATTGATAAACCTTTCGACCAACTTTTTAAAGGCAATGCAGTTTTCTATAGAATGCCCCGTAATTCCCGCATGATAGTCACATTGCGCATTTATTTTATACCATTTGGGGTACGGAGGTTGTAAAGGCTTCAAGTAGAAATGGGAGACAACATGTGCGTCAAATAAACTCTGATACAGCTCCTGGTACGACATTGGGATTGGTGTAAATTAAGACTTCTTAATGCTTTGCTTAGTGCCAGATTCATGTCTTGGGGATATTTGATGGCCAGTAACAACCGACCTTTGCTGACCTGCGGTAATCGGCTTTGAATAACCCTCATTATGCCTACCCGCATTGCTCACCTCATTTTTCCTCTTCCTCGAGACCTTTGAAGTATTGTTTTGGGAGTTCCATTCTTGCCCTTTCCATTTGTAATGATCTTCGAATTGTTTTGAGAACTCTACCCTTGCCTGTTTTGTTCCCGCTAGATCATCAAGGACAACAGAATTAGTTAGATTGCCCCTCAGATTGGAACCTGAACCTGTCGCGAAATTCGCCGGTGTCGAGGTATTGGTCTGGATGTTGACAGTTACCCTTTGTGGATATATGTTTGGTTGTGCTTGGATGTCGGTTGGAGTAAAGTCTGGAAGATATGCAGGACCTTCATTATCATTCCCAAAGTAAACCACTGGGTTTTTTCCTTTCTCTAACTTCATATCCAACAACTGGGTTAACTGGCTCATCAGATTTCTCTGGACTTCTAGCATCTGATCCTTCACATCTTGTTGAAATTTGGCCAATTGCTCTAGCATCTGTATCTGCATTCGCTCTAATCTCTCCAACCTTTGGTCCATTCCTTTAGTTTCTATTCGGGTACCGCAAAAATGTTGGTTTTCCAAACTTTTCTGAAACAATTTTACCTAATTAGGGTCACTTCGTGAAAATCTAATGCATATGATGCAATGTAATGCAAATGCATAAAATGAATGCCTAAAGAGACGTTGATTCTGATTCAATTACATTTAGGAAACTTTTCTAGAAAGTAAATTCCCTTACACAAAACGGATACATGTACGACCTCACCCTCATATTCCAAGAAACAACATCGGTCTTTTTCTTCATCTGCATGCTTGAGGTAATCTCGCCAATAGATGCCATTGCTAACTCATTTTCTTGATCTTGGTCGCGATCCATCATCTGCCCATCTTCAAAAGGCTCATCAACTTGTCGAAGGCTTTTGGACAATCATCTCGAACCCTTAGGCCACGAAGTAAATATCACGAACTCTTTCATCGCCCTTCTTGTGTTTCTCGGAATATATTTGGAAGTCGTATTGTTTTCCACTTTATCAAGGAATCCATATTCCATGACAAGCTTTCTAATTTAGTAATCGAACTTAAATCAATATCTCTTTCCTAAGATGCAGATGCGATGCAATCATAATCAAAGTACAATAAGAAGAGTTAGTACAAAAACAAACAAGGAAAACAGAAAGTATCTAATCGGGTGACTACTAGGGTTTGGAGTGGCTCTATCTAGGTTAAGTTCCTAAGTCCACTATATGAGGTTTGGCTCTAAAGTAAGGGTACCCAAACCAGCACATTCCTCGATCTTCACCCATTATAGGCTCATATAGGCCGAGTTTGGTTCAGGGGAATACATTTCCCTATGGCTGCACGGAGATGAAAATCTCACGAAGACATAAGTACAGATGTATCCCGAAAGTGATCCACTATCCTGCACGGAGGTGAAAACCTCACGAAGGAGTAGCTTCTCACTCCCACTTAAGAAGGTGTGACCAAAGGTCATGCAATGCAATGCAGATATATAAAAATTTAATATACCAAACATGAGAAAAACTATAACTCAAAACAAATGAAATGCAATGAGAGGATCGTATATTTAAATCAAGTTTTCAAATTTCGACAAAAAGACAAAAAGTAATCAACCCATGACTTGACTCTCTTATTTAAATTCCCCAGTGGAGTCGCCAAGTTGTTGACACCATTTTTTGGTTGAAAACGGGGTCGACTTGAGTTTTGACGAAAACGAAACAAACGGTAGTCGCCACCAATCCTTTTTAATGAGGTGTGATTGGATCACCTCAAAAACATGGTTGTTTTTAATAAACGGTTTAATTTTATTAAAACAACGATTTTGGTCCACGAAATTTAGAAAACGGGTTCGGGAGTCGGTTACGTACGAGGAAGGATTAGCACCCTCGATACGCCCAAAATTGGTACCTAGTCGATTACTTAATGTCTTGATGTCGAGAATCGAGAACTTGGAAAAATTAAAAATACGATCCTTGTATTAAATAAAAATTTGGGAAAAGAAGTATATTTCACGTTAATCGAGAAAGAGAAACATATCCAGTAAGTTAGGATACAATGTCTCGAATTCTCGAAACATGAATGAATACTGAAAATATGCTTGTTTAAAAGGTATTTAGCTATCTCGGATTTAAAAAAGGGATCACGACCAGTAAGTTAGGACGCGATCTTTTTTAATTCCCGATATCGTTTAAAACTTGAGTTTGAAAAGACTCGTGTAATAAAGTTTGAAAGAATATTCAATTGTTTAAATCAAATGAAGAAATCGCAACCCAATACGTTAGGGCACAATTTCTCAAAATATTAAACATTGAATATTGCATTTATTTCGAAAAATCCTCGTTTCGAGAAAACAACGTGTCACATCCAATGCATTAGGACACAACATATTGAATTCTCGATAACGAGCTTTTTATCATTTTTAAAAGAGTAATCTCAATTATTTAGGTCCAACGAAGAAAATCGGAACCCAATACGTTAGGGCTCGGTTCTTTCGAAGATCTCAAATACCGAGTATTACTTATATTTTTAAAATTTATTTTTGAAATCTAAATAAAAATGGGTGTAATGGAATAACAATGATAATGATGTAAGTAAACTAATACAATCAAAAACAAAAGATAAATAAACGAAATCACACATATATATAAATAAAATCAATCACGTATGCACCATAACAAGAAATAAACAAATAAAAATTCTAAAGCATAACAAATAATAATAACGGATATGTAAATAAATAAATAAATGAAGAAAATAAATAAAAGATATACATATAAGGATTATAAAATATAAAAATATAAAATTTAGGTATGTACGTTATAAAAACGTGTGTATATACATAAATTTATAAAAATATGGAAAAAAATGTATATGTGTATATGTATGTGTATTTACAAAGGTTAAAATATGTACATATATATTATAAGAAAGGTATACATAAATATTGCAAAATATAAGAATATATGCATATAGATGAAAAGATATATACATATGTAGAAAATAAAATAAAATGAAATGACATAATATATATAAACAACATACGTATTTTAATATATATAAAAACATATATATATGCATATAAAATTGAGTAGGCATATTAAACAAGTTAATATATATAAACAATTGTATAATAATAATATATTAAAACAAATATATTTAAAAATTTCATAAGTGAATATAAGAAAACATAATACTAACAATAGTATTAATAAATATAATAATAATAATAGTAAAGATAATAATGATAATAATAATAATAACTAAATAATAATAAAAAATTGCTAAAATATGGACTGAATCGAAATAAAAACGAAAGTATTGGGCTAAATCGAAATAAGAAAAGGCAAAAGAGACTAAATCGCGTAGCGCGCTGAAAGAAGGGGAACCAAAATGGTAAATACCCCAAAGAACCAAAACGCTGCGCTTAGATGAGGACTAAAATGAATCAAAAATAAAACTTTATGGCTAAATTGAAAATATGCGAAAAACCTCCATGAAAGCGCTACAAAATCAAAGGGACTATTTGCGCAAATATTCCAACTGAAGAAAAAGCGCGGATCCTCCCCCTGGGTCGGGTCACCGCGCGGGTCAGAGACCAAAACGACGCCGTTTTGGTCTCTGAACCCTAAATTCAAAACGGCGCCGTTTTACAGGGTATTTAATCCCATTTTTTTGCTTCACGAAAACATTTCAGCCGTTTTTTTTAAACTAAAAGGGAAACCCCTTTTCTCTCAAAGAAGTCCGGCCATGTGGGGTTCCTGATGCGCCGCTGCTCGGCTCGCCACACCGCCACTGCTCCGACGGCCGACGGAGCGCCAAATCGGCGCGGCAAACCCTGTCCTGGTGAGCACCTCTCCTTTTCTTATTTATTATATTGTATATACGCAAATAGATAAACAAAAAATGATAAAATAAAATAGGAAAAGGATTAAACTATCAAGAGAAAACCGAATACAAAGACACTAGAAATCACCTTTGAAACTTAATTTTTATTTCTTTGCTAATCTCTTTTTTGATACATCAGATTGCTAACCAAAGAAGAAGAAACAATTACATTTTTTGATGACTTTTATAGCCGATTTCTGCTACTATTTGTGCTTGGTTTTTCTTTGTTCCTTCTTTGCAGGTGACAGCGCAAGTGGCATGGGAGCGGTGACGGTGATTGACGTGCGGCGGTGGCAGTGGCTAGGGGTAGGGTGCGGCGCCAGAAGACCAAGAGTCAAAGCATGCGGCGCTAGAGGCGGAGCCTAGGGTTTCAGACTGAAAACCCTAGGCAGATATTTTTTAGAGAAATTGGGCCTGGGCTAATGGGCTCCGGGTTTGGGTTAGGTGTTGTATTGGGTTTGGTTAGGCAGAATATTGGGTTGATGGTTACTGGGTTAGGTCTAGGTGGGTTGGTATTTGGGTTGTTTTGTAATGGGCTTTGAGGTTTGTTTGGGTTAAGGTTTTGTTGGGCCTGGTTTGATTTTGTGAGGCCCGGGCTAAATTTGGGCTGTATAGTTACGACTTCGGGAGTTCCTCGTCGTGATGCAACATATTGACTAGGCTCGTCGTGGCAACAAGGGTTCGACGTCTTGATGTGACCATTTGTTTCTAAATGGTCTAAATTGGTACCTCTTCAAAATGGCCTAACCAATTGGCCAAGTTCACTTTCAACCTACTAAATACAAAAAAAACACATTTTCAATACTTCATATACCACCTTAAATGTTTCGGCCCAACCAATTCATCAAATTTCTCATTCAATTCAAGAACTAACCTTAACATACAAGCCCATTTCTATCATTACCATTCAACATATAAGTTAGTTTCATGGCACAAACCATTCAAAACATTTGTCAAATGTACATACTCAAATAGACTATAACATAATAACATTTTATGCATTTCAAACCTTGTGACATATTCAAATACATAATCTTACCAAATGACCATTTCTAATATACCAATTCTAACTTGAAATGTTCACAAAATCACATATTATATGTCACACCCGGTTCTCATTAATGACCCAAAGATAAAGGAATTAGGAGTGAATTGAATTAAATAATGAATTGGTAGACCTAACTGAGAAATTTAGATATTTTAGCGACTGATGGGCAATTAGTTGGATTTCAATTCTGGTTTGGTTAAGATGGAACCGACTGGTTTCATAAGTGGGAGACATAATGATTATTGGCGATAGGCTAATAGAGGATGAGAAACCGTGTAGGGGAGTTATATATTTGGGAGATAAGGGACATTCCTACAAAAGGAATTTTTTTCAATTCCATTTACAATTTCCTCTCATCTTCATCGTCTTCTTCGGTTGTTCTAAAGAAGAGGAGGATTTAGAAGAGTTCTGCATGGAGCAGACACTACACCAAAATAGGCTTTTAGCGGCGTTTTTAGCGGCGTTTGGATAAAAAACGCAGCTAAAGATCGATCATTAGCGGTGCTTTACGGAAATCGCCGCTGAAAATAAGCATTAGCGGCGTTTTTGAGAAAGCGCAGCAAAAAACCTAAGCCCAACGACGCCGTTTTGTGAGCTTTTGTTGATTTAGCGGCGTTTTTAAGAAAGCGCCGCTAATGCTCAGGGCTTTAGCGGCGTTTTTGAGGAAGCGCCGCCAAAAAACCTAAGCCCAACGACGCCGTTTTGTGAGCTTTCATTGATTTAGTGGCATTTTTAAGAAATCGCCGCTAATGCTCATGGCTTTAGCGGTGTTTTTGAGAAAGCGCCGCAAAAAAACCTTAGCCCAACGATGCCGTTTTGTGAGCTCTCGGGGATTTAGTGGCGCTTTCATAAAAGCGCCGCTAATGCTCAGAGCTTTAGCGGCGTTTTTGGGAAAGCGCCGCAAAAAACCAAAGCCCAACGACGTCGTTTTGTGAGCTTTCGGGGATTTACGGCGTTTTTAGGAAAGTGCCGCTAATGCTCAGGACTTTAGCGGCGTTTTTGGCAAAAGCGCCGCAAAAAAACCTAAGCCCAATGATGCCGTTTTCTAAGCTTTCAAGGATTTAGTGGCGTTTTTATGAAAGCGCCGCTAATGCTCAGGTTTTTAGCGGCGTTTTTGGGAAAGCGCCGCTAAAAATATTTTATCTTAATTGGTTTATTCATATTAAATAAAATTCAATTTATTTCTAATTGAATATTTAAAATCTTCAGAAAAAAGTAAGGACACGTAGAAATAATTTGAAATAAAACACATGAAAAAATTAAAATACTATTATTTAAAATAATTGTAAGAGAGATAATAATAAATTTGTTTAGGGTTTTGGTTTAGGGTATATGACTTATTTAAGATTTAAGGCCGGTTTAAGAGTTCATATTTTAAGGTTTAGGGAGTATGAGTTTAGGGATTATGGATTAGGGATTATGGATTAGGGGTTGGTATTTAAGGTTTAGGGGTTAGAGGGTTAGGGATTTAGGGTTAGACATGCTAGGGGTTAAAAGTTAGGGATTCAGGGGTCGAGTTAGGGTTTTGGGTTTAGATTAATTATTTTTTAATTTATATTTTAAATATGTTTTTATATAATTGTAAAAGAGATAATAATAAATTTGTTTAGGGTTTTTAGTTTAGGGTATATAATTAATTTAAGATTTAAGGCCAGTTTAGGAGTTTATATTTTAGGTTTAGGGAGTATGGACTTAGGGATTATGAATTAAGGATTATGGTTTAAGGGTTGGGATTTAATGTTTAGGGGTTAGGGGTTAAGAGCAAGGGATTTAAGGTTTAGGGATTCAGGGGTCGAGTTAAGGTTTTGAGTTTAGATTAATTATTTTTTAATTTATATTTTAAACATGTTCTTATATAATTGTAAAATAGATAATAATAAATCAAATATAAAAAAATAAAATAAAAAATTTTTAGCATAGCAAAACGGCGTCAGTTTGTTCAAAATGAAATAGCGGCATTTTTATAAAAACGCCGCAAAAAATAAATCAATTTATAAAAAACAAATAAAAAAATTTTATAACAGCAAAACGGCGTCATTTTGTTCAAAATGAAAAAAATTTTGCGGCGTTTTTAAAGGTAAGCAATAGCGGCGTTTTTATAAAAGCGCCGCAAAAATAAATCAATTTA
This sequence comes from Gossypium hirsutum, assembly GCF_007990345.1. Taxonomy (NCBI): domain Eukaryota; kingdom Viridiplantae; phylum Streptophyta; class Magnoliopsida; order Malvales; family Malvaceae; genus Gossypium; species Gossypium hirsutum. The sequence goes on from NC_053443.1 coordinate 5,704,747, forward strand.
TAAAAAACAAAATAAAAAAATTTTAGAATAGCAAAACGACATCATTTTATTCAAAATGAAAATTTTTTAGCGGTGTTTTTGTGAAAAACGCCGCTAAAGGTGAGCAATAGCGGCGTTTTGTATAAAAACGCCACAAAAAATAAATAAATTTATTAAAAAAATAAAATAAAAAATTTTAAGCATAACAAAACGGCGTCATTTTGTTCAAAGTGAAATAGCAGCGTTTTTATAAAAAACGCCGCAAAAATAAATCAATTTATAAAAAAACAAAATAAAAAAAAATTTAGAATAGCAAAACGGCATCATTTTGTTCAAAATGAAAATTTTTTAGGTGAGCAATAGCGGCGTTTTGTATAAAAACGCCATAAAAAATAAATCAATTTATTAAAAAAATAAAATAAAAAATTTTAAGCATAACAAAACGGCGTCATTTTGTTCAAAGTGAAATAGCGGCGTTTTTATAAAAAAACGTCGCAAAAATAAATCAATTTATAAAAAACAAAATAAAAAAAAATTAGAATAGCAAAACGGCATCATTTTGTTCAAAATGAAAATTTTTTAGCGGCGTTTAAAGGTGAGCAATAGCGGCGTTTTGTATAAAAACGCCGCAAAAAATAAATCTATTTATTAAAAAATAAAATAAAAAATTTTAAGCATAACAAAACGGCGTCATTTTGTTCAAAATGAAATAGTGGCGTTTTTATAAAAAACGCCGCAAAAATAAATCAATTTATAAAAAACAAAATAAAAAAATTTAAAATCACAAAACGGTATCATTTTGTTCAAAATGAAAAATTGTTTGCGGCAAAACGCCACTAAAAATAAACAATAGTGACGTTTTTTTTGTTAAAAACGCCACAAAGAACATTTCACTTTAAAAAAATTAGCGCCATTTTATTAAATTCCCCCTCCCAAAATCCCCAACTTTCCCCCCTAAAATCTCTAATTTCCCACGTCTAAGAAAAAAAACCCAAAAGCTTATTAACTCTGTTTCTTCCCGATTGAAGCCAAACCAGTTCTTGTTTGTTCTTCGTAAACTCTCAAATGGATAAAAGGGGTCCAAAATCAAAGAACCCAGAACCAAGAAACCAAGGAAACGATGAGAAAAAGAGCAAAAAGGGATTACGACTATTAGCTCGAGTTAAACCATCTGAGATTTTCTTGAAATCTATAACCAAGGATGTTACCAATGTTCAGATTACATACCCTTGCAGGTTCTTTTTCTTGTTCCTTACTAATGCAACATATTCTGTTTTTTATATGATTAATTTTTTCGAAAACACTGTCATGGCTATGCAAACCGGAGTAGATTTGTCGAAGATCTTGATCTTAGCCGGCGCCGGTACCGTTCCAACTGAATTTCTTACTTCAATTCTTCTTTTTTATTTTTCTTACTGTTTTAATTTTGACTTCAACTTGTTAATTTCGTTTTCAGGTTATACGGGTTTTATTTGGTTGTGGCTAAGACTGTCTTTTTAGGTTTCAAGGAATGGCAGAGAAATCGTGCGTTAAGCGCCTTCAGAAAGAATACAGAGCACTTTGTAAGGTATTGTTTTCTCTCTGTATTTCCTGCAATTCCTTTTATTGTTACCCATGCTTTTTATATGAATTGCTGAATGCTGGAAATGCTTAGCTGTTGTAGAAGTCTTGTTAATATTATATAGTTAAACTTTCAGTCATTCTAGTCAGTGCAATTTTCAAAGTATTCACGTCTGTGTGATTTATAAACTCCTTTTTTGAATAAAAGGAAAATTTATGTCTCTGTTACCCTGTCCATGAGGCTTGTTACTGCAGAGCTTGCATCAGTGGTGATTGGACTGGAAATTTAGTATTGTATGATATGGTAGTCTATTATCTGTTTTGTTTGGTATATCAATCAGCAGTTCAGCATTATGCTTAACTAACTTTGAATTTTTTTTTTCAAAAAAGAAAGTTGGATATCTTTTCACTCCCTTCATTAATAAATTCGATAAGAAAATATGTGGATGCGAGAATGTGAAATTGTTATTAGTTTAACTTAATTCTATTTTTGTTTTCAGATAATTTTAACAGTTATTCTATGAACTTCTAGGAACCAGTTTCTCATGTTGTTGCTCGTCCATCCCCAAGTGACATTCTTGAATGGCGTAAGTTTATTGAATCTTCCTTTATCTCTTTTCTTTAGATAAAGCTCCATATACTCTAATACTAATTTGAAATCATCTTCTATAACAACAAGGAATTTGCATGCTATCCTAAGATTTTAGCCTTATAAAAGAATGAAAATGATTGTTTTCATGTTTTCCCAAGCTATCAGAGTGATTCATATTAACCTAACTGTTGCTTAATTATTTATAGGGATCTCAGTTGAGATTCAAGTTTATAAAGCTTCCTGCTAGCTAAGTTGTGGACTGTAAGTTTGTGCCTGACTGTGCAAAAGGCACTTGTTCGTTTAGCAGACTTATGGAATAATTGTACAATGAGCTAGAGTCCAATCTCTGTTGTCTTATAATCTTATTTTAAACATATCTAATTAAAACTTCAAGAAATTGCCTTTATGGAATTTGAAGTCGGCCTTAATTTGATAAGTTAATTTTCTTGCAAAGACAAGTTCCGATATTATAATGATCAGTAGATGGCATGTTATTCTTATGCTCATGCAGTTGAATGATAAAATCGGCTTGTTTTCTAGTTATTCCTAATGTTGGACTTGTAATCCGAGCTTCGCTAGTCTTTTTACACTGAATTGAGGTTGCAGCACTGGTTGATTATGATTAAATTAATTTGAGCTTCTTTATCTAAGTTATAGTGCTGATGTAGTAGATTTTATGGACTTCATCTAATTTTTCTGCTTCACTCTTTCAGATTATGTGCTGGAAGGGAGTGAAGGAACACCTTTTGCAGGTTGGCTAGTTTATCCCATGATAGCTTGTGATTGATTTTATCTCACTCATTGTTGTGTCTGGAAGCAGCTATATGATGCCGCTATCTTTGTTCTTTTTCTTGTCTTTCTTTCTTCTTCTTTTTTCCTTTAATTTGATTTGCTAAGGTGGATATTACTATGGAAAGATCAAGTTCCCTCCTGAGTATCCCTACAAACCTCCTGGAATCACGTATGTGGTTTTTTGCGGTTTTGATCTTTACAAACTTTATGATAGAAAACACAACTCTTTCTGACATCAAATTAAAATTTTCTTTCATGTAGCATGATCACCCCCAATGGACGGTTTATGACACAGAAGAAAATATGCTTGTCCATGAGTGATTGTAAGTCTTTTGAAGATTAACTTAGATATTCCTTTTTATGTATATCCTTATAAATGATTCCCTTTTAACTTTGTTCATGTACTTTTTCAGTTCATCCAGAAAGTTGGAATTCAATGTGGTCTGTATCAAGGTACAGGATTTCAGTCTATTTGCATTTTTTTCCTGCGCCATATTTTCAAGCACTTATACTTGTCACAGAGTATTTTGACATGTGAAACAATTGTCAAATGTTGATAAATGCTTTTTTGTTTTATAATGCAGCATACTCACAGGAAATTTGGATCTGATAATTTCACTGATATTGCAAATTTCCATCTTGAGTTTGAAATTTAAGTGTCAACTTGTAATATACTCGATAACATTTTGATTGTACTTAGAATAATAGTGCATAATGGTCATGCAGCATACTCACAGGAAATTTGGATCTGATAATTTCATTGATATTGCAAATTTCCATCCTAAGTTTGAAATTTAAGTGTCAACTTGTAATATACTCGATAATATTTTGATTGTACTTAGAATAATAGTGCATAATGGTCGTGTTCTTTCTTTTGTAGGTTACTTGTGCTGAAGAAGAAGCTGTGTTGTCCCAGGAAGCCTACATTTTAGATTCTTCACCAAAGTCCTAGATGACATAGACTTTGCCTCCAATCTTGAGGTGGAAAAGAGTGCCAATTGCAGCGCCAATGAAACTAGATGTTGCTGATAGAGCTTCAATTCAATTCTCTTGCGATGTGTATAGTCATAGGCAGGTTCAACTAGTCGTTTCTTATATGTATTATTTATTTTAGTTCTGATTCTAAATTTTATTTTTACTTTAATATTTAGAACAACTTGAGTTCTAACTTTTGGATTTTAATTGTGTTATTAATTTATTATTTTAAATTCTAAAACTAAATTCATTAATTTTTATATTTAGTTTTAAAGTTAAAATTTTCATAGAAAATTTAATTTAAATATTTTTTTATTTACCCTTAAAATTATATTTAAAGTTCAAATTTAAAAAATAAAACATAATATAATATTTATCATAAAAATAAATATTATTTTATTAAAATAATTTTTTTAAAGGTTATGTTTTTGGCGGCGTTTTTCGAGAAGCGCCGCTAAATATAATGGTCTTTAGCGGCTTTTGTGATAAAAGCGTCGATAAAGGTCATGGTCTATAGTGGCGTTTGTGATAAAAGCGCCGTTAAAGGTTATAGCCTATAGCGGCGTTTGTGAAAAAAGCGCCGTTAAAGGTCATGGCTTATAGCGGCGTTTGTGGGAAAGTGCCGCTAAAGGTCATGACCTTTAGCGGCGTTTGTTTCTAAAAACGCCGCAAAAGTTAGCAGCGGTGTCAATAGTGGCATTTTTTGTGGCGCTTGTCGAAGCGCCGTAAATACTTCTAGCGGCGTTTTTTAGCGCCGCTAAAAGCCTGTTTTGGTGTAGTGAGAAGTCGTGATAATTGAAGTCTGAAAGCAGAGAAATTGAGAAATTGGTAAGCTTTCTTATCTTTCTAGGCTCGTAAATTAGAGAAAGAAGGAGGGTAGGGACTTCCAATATGTTTTTGTAAACTAGGTTTTAAGGTTTGAATATCTTCGGTTTAATCGATAAATAATTGTCATGCTTAAATTCTAGGGCAAATGAGGCTTTGGCGTTTGAACAAGCTAAACTGACTAGGACAAAAGATGTAAGGTGAGTTTTTTATATGCTATTTTTGAATAAATCATGAATGGGTGTTGCTTGGGTGATCTGTGTTTTCATCTGTTCTGAGTTATGTTTGAAACCTATGTTAGAATATGAATTCAATGTATGGGTATGACATGCGTGGCTGAGGTAGCCTGAATTCGTGAGAGCCTATAAATATGTTTTGTATGGTAGGACTGTATATGGATGTATGATAGTGTGAAGTACTCCTTAAGGTAAATGTTATTTGAATTAATATGCATGATTATAACATATGCTGAGTTTGGAGGGAATTTACCTTGACGGGGTAGATGAAGATAAGAGTAATTGGAGTAATGGAGGAATGGACGAACTAAAATGGGGATTCAAGAGAGTTTGGGCGGCATCGTGGAATGGTATCTACTGGCTCGCTAGAGTTGTAACGCCCCTAACCAAAACCTAATTAACTACACAATTAACTTCGTAAATATTTTTAATAAATGCTTACGAGTCCGATTTACGGTAACAAAGCCTTAAAAATGCACTTTCTGACACCCATGACTATCGGGTCGTTACAAGAGTGACACCGTGACGACAGTCTATTGACTCTATTGAATGCCCCTGCGATGTTAGTTATTGACTGATCCTTCGGGGTGACACCTCGAAAGAGGTTTAATGATTCCTTAGAATCGGAAGTCCGTCAGGACAATAAACATGAGATTATACTGTGTAAGACCATAGCTAGGCTATGGCAACAAATGAAGTCTGGTAGGACAATAAACATGAGATTATATTGTGTAAGACCATAGCTAGGCTATGACAACAAATGAAGTCTGCCAAGACAATAAATATGAGATTATAAGATGTAATTGTTGGGAAATATGCCCATATTGTAGTAAACATATAATTGTTTTCTATTTATTTGAACGATGAATAAATAAATAAAGTTAATTTCACATTTCGCTATTCTGTCTTTTATATTTTGCATGTATAGCGAAATTGTGACAAACAAATATTAGCTCATTGATTGTCTAAAGTTCAAACCGAAGATAAGTGACATTGTAAAAAACGTTTCATTGCGAGAAAAATGACTTACTTCAGTAGATAATCTAAATGAGTCTGTAATCCAAACAATTACATTTATATCTCTATCTTTTGGGAGTTAACTACTCTGATACCCAAGACAAGGTATCTCCCCATATGGACTTGATAGATGACATAATAATCCTTTAATCGATTTGCTCAATTTCGATTCATCAAACTATGGACCTTATAGATTACTTGCTAATACAAGTTGTCTTTTCGCATTATGATTTCCACTTAATGCAACTTAGTAGTTAAACATTAGGTAATCAGTGAGCTAATATTTGCTCACATTTTGTTTTTCGAGCAAAACCATTTTGAGGATAAATACAAATGACATTCATATGAATAAAGAAATTTTATTAAACCAATCTATTTGAAAAATTATAAATATAACGGTCTGTTTGTTTCACTGAAAATGGCTTCCGGAAAATGATTTCTAGAAAATGACTTACATTCGTGGAAAAATTAATATTTTCTGATGTTTGGATGAATTTGTGTAAAATATTTTCTGTTGTTTGATAGATTTCTTTAAAATATTTCATAAAAGTTGTTTTCAATGAAACAAACATCCATTTGAGATTTTCTTATCTTTTTATTGTTTAATTAAGTTTATTTTATATCTATAAACTTATATTTTACTTTGTTTTTGCATATATTAAAAATATTTTATTAAATTCAGGTTAATTACAATGTCATTTTTTAGTTATATGATTACCAAGTGAGTTTTTTTTTATTTAAAAATGTGACATCAACAAAATTAACAAAAAAGAAATTAACAATATCAACAGTTGGACTTGATTTTCAAATTTGAAAAGTAGAGGGACTAAATTCTTGAAAATAAAAGTAAAGAGACTAAATTGCAAATTTGTGAAGAGTACATAAACTTATGACATATTTCAACCTTCATACTACAAAACATTTATTATTAATATATTTATAATTGTAATAAATATTTATTATTAAAATGTTAATATTGAATATTTTTAATAATATGTAATTAATATTATTTAAAATTATTTTTTAAAAAATTATTATAAAAATAAAATTGAAATATTAAATAATTTATTAAAATAATAAATTACATTAATTATATTAATAATTTATTATATGACAATAATTAAATATGTATGTTTAATAATATTGAAAAATATAATATTTTATATTAACATATTAATAATTTTAAATATTTTAAAAATAAAAAAATAAAATTTATTATCAATATAATAATATTAAACTTGATTTAAGTTAATTTCATATAAAAATAAAATTACCTATAGATGAGCTCTTTTCCGGAAAATGACTTACGTTTTTCAGAAGTGTAAGTCATTTTACAAGGAAAAAAGGCTTATTTTACGTTGACATGTAAGTCATTTTTCTTTAACTAAACTATTTTCTGTAAAACAAACACAAGAAAATACATAAAATATTTTCCATAAAACTTTTTACATATAAACAAATGGACCCTAAATAACAAATAAACTATACCTAATACATTATATCTTAAACCTAATTTAATACCAAGTTTTTAGCTCACCCTAACCTTAATGATTATTATATTTTCATCCACGTTGAAAACACATTCTTAGGTTAAGTAATCATAACAACAAATATTAAACCTAATTTAATACAAAGTTTTTAACCTTAATGATCATTATATTTTCATCCACGTTGAAAACAAAAAAAAAGTATGAAACTCAATTAGGAAATTATTAAGCCTAATTTAAAAAGTTTTTAGCTCAAAACTTTTTATCTCAGCTCCCCTAACCTTAATGAGTATTATATCTTCATCCACGTTGAAAACAAAAAAAAGTATGAAACTCAAGTAGGAGATTATTAAACCTAATTTAATACCAAGTTTTTAGCTCACCCTAACCTTAATGATTATTATATTTTCATCCACGTTGAAAACACATTCTTAGGTTAAGTAATCATAACAACAAATATTCGATGTTAAATAATCAAACCTCATCGTGTTGTGCCACAAGTTTTACGTGGACGTCCGTTGCATGTGCCTTCAATAACTTGTCCACGGTTTGGCCCGAGTGGTTTTAAATACTACTTTCCTTACAACTTATGATACTATACTTTGTTGACTTTAGAGAAAAAATTAAAATAAAATAGTTATTTTACATTATTATATTGTAATATTTTAGTTCTCGAACTATTAATTACAGTTAACGGTGTAACGGTAAGCTGATGTGACATGTTAAATCATCATTTCAAACAAAAATTATTTTAGGTTAATTTATACAATCGGTTTCCTACTTTTTTGTTTTGAATAATTTAATTTTTTTTTGTTTTATGTTATTTTAACTTTTGTTTTTTCCTTTATTTTCCATTCTCTTTTGCTTCCCCCTTTGTTTTCCTTTATTCTTATTTTCTTTAACGTTTTATTTCTATGTTTTCTATTTGTTAAAACTAGTCTCTATACTTTTATTTTTTTGAACAATTTAATTTCTTCTATTGAGACGAGCTTGTGGACTAGTTTTAACAAGTGGAAAACATAGAAAAACTATGTTAAAAGAAATGAAGAAGGAAGGAAAATAGATGGAGAAACAAAAATGGAAAATAAAGCAAAAAAAAAAGAGTTAAAAGAACATGAAGAAAAAAATTAAATTGCTCAAAATGAAAAAATATAGGGACTAATTGTAGAACTTAACCTAAATTTGATGATTCAATGTACCATATCAGTTTACCATTATACCGTTAACGACAATTAACAGCTCAGTGATTAAAATGTTACAATACGGTAACGTAATTGATTAAAACATAACATTTCAAACATAAGTAACTAAAACGTAACCTGAAACAAACAAAAATGACTATTTTAGTAGTTTAAGAAAATTGAAAGAAAGGGGAAAATTTAATTTGAAAAGGACAGAAATTAAGATTAAAGCATTTTCTCGTACTGTAATATTTGTCCTTTAGTTTCTTTCTTTTGGTTTTTTCAAAGGTTTACAGCTAATTTACACAGCTATCTATAAAAAGAAGTTCCTAAGGTTTTCCATGGTGGACACCTATCCATTTTATTTCCTTTTTTTTTTAACATGAAAAATATTATGGGTAAATTCCAATTCCAATCTTTCTATTTTTTAGATTATAAGAATGGTTAACTTTTAATTTGAACTCTCTATTTTGTTTAAATTTGAGATTTAATCTATATACTTTAATTTTAACATAATTTGATACCTCAATTTTTATAATGTTAGTAATTAGTCTAAATACTTTATTCTAATTAAAACGATGACATGATTTTTTAGAAATTGTTAGCACCGTTCAAATTCTTTATTAGATGCAGGTTCGTTACAATATTATTTTTTTGTTACATGAATATCAAGTTTTTTTTTAAATGTCACATCAAAATAAAAGAATTCTAACCATGTTAATAAATGAATCTAAATTTTTAAATTCAAAAAGTAAAGGAACTAAGTTCTTAAAAATAAAAGTACGAAGATTAAATCCGAAATATACGAAGAGTTTGGAAACTTTGAGAAAAGTGCAATCTTTAAAATTTTACATTATAATTTAGTCAAAAAATAAATAATTAACCCAAAATGTGGACAGAAACTATACTAGTTTATAATATAAATATAATCTATATGGATTAAACTTGTAAACATTAAAGAAAACCTTATCTTAATAAGTAACTTAGAAAATACTTGACTCTCATCTATTTATACTTATATTAAGTACTTGGTTGAGTTAAACACCATTTAAGTTGGAAAATTATCAAAATATATTTTTATATACAAAGTAAATTATATATTATTACGAGGGTTTTTTAAATTTTAAATAAAACCTATAAAAGCTCAATTATAGTAAGATTTGAACTCATAATACAATGAATTTTAAACATTTAACTTTACCATTTCAACCAAAAATTTATTTGATTTTTATTCAAACCTTTGGTAGTTATATTTATTACATAATTTGGTAGTCATTTTTTTTCTAATGTGACACCTGCGTCATTTTTTTACTCAATCTAGTTGACAGAAGTTGTATATTTTGGTACCCAAATGTAACTGCGTTAACTTTTTAGTGTCTAATTCGGGTTCCAGAGTTGATTGGATAAAAATTCATAGTTAGCTAATAATATTAGCAATTAACTATATCACATCAACCCTACAACTTGAATTAAATGACATCCATCGGATTGTATTTTACAAATTAAATGCAAAATTAAAAAAAATTCACAATTTAATACTAAATTTATTCTATTAACAAAATAATGAAAAATTCAAACCTAATAATATTAACAATTACCTTTCATTAAATCAACCTTAAAACTCAAATTAAACACTAAAAAATTAACATCGTTACTTTTGGGTAAAAATATATATATAGCTTTTGTCAAATATAAGTACCATATACAAATTGAACAAAAAAATAACACAAGTACCACATTAAAAAGTGTCAAACTTTGATACTAAACTATATATGGAGAAATTACACCATTAGTCACTAAACTATGGGTAAGTTTTCATTTTGGTCACTTAACTAAAAAAAGTTACAATTTGGTTGCTTAACTAAAAAAAATCATTGGGCTGTTAAAATCGATGCTATGTGGCTTTCTACGTTCACATTGTCTACACTAATCAAAAGCTCTCTTTCCCATTCTCTTCTATATATAGTTTTTTTTTTCATTATACAGTTTTGGAGGTCATGAATCTGTGAACCCAAATTTAATTATTTTTTTCGATCTCTGATACTAACCGTCAAATTAATTTGGATCTAAGGTATGTTCTTTTACTCATCGATGGGTATTGATTTATCATACCGATCGTTGAATCATTGCTTGAAGCTTGTAGGTAATTTTTTTTTTATAAAAAAGAAGAAACTTAACAACCCGATGACTTAAAAAAAAACTTTTGAATAGTTCAATAACTTAAATAAAAATTTTCAAATAATTTAATGACCAAATTATTATTATTTCATTAATAACCAGAATAAAAACTAAAAAAATAAAAAAAAATATATTAAATAAAGAATTAAAATGGTTTTTTTAAAGTTGAAAGCTGAAATAAATTATTATGTTTCGTTTTATCACGAAATTGGCTGCAAGTATGATCTGAGTAGAGTTGATCATGGGCCGGGCCGGGTCGGGTTAGGGCAAAATTTTAGGCTCGTTTTCTAGGTCTAGGCTCGGCCCAGCTCGAAATATGGGCCTAAAAATTTGTCCAAACCCGGCCTGAAAGAAAATTACTAAGCCCGAGTCTGGCCCGGCCCATATTTGATTAAAAATAAAATATATATTTAATATATAATTTGGATTAAAAGTCCAAAAAATATATATATTTAATAAAAAGTATATTTGATTAAAAATAAAAATATAAATATTTAATATAATTCGGGCCGGGCCCGAGCAAAAAAAGTCTTACCCGAGGTCAGACCCGTCATTTTTTTGTTTAAACCCATATTTCGAGCTTATATTTTTACCTGAACCTTCCAATTTTTTGGGCGGGTTATCAGGCTGGGCCAGATAGCCCAACCCATCATCACTCTAGATCTTGAGTACCGCCAAAATCAACAATTTTGCTGTCACGAACTAGCGAACATATTTCTGTTCTATTTCTTTGCATGATGATGCTTGCATGCGTGTTGATTCAACTTTTAAAAAAAAAAGAAGCAACCTTAGGGCACTAATTGCTGACAGCAAAGTGGGGGCTTTGACTAAGATGTTTCGTATTTTATATAGAAAAACAAAAGAACTTAACCCACTCTGTCTCTTTCTCAGCAACCTTCAATTTTGACAGCATCTTTCTTTGGTTAGACAACGGAATGGAGATCCATTTACTGTTTCAGAGCACAGGATTGCTGCATTTCATATTAAGGTGCTGTGAATTTAGACATACTCATTCAGAAGTATTTGAGATCTTCCGCGTCACCAGATAAATTTATTTGGGTGTACTTATATATTTTGATGACACTTAAAATATAATTTCACCATTATTAGAAAAGGTAATTTTGAATTCTGAATATAGATTATAAAATGAATATAAAGATTACAAAAAAAAAAGAATCATTGTATTAGTAAATTATAATTTTACCATTTATTCACTTAAAATTTTATAAATTTTCAAAGGCTAAAAGCACAAATTTTCATTTTAGGGAGGGGCTAAGGCTCTGCCTTCTCGCCTTATTGGATCATAAGTCTTAAGCGTAGTATATTCATTTTATATACTTGGATTTTTTGAATAAATTGGTTTAATAATAACATCCATTAATTATATTAATACTTTTTGTATATTGCCCTCAATGTTATTGCATGCAAAGCAAAATGGAAACAAATATTGACTTATTGGTTATCTAAAGTTTAACTAATATTAAGCAGTATTATGTGGTCAGATTGTAATACGAAAGACAACTTGTATTAGTAGATGAACCTAAACATGTTCTTAGTCTAATAAAAAATGAGTAAACCAATTGAAAGACTAATATGTCATCTATCAAGTCTAACTGAGGAGATGTTTTGTCTTGAGCATTGGAGCAGATGATTCTCAGAAGATAAAGACATAGATATGACTGACTGGACTAACAGTACATCAGACAGGACCTAAGTAGAATAGTTCCTAGATCCATTTATGAATTTATTCACTTGTGATAGTTATAGTGTGGCATACATTATCCTGAGTGGATGATGGACTATGTATGTATGACTCATATACTTTGATATAAGTAAAAGTTGAAGTTCAAATAGATAAGAAACCGGAAACTGGTGCGTTGGGTATACTACGTTTGTAGTATCGGTATTACATGATATATGAAAAGCAAACGTGGTCATGGACCGTTTGTCTTTGTGATAAATGACTTAATCACAATTTGATAGTACTTAGTTTTTCATGAAAGAAAATGTAATGGTTACCATGAGATTCAATAGAATCATATTGGGAGAACGAATTTATCTCAAAGAGAATAAAGATATCCTATGAGGGTAACACATTGATGACAAGGTTATTGGACGAGCACAAATTTAAAACTCTGGTTTTTCCTTAAACTTATTTTTTGATGTGTTTTCCAAACCTGATTTTCCAACACATATCTGGCACACGAAGTGCATCCTGGCACACGAGGTACATCTTGGCACAGAAGCGCATAATCCCGTACACAAACTAATCCAATAGCATGCCAAATTATTTTATGATTCAAATACATATAACATTCCTCAATCACAATCATAATTCATGTATTTTATGTCATTTTCAATTTTATTCATTTTAGTCCTCTATCTCGACAATACATATCAACTAAATCGAAACATGTCATACTATTAACATATACTCACCTCAATGATTCATCAACTAATAAACATGCATATGCAAGTAAATATTTCAATCCCAAATTATAAAAGTACAAACTATGGTCTCGCACCACTCGTTGACAATTTTCACTTTTTCTTTCCCTCTCGAAGGTTCCACATCGATGTTAACTTAGTAATAGTTCTCCGAAAGCTTGAAACAAAGCTTGAAGAAATTTGCTTAGGTTTCTACGGTTTGGGGAAGATGATGATATTCACATCTTTTCCCACTTAATTTGCTATATATACATTATTTAATCTTGATTTAATCTTGATTTACATTTATTAACTTAAGTAAAGTTTTATTATTTTAATTTTACTTTTAATTAAATTTAGCAGATTATTCATCAACATCCACTAACCACAATTTATGATTGGTTTATTAACCGTTTTAGTACTTTGGATCATTATTATTTAAGTTTCTAAGTCTTTTTCCTAATTAAAAATCTATAGCAATTGAATTTTTTACAATTTAGTCTCTAAGTCTTAATTAAATACATTTTTGCCTAAATTGCTTGATCGATTTTTAATTCATCTATATATTAACTCTATAAATATCTTTATTTACTATTTACGAACTCGGTTTACGAATATGGAATCTAAAAACCATATTTTCCGACAATACTGGAAACTAAGTTGTTATAGACTTATTATACATAAGTTTCATATATTGTTATTCTTACAAAAAGTAGTGGGAACTTATTTTCTGAGAATATATTTCATTATTTGGAAATTACAATTTCTAGCAATTTCTATTGAGAGAATTAGTTTCCTACTAGAAGTAATAAAATTGTGTTTAGTTTTGTGTTTGGATTGTGTTGCTCGAGCCTACACTCAGTGCAGTTTGAGGTATGAAGATAATGAGAAAGGTCGTTAGATTGAAATTTGAGAATCATTCAAACCCATTTTGCACAAATCACATGTACTTTTTAGAAAAATGTTGAATGCTATAAAAGTCACAAAGCAGCTCGATTTCCAAAATTTTTAATTATACTTCTATCGTAATTGAAAATCATTTTCTTAGTAGGATTTTTCCAACATGCCTTCCTTTGTCCCTGTATCTACCGTTGATAGTAGTGACTAATCCTCACGCCTCGGAAGAGTAAGGTCATAGCCAAATGAGCAAACAAAGGCCTTGGATCTCTCTTGGCTAAATGAGCAAAAAGCACTTTAGCCCCTCTTCAAAATTAAAAGATTCAATTTAGGTTTTTTTAACCTTTGATTAAATGAAAATAATTATAATTTTAGCCCTTTTGAAAAATTAATAATTTAATTTAAGTAGTTTTATTATGAAAAGTTTAGCTTTGGTCCCCAAATTTTTATAATTTTATCTCGCCCCTCTAAATAATTTTTTTTAGCTTCAGTCTTGCAATAAGGAATTTATGGTTGACCACAAAATGTACTCCATTTCTTTGAATAAGGATCAAACCTTGGGGTGTAGATAAAGGATGCAAATTAATATAATGGTAAAATTACACTTTGACTCTCAAAAAATGTACGATTTATCTCCACACACCCAAAAATCAATTTTTTAGCTTTATTCTTGATCGAACCCTAATCATATGAGGAAAGGGTGAGAAGATACAGGTGGTGGTTAAAAAAGGGTTTAGATTCATGGAACTGTTGAAATTTCTATATATATATATATAGATGTTGTTTCATAGTCATGGAGCCAGGTTACCTTGTTTGAGAGAAAGGAGGTTTAGATTCAGAGAACTGTTCAATTTCTGTGTAGGTATTTGTTACTTTTGTACAAGAAATTAAAGGAATTGCTAATTTAAGGGTAACGAAGTATAAACATTGCGTGGGTGATTCGAATTCTTTTATTTGCAGAAATGATATCACCGCCCATGCCATAAACATGGGCAACCAATTTCTTTTTCTTTTTATTTCTTTTAGGGATCTTTTTATATTTTAATGATTTAAAAATTATTTTTAGAAGTTAAATTGTAATTTTGAGAAGTTTAGAGGGTTCAAACCAAAAAAAAAAAAAGTTCAAGTTAATATTTGGGTAAATTCATTTCATGTATATGGAATTTAAAGGTTTTTCAAGGATTATATTATTATGTTCATCTTTTTAAAATTTATGACCTATCACTGACTTCAAAGGTAATTGGGTTTTAAAACCCCAACTCTTACCCCTTGCTTCCATTCATACATGTTTCACCCAATTGCATCAGCCTAAATATTTTTTATTTATATTTGGGTAAACACGTTGAAAGGAATTGGACCAGTGACTCGTAAGTCTACCAATCTAGTCAATCAAATCTTCAAAAAAATATATAAAAATAATAATGTAAGCATTAATTAAAAATAATCTTGTAAGTTGACTGATGGATGAGTAATGTACTTAATTGCAAAAGTTGTAACTACAATTGGAGCCTCCTTATTTGAAACATTTTCCATAATATGTAAATAAGTGTTTTTTACATAAATAATACAAAAAAATTAAAATAATACTAAAATAATACAACCATTTTATTATGTACCAAAATGGTACAAACAGTAATAAAAAAAAGCTGACAGAAGTGACAGGACCCTGGTCGAGGGTCTGCCACAGGCGACACCTGTGCCATGTTTTCCCGCCTTTTGGGGACCTTATAATGGTCCCCAATTTCACTTTCACTTCAGCTGCACGAAGGAGAAGAAAGAAAAGGAAAGGAGAAGAAGAAGAAGAAGGAGGAGGAGGAGGAGGAAGAGGAGGAGAAGGAGAGGGCAGTGCCGGAAAAAGAAAATAAAAAGAGAGAAAGAGAATAGAGATAGGAGAAAGAAAGAGAAGAAAAAAATTAAAAAAATAAGGTATTTTTTAAAAAAATAATGAATTATCTTGTTATTATATTTTTTTGTATATTTTTTATTATTTTTTGTTGTTAGTTTAGTTATTATTGTTAGTTATTAGGATTAATAAAAACCCTAATTATTATTTTAGTTAGTATTATTATTGTTAGATTTTAGGGTTTAGTTATTAATAATTATTGTTACTTAGTATTATTGTTAGTATTATTGTTAGTTATTAATAATTATTATTTTAGTTAGTATGATTGTTAGTTTTTACACTATATTATTGTTGGTTATTATTTTTAGTAAAACCCTAATTATTATTGTTAGTTAGTATTATTTTTAGTAAAAAACTATTATTATTGTGTTAGTTATTAGGATTAGTGGTTAAATGTTATTCATGTACAAAATGATAACTGAAATAGTATGAGCTTATGAATGAAAAAAATTGCATATTGAAACATTAATTTTTTTATTTAAGTAATTTATTTACTGTTCAAAATTATTTTTTCAAATTTTGTTTATTTTTTAACAGATTGAATATTGAAGATGAATGATAAATTTTTCGTATGCGTTTATTTCGATGGAATCATCTTAACAACAGCTGTTAGATGTATATTTGAATGTCGGCAACAAATAGCAATGATATTTAATAGAATTGTCTCGTTGGATGATATGAAGGGAATGATTAATGCAAAAATTGTTAGACGTTGTGGGAGAAGTATATCAAAAATTTTCTACAAGTTTCCAGTTTCGACAGATTCGATCAAATTCACTGAAATGAAACTTGTAGACGACGAATATATGGAGACAATGATCGCTCTTTACTGTGGGAATGAGAGTGACAAAAATACACCGATTCACTTATTTGCTGAGTTAGTCAATATGGAGCAAAATGAAGATGCCAATGCATATGGTGAAGAACATGGAGCTCAAGAACCGTGCATGGTGGCTCCAATATCGTACGTTGATAGTGAATCGACTATAGGTGGGATCGGTATCGATCTCAATAGTACACCCGATATTGATATGGTTGGTGATGATGGATACGATGGTAGTGATCATTGTGATCAAAAGGTCGATAGTGACAGTGATCCCGATGTGGACGATGTACCTGATGATATTGACGATGAAGATGTGAATAACGATGGAAACATTAACGCGTCTTCGGTCGGGAACCAGATGCGACGTATTGTCATACACAATAATCCTAGGCCACGCATGTCACTCATAGACCCCGACGCAGCGCATGTTGCTGAGTTCCCGAAGTACTCTGAAATACTTCCTGCTCACCGGTTGGCCGTAAATTCCGATCATTAGGAGTTATTCGTATGCCAGAGATTCGAAAGTAAAGAAGAGTGCATATTTTCTATTAAACGGTATAGCATGAACATATCATTGGATTATAAAGTCGTAGTGTCTAAACCGACAATATATATTGGGGAGTGTTGGAAGGTCGCGGAAGGCTGCAATTGGTGGGTACAAGCTGCATTCATTCAAAATTCGCAGATGTGAGAGATACGAAAATTTGTTGGGCTTCATACATGCACATCAACATTTTTAAGCTGTGACACGAGTCATTAAGAATCTATTACAACTTTCTTGGATGGTTGAGCACAACAATGTATCTAATTTAGCTATGGTTTAATCCTTGTTTTTGTAAAAAAAAAAACTTTTAGAATCTAGTTTGCTTTTATAGATAATTGATTATAATATTCAAATCTTGATTGGGTTTGTAATCTAAAAAACTTTATCTGAAAATCCATTCAATATTTAAAAGAATATTAAGAAGTTAAAATTTTATTCTATATTATTATTTATATGGTTTCCAAATTAAGTTATAAAAAATATAATTGATTTGAAATAATTAAAATTATATCCAAAATGGAGCCATTTAACCTTAAATTCAACTTTAATATAATGCAAAAAGGGAAGAAAAGTTTTGTACTAAGCATACCTAAAATTGATCTAATTAAATTTATACAAAAAATTACAAACTTTGTAATATAAAAAAATACAAACTAGAGTAATATCAAAACCGCAAGAAACCCCTAAAATTGATGGTTTGATGGTGTGGTCCTAGGGGTATACCTCTGCGGACGTTGATGTTCACGTTGTGGGTGATCGCGACGACCAATATCCTCTTTAGGTGTAGGTGGGGGTGTGCTAAACATGGAAGAAAAATCATGTGGCTCGAATGACATCAATGAACTTGAACCAGAATGAGTGCCATGATGCTGTGGATACGACCGAGGGGGACTGATGTACTGCAGTGAATACGGGCCGGGAGTGTTGTACTGCGGTGGGTACGATCTAAAGATATCAAACTCGTAATGGTATCCGCCCCCTGACAAACTCGGGAAATAGTCATTGCCCGCCAAATCTGGATGATAAGAATGTGAATCAGAATGTGACTGTGATTGCTCAGGATCTGGCTCGGGCTCCAACTGGGGCTCCGGTACGAGATCAGGCTCGGGATCAGAATCTGCCGTTGGCTCCGCCTCCATATCAGCCACCGGCTCGTATGCCCCAGGTCGCTGCATGTACGAGGGGACTACAATTGACTGTCCTCCAAGTAGATATGGCTTTGCCAAACTAGAGTACTATTGCATGTACTCTACTGATGGTTGCAAATCGGAAGCCATAACCATCTGAGGTATTCAAGCCATCCGATTATTCCACAGCGCAACAAATCTCCGGTGCTTAACCCTCCAATTCAACTGCGGTTTCCCTCGCTTGTTGATGTCGTGAACCACCCTCACCTCGCATGGAGGATCTGGATATATTGGACGCAACCAAACTATCGTAGCACTCGATCCCCATGGAACCACTCACTACATTGAAATTTATAATTGGTGCGTTAGTGCACCACATATGAGAATGAACGTAGGCAGACGAGGGTATAATAGTTGCAATTTCCGGTCTACGATATGGCATCCATATAAACTGCATGATTAATAACATGGTTATAATTTAACACGGTGTGAGTAAAATATAAAAAGTAACATGTCACGAATATTAGAATAGCTTACCCCTTCCCCGACATGCTGTTCGATCATCAGACGGTATATCGGGACAGTGTACAACCTCCCGACACCCGGATAAATATTCCATCTACAAAAACAAATTTCAAGTCAATATAGTATCGTTACAATAGTATCATAAAGAAATTGTCAATTAATGACAAGTTATATTTTATCACCTGTTAACTAGTGGATATACATATGGTTGGTAACTAACTGATGCCAAGAATGGCATCCGATAAATTGCCCAAGACTGCAACAATGTAAGGCATCCGCCATGTCTACGACAGCAGGTTTTGTCGTCCGACAAAGCTCCCGATACAATACTGCCAGAACTGTGGAGCCCCAGCTATACGAGCGAACATTACTCAAATCAGCTAATAGAGGTAAGTGCATGATATGAACCTTATTGTTGTTTGAATCGGGCATCAGTACTCCACCTATAATATGCATGATGTATGCTCGAGTAGCGCACATCAACTCTCATTCAGTGGCATTAGCTGATAAGTGTCCAAATTTGCCTTTCAGCTATGTAAATTTCAAGCCTGAAAAATTTGACTCATCGTCGTCGGGCAAGTCTCCTAGTAGGCTATAACATAGTGCAGTCGGCTCAGCAAATGCACTTACTCCCGTTACGGGACTCCCGTCTATTAGGAGCCCAATTTGCAGTGCAACATCCTCTAAAGTCACTGTGCACTCCCTACACGGAAAATGAAAAGTGTGGGTCTCCGGGCGCTACCGCTCCACTAGTGCAGATATTAAATTGTATCGCAAGTCGAACGTCCGGATCAATGCTGCTGACCTGAATCCAGCTTGCTCCAAGTAGGGCATCAATCGTTCATCCGGAGGATATCTTATACCATTCACCCGACCCCTTAATACGCGGTACGATCCCTGATAGTGTTAAATTACAGAAAATAAATATTAGGATAACATGATTTATTTCTATATATTACGTATATCTTTTTTTAATAGAACCTGTGATTAACAAATAATAATACATTACCATATTATTAGCCGCATTAGATATGTGAGGATAGTCGTTAATCAATCAAGCCATTGCGATGCCTGCAACTTCAAAACAAATTTTTGTTTTTAATTTCAATGTATTTTTCTTATTTTCGAATTTTATTACTTTCAAAAAATATATTATTTTCGTATTTTATTATTTTATATTATTTTAGTACATAAAATTTAAAATGTATTAATTTAGTGTGTGTTTTTATATAAATTTAGCAAAAACCCTTATTTTGGTCATTTATTCGTATTTTTCTTATTTTCGGATTTTATTACTTTAAAAAATATAGTATTTTTATATTTTATTATTTTATATTATTTTAGTACATAATGTTTGAAATGTATTATTTTAGTGTGTTTTTTATATAAATTTAGTAAAAAACCCCTTATTTTAACCATTTGTTCGTATTTTTCTTATTTTCGGATTTTATTACTTTCAAAAAATATACTATTTTCGTATTTTATTATTTTATATTATTTTAGTACATAATGTTTGAAATGTATTATTTTAGTGTGCTTTTTATATAAATTTAGTAAAAAAAACCCTTATTTTGGCCCTCTGTTCATATTTTTCTTATTTTCAGATTTTATTACTTTCAAAAAATATACTATTTTTGTATTTTGATTATTTTATATTATTTTAGTACATAATGTTTGAAATGTATTATTTTAGTGTGTGTTTTTTATAAATTTAGTAAAAAAAACCCTTATTTTGGCCATTTGTTCGTATTTTTCTTTCTTTCGAATTTTATTACTTTCAAAAAATATACTATTTTCATTTTTTATTTCTTTTCGTATTTTATTTTTTCATACATATTTTTTCGTTATTTTATTTTTAATACTATTTTTGTAAAAGAATCTCATTACAACATGCTAAATAAATTTCATAAAAAATATATCTAATCAACATAAAACACACTTAACAAATAAATAAAATAAAATAATAAAACATAGAATGTACATAACATAAATAATAACATAAATAATAAAATAATAAGATATAGTATGTACATAACATAAATAATAAAACATAGAATGTACATAACATAAAAATTAAAATTAAATTCTGAATGAATGAAAATATAGATAAATATAAACATACCTTAATATCTCTTTTTAATCAAATAATACCTTCCAAAAAAATAAATTTAAAATTAAATTTCAATTAAATCAAAACCAATCACATAATAATAATAACAACAAAAATAAACAAATTTCCTTTATACCATTACTTACTCTATTAAAAAAATTACATTCCTTTATTTTTTTCCTTTCTTTTTCCTTCCCTCCCTCTTCTTCTTCTCCTTCTCTTTTTCTTTTTCCTTTTTCTTCCTTCTGCGCCTCCTTCCCCTTCTTCTTCTTCTCTTCTCTTCTCTTCTCTTCTCTTCTCTTCTCTTCTCTTCTCTTCTCTTCTCTTCTCTTCTCTTCTCTTCTTCTTCTTTTCTTCTTCTCTCATTCTTCTTTCCTGTAGCTTCATTTTGCCACTTTGGGGACCATTATTATGGTCCCAACGACAAAGAAAGACAAAAAATACGGGCTGGGGAGCCGCCTGTGGCAGTGGCACCATTGTCACTAGCACCTTTGGTGCTGCCTGTGGCAGCCCCTAAATCAGGGTGCTGTCACTTCCGTCAAGTTTTTTTTTCATTTTCAACTTTTTTTTATTGTTTGTATCATTTTGGTACATAATAAAATGGTTGTACTATTTTAATATTATTTTAATTTTTTGTATTATTTATATAAAAAAAACCCTGTAAACAATTATGCAATGTACCATAAAAATAATGGCACTTCTTCAAAATTTCCTTTATTATTTTCATGGTGACAACTAGTTCATGCCAAATTCCAGCTATATCTTTAAGTTAAGTCACACATCATACTCTTGCATATTTTTTACTTTTTAACCTTTTTTTTCTTTGATTTTAAAGTTTTATTTATATTTAATTTTAAATTTTAAATAATGTTATATATGATCTAATGTGTTACTTAACAATGAAATTAACAGTTTTAGCAACGAAAGACCCTAATTATAAGATTGAATAATAGAATAAATCCAAATAAATCTCACATACAATAAAATTTAAACTCAAAATAAATTTTAGAAAAAAATTCAAAATGAGATTTAAACCTACAAGTCTTTGCTTTCTTTAATTTGGCTTAATTTATACGATTTTGGAGATTAAAAATTAGGTTTAATAGTGAGTAAACACCCATAAATGAATTCAAATTATATATATAATGCCAAATTTAGCTCTCATCATTTAGAACTTTTATCAATTTGACCCTTTTTTAGCTAAATTTGGTCATTAACATTTTAAAAAGAGTCAAATAAAATTTTTAACAAAAATGCTAATTAAAGCATTAATTTTTTTAATAATGTTGTCGTGGTACCCTGCAGGGTAATTCACTTGTGCTCCATGTTAACATAACACTATTTGTTTTATATGACGCGCTAAAAAATAATTTAAAAATATTCAAAAATAAATTATAAAATATAAAAAGTTCATAAATTTTTTTAAAAAATAACATGAAGTACATGTGGATTGCCATGTGAAAAACAACAATTCGACTATTTTTGAAAAGCCAATAGTCAAATTCGATTCTTTTTAAAAGATCGAGGGCTAAATTTAACTAAAAAATGAATAAAGATCAAACTAACAAAATATGTAAACGTTAAAAGCTAAATTTATTATTATGTCTTTAAAAAAATAATGAAGTTTGCGATTTTAAAAATTAACTTTTATATTAAAAAAATTTCATTATTCTCTAAATTTTAAAATATTTAAATATACATATCAACATTTCAAGTATTCACATGCAATTTGGGTAAACTAAAAAATAGTCACTTTTATTTGCATCAGATTACATTTTAGTTACTTATGTTTGAAATGTTACGTTTTAGTCACTTACGTTATCATTTTATTACGAAGTGGTCACTTTGTCGTTAAGCTCCATTACCTCCCTAACGAAAATCCTAATTGGCAGTCCAAATGGGTTTTAAATGCCAACTTGGATGTTCAACTTATGTTTGAGGTAGACATTATGAAAGCTTAAAGGTATATTTGAATTGACTATGATGCGATAATGCTCAAAGACTCGTACATTTCATCTATCATGTTGGGATGCAACCATTGCCTTAGCAACTCATCACATTGCAACTCGGGCTTCAAGTTCACGGTGCTTATACAGTGACGGGTTGAAGTATAACTAGGGTTCATACTTGACCAATGTTAATTTTACGGTTATAAGTTGGCCTATAACTCGGAATCCTAATTGACAGTGGTTATGTGCTCATAGGTTCGAGTTTCACCTCATAGGAAAAGGATGGTTTGTAAACTCGATACATAAGTTTGAGATCATAATCATAGGGAAAAATTGGGGGGCTTTCCAATATAATCAAATTAATCTTTTTCTTCATCTCCTCCAAAAGCAATATCATTAACCTCCCTATCCGAAACTTGTGACAAAGTTGGATGTAAGAGGACTCTCAAGGGAGAGTGATTGTGGCGGTGGAGAGAAGGTAAAACTTGAGTCGAGGTGACAATTGTAGTTATTAATGAGTTTTTTAATCATAGCAACCATTGTCTATCCAAAAGAACCTTCACCTTTTCTCCACCAAAAAATTCACTCCTCCCTTGAAAGTCTTATTGCCCCAAATTCTATCACATGTTTCAGAGAAGAAGGAGGTTAATGATACTACGTTTGGTGGAGACAAAGATGAGTATAGTAATCTCCTATGTGGTTGAGTGCAGTGTCATCTTATGTTGTCATTGTATATCCTTCATTCCACTAACAAGTTGTTACGAAGATGAGACACCTCGGTAGAATAGTGACGTCGGGGGTGTTTGAGACACTATTAGCAGATAAGTGTATGGTGTCGCATAACCCAATTGCGGATAAAAGTTGGAATTGTTGGAGGTGGCAGATACGTCGGTGTTGTTGTCGACATTGGATTGTAATATGGTGCTGGGGACAGAGGTGGTGCAAAAAAATACCTAAATAAGGTTTTGAAGCAAGGTACGATGGTGTATAGTGTGGTGCTTATGTAAAAATAACAGGGCTAGTAAAAGCACCAGAATAATATTAACCATACTGACTAGGAGGTGGTGCAGCCCTCGAAGCCTCGTGTTGGGTTGGAGTTAATAATGACTTCGTCAAGGCATGCACTCCCGACCTAGGATTGATGTGGGGTCATCTTGGCCTCCTAGTACAACAGTGCCTAGTCTTTGCCTCCTTAACAGAAGATAGGCTTATCGTGATGTTTGAACCACGACATGTAATCTGGAGAGGTCGTCAATTTTGAAGCGAGAAATGGTTCGTGACTAGGTAAGATATTGTACCTATGCTCCCAAATGTTGATATATTACCCGTGAAATTTATTCCAATCTTCGTCGATTCTCCACCGTCACGTACACTATCAACGACACCTCATGTCAGATATTGGGATTGGCCAAAAATTCGACCGGGATGCATGCTCGAATTCTCGGATCAACGTATGACATCCATTCAAACTATAGTATGAAATAATAAATTTTATTATCTACATAATATTAAACTTTAAATCCTTAGGTGAATAATGCATAATTGAAAAAAAAACTAACATCGGCTTTCGATTGTTGATCAAACAATAGCCGGATATCTTCGAGCTCCTTCGGTAGTCCTACTTGACTTGCGTGATTGTTCTACCTATTCAAATAATATGTTATTTAAAATATATAATAATGAAAAATATTATGATAATTATATTATCAAATGAATTTTACTTTGTTATGAGTGGGAAAATATAATGAGCGTCGACTTAGGAACGTAAAAATAGTAGTCAGTACCATGCCCAATACTGCAAAAGGAGTATGCAACCACCATTTTTTTTTTGTGGTTGCGTTGCCCAACACATCTTTCGATACCATGTGGCCAACACAGTTGATTCCCAACTAAGTCGGTCTGCTTCTTTCAAGTCGATGAGTTGTAGTAGCCACCTTAAATGTACCAAATTTCGAGATTTATCAGGAATTAGAACACCACTAATTAACCTCAGGGTGCATGTTTGGGTGTGTTGTTCTCTTTTAAAGGCACTCGAGGTGTCATCAAGATAACCGGAATTATATTCCAACCATTTCATATCTATCTAGCTACCAAAAAACTTGTTCGGCACCTTACCTAATAGTTGCTTGCAAATGACACTCCAACCGCCAACGACCACTGATCCTTTAACAACTGGTCTATCCATTGGTAAACCAAGTTGTAAAGCTATATCCTCAAGTGTGATTGTACACTCACCGCATGGAAGATGGAATGTGTGTCACGGATCTCCATTTTTCCACCAACGCGCTGATAAGTGTGGGATTCAATCTACACCCCCTAGCATACGAGACACGTGCAAGAATCTCACCTCTTCCAAGTATTATCCAATTACATGCAGTGCCCTCAATGATAAATTATGTATGTATGTCTCCAAAATCCAATCTTCGGCCTGAATATAAAAAAAACTTAATAATGTTAACAACTTAATTATGAACTTAATTAAAATTAAAAACTTAAAAATATAATTTTTAATTGGACGCTAGAAATGTGGTTGTCATTGAAACAAATAAGAATATTTGTCATTATAAAAATAAATTAAAACGAATAAAATATGAAATAGAAAATTAAAACAACAATAAATTTAGAGAAATATAATGAAAAAATGAAAACTAAAAATTTGAAAGAATGGATAGAATTGGATTTGATTGAAAATGAGAAAATGACTAGGGTTTTATATAATAAAAAAACTAGTTGTTTTATAGCCGTTGAAGTTTTGTGACAGTTGGAATTCTACTGTTAGGAAATTGCATCCCACAAGACGCACTTTCCTACCACATAAACAAAAAACACTCTTGCTAAATGCGTTTTCACTTAGTCTCTCTAAGATCAACTTATTTCGTTAAATATATTAGAAAACTACCTAAACCCATAGTTTTTTTTAAATTCGTCTTTTTTTATAAAATTTAGCCGAAATATACCGCATATTTTGCATGGAATTTAGTGACCCCATTTCTCTCCCTTTGATTGTCGATATAAAGCATTGTGCACTTAGCATCTTTGCTTGTGAATTGTCATTATCATCTCTTTCATTCTCATTCTCATTCCCATCACTTTCTTTCACACACAAAAAATACCCTAAAGATCTCACACATATTTTGTTTTTGTTTCAATGGCATCCTTTTCAACTAAATCTAACCCTTTCCTCATTGATTCCATTTTCTCCCCACATAAAATTTCTGGGTTTGTAGAAGAAATTGAGAACCTCAATTTCGATCAGGTTTATAGTGAAAATAATGAACCTTCTGGTTCAATTTTTAAAGAGCAGAGCAGCACTGGTGAATTCACTGTGGTTGATGATATTGTCGCTCTTACAAGCAAGAAAAGAAGGGCTAAAAATGGGGTGAAGGTAATCTTTTTATTTAAAAAAAAATCCACGAATTTGGGTTTAATTTTTTTATTTTTTATTTTTACCATTAGGATGAAAAAGAAGGGAAATCCAAGAAGCAAAAGAAGGGAAATGATGAAAAGAAGGCGTATAAAGGTTGTAAAAAAGATAGAAAGAAAGGTGGTGAAGAGCCTCCTAATGGCCGTTACATTCATGTTAGAGCTAGGAGAGGTCAGGCAACTGATAGCCATAGCCTAGCTGAAAGGGTATTTGTTTTTTTTTTTTTTGTATTACATTATTTATCATGTTGTGTTTATCGTGATTGTGGTTGAATTTTGCAGGTAAGAAGAAAGAAAATCAGTGAAAGGATGGAAAAATTGCAGCGACTGGTTCCAGGATGTGATAAGGTGTTCATAACTTTCATTTGTTGTTTGTTTTTCAAAGGAAAAAAAGGGGTTAATTGCAGCATAAACTATGAGTCTCTAAGCTTTAAAATGTTAAATTTGGATCCTAAAATAAAAGTATTACTTCAATCCGGTCCTTCTGTTATTCCAGTTGTCAGCTTTTGCATTAAATATCTGTTTGAATTTGATCTGTTTTGCTCAACTGACCACTAGATTGACAAATCCAAGGGTAGGCGGGGCATACATTTCCCAAAGTTTTTAAAATCTGATTACTAGTTAAATTTAGTCTAATCATTCCTACCGGTTTGATTAAATAAATTATTATAGAAATTAAAATTTTGATTTAATTGGTGTTTTACCCGATCTAATCGATCCGTATTGGTTTTCGAGTCAACTAATTCAATGTGCTTCTCCGAATCAATATCCCGACTATTTCTCAATCTAATCGGTTCGATCAGCTGATCTAGTCTGGTTCAAACAACTTTGCTTAGCCCCATTGGCTAAATAGATTAATCACTCTTAAGTCTCTTTTCAAAATTAAGGGTGAGTTTGGATGGGCGATGCGTTTACTTGCAGTTAGTGTAAAAATAGCGGTGGCGGTGAGATTAGATACTGTAGCAACACTGTAGCGTAAGACAAAAAGTAGGCTAAACGCACCGCACCGCACCGCACTGCACTCAATCGTCCATCCAAACCCACCCTAAAAGATTCAATTTAAATTTTTTTAGCCTTTAATTAAATGAAAAAATTATAATTTTAGTTTTTTTAATTATAATTAAGAATTTAATTTCAACTATCTTTTTTGGTGAATTATAATAACAAGACAAAACCCAAATAACAAACGCGACTAGCGCGACTCAAACCAAGCCACACCTGATACGGTGAATATTCTGACCTTCAAGCTATCACATGAGATTTAATTTTAACTTTTTTTTATAAAAACTATTTAACTTTTCCCTTATAATCTTATCTTGAACATTTTAAACGAAATTTTTAGCTCCACCCTAAAGAATAAAAGAATGATATTTTAATTTGATGAGGAATTTGAAATTAACCCAAAGGAAAAGGATGCAATAATGCTTTCATTCAACATTGATTTCTGTCTCACAGCTTTCCATTTTTCTCTTCCATGAAAATAGATAACTGGAAAGGCTCTTATTTTGGATGAAATTATCAATTATGTTCAGTCGCTTGAAAGTCAAGTAGAGGTAAAAATCATTAAAACTCTTCACAATTTTTATTTTTTTTAAATTGTAATCCAATAAGCAATAATTTTTTTTTGCCTCGTGTTTTATTTTAGTTTCTATCAATGAAGATTGCTACTTTGAATCCTATGTTTTATGATCTAGGAGTTGACCCTGAATCATTTATGGTCAAACCAGAGGTAAGGTATTAAATTGAAAAATAGTTTGATAATATGTTTAATTATTTGTCTCTAAAATATTTAATTATGTTTCAGATGGTAAATAATATATCCTCACCGCCACAATGTTACCCCACTCAGCCTATAACCACTACGGCTGCCGCCATCGGCACCGCGGCCACATTTACTCCGACTAATAACATTCCGCTCTTGGATACTTCAGCTGCATTTTTGTTTCACCAAGGAGAAACGTCTGCGGTCTTCTCTCAGTTTCAGGTACACTCTATATTAGGGTTTTGTGCTTTTCTACGATACCCAATAATTTGATCCTCTGCTTTAGACTTGGTCATGGCATAATTTGACCTCTGCTTTTATAACCATTAACAATTCTAATTAAAATACCCTTCCAACCCAAAAACATCCACGTCAATATGATGCAGTTTGAAGGGGTTAATTGTGAGCTAATCACATTATAAAAATAAAAGGATTAAAATATGTCAAATTAAAATATTAAGATTAAATTTTAAATTTAAACATAATAAAGAGCTCAGAACAACAATTTAACCTCAATTCATGCATTCACCAACATTATTCGAAATTCAAAATTGGAAAATCTGCAATCCCTTTTGCAACAAACAAAAAAAAATGGAAAAACATGCATATTAATTATAAATATTTGAAAACACGTTTTTTTTTTTCAGGACAATGGTAGTGTACTGTGGGAAGTGGAGGGCTTACGGCAAGAATTTCTAAATCCGTTCCGTTCATTTTAATGCAAAGAGCTGCCCTACAAACATATGGTATTAACTATTAAGCCCTCTTGTCTTGTCTTTGATGCAATAATAAAATATTAAAATACATTCACTTCTGTTTTTTTTAAGGATAAACCAATATTTAGTCCCTAAATTTGACAACTTTTTCAATTTGGTACTTTTAACTTTTTTTGATTCACAATAGTCTCGAAATTCAATAATTTCTTTTTAGTTTTGGTCCATATGTCACATCATCACCTAAATATTTATATTATTTTTATAAAAAAAATTATCAAGTTCAATAATAAATATGGATCCAAAAAATGTATAGGAAATAAATTTAAAAAATGGTCAAATTTTGAATTAAATGTTACCGTATTGCTTTCTATAATATAAATTGTCTAACCTTTGGCTCTAACCTAGCTTCCCAAAGAGACACAAGATGCCAAAAGCAAAGGCAAAGGAAGAACCAAAATTTCAAGTTCCAAAGGATATCAAGGACATCAACGGAGGAAGAACACAAAGGACAAACGTAATCCACTAAATAAGACTATAATTTTTGGTAGTGTTAGATCCATTATTTCCTTTTATCTTTTTCTTTTGTGTTTCTCATTAAGTCTCCCAAGCACAAATGCCAAGACCCAACATTGGATTGACTTAGGAAAAGGAAAAAGGAAATAATAGTAACATAGAAGTATGTTTTATTGTTACTTTCTTTTAGGGTTTAGTGACAAAGAAAGAAAGAAAGTGAACTTGAAAGCAAGTCTTGCTTTTGTTTATCAAATAATTGAGTGGAATGAAAATAAAATTTTAGTTAAATTAAGTAATTTATTTGAATCGAGTTAATTATTCAAGTTTGAACAAAGAATTTAACTTAAATTATTTTTTGATTAAATTCATACTCTCAAATAACTTCGGGTTTTATTCACTTTAATTTTTATTTTGGTTTTCAAGTAGAATTTAATGTTTTATTAATAATATCATCTCATTTATAACATATTTAAAAAGGGAAAATTTGTTTTTGGCCTATTGATATACATAACATATCTCCAAGTCTTAGTAATATTTATATATTTGAAATTTATTTTGTCTATTTTTCAGATTTTAAAATTAAGATTCAATTGTTAATTAATTACATTAAAATTATTTTGTTTCGTTGGTGTGATATTTTTCAATTAAAAAAAGCCCTCGTGACTTGGTAGCTATGTAAAAAAATTGACGTTTCAATGGACTTAAATTTATCAATGTTAATAATTTAAATTTGTATTTTTTAATATGAAAAAGTAAAGAGATTAAATTTTTTGGAATAAAAATAAGGGGCTAATTCTTAAATGTATGAAAATTAAGTATACTTGCGCGGGTAAAGAGATATAAAAAAATGTGTTTTTTTTAAGTTAAAAAAATAAACAATGAGTTTGATACAACTTAATTTAAAATTAATTTTTATTATTAGCTAAATAATTTTTTAAAATGAAGAAGCCAGAATTGGCGGGCTATATTACTAGTTTTATGCAAGAAAAAAAAAATACTTTTTACTATTTTTTAAGAAAAATGTTAAAAACAAGTTAAGTTGTACTATTTTCAAATTTTGATGCTTCAAACATATTATTATATGTGTAATGTCATCTCAATTTGTCATTTTTATATATTACTGGCTAAAAATTAAGGTAATTAATTAACAGCTGTTATTTGTGTTAATATTGAAATTTCAAAACTCGAGACTTAGAATGATCCAATTAAAGAACCACAGACTAAATCTATAATTGTACACATAGTATAGGACTAATAATTGAATTTAAAGAAACAAATTTAACTTCTAATATCATGGAGATTAAAAAGGTATAGAGAGTAGGTCCAAAACTTTTACAAAGTACAGGAAGTAATAGAAAGAAATTAAGCAAATAACGTAGGAAGAAGCGAGGTAGGTTCTTCTGCCGTCTGTGGTGTGACCAGGCAGTCCTGCCATTGTTGACCTTAAATTCAAAGTCCAACCTGAGCTTCTGTTTCTTTTTTCGGCCGTACAAGTCTGCTCCAATAATTATTAGCGACTTTTACAATTATTTTATTTACGTTTTAAAAAATAAATTTAAGAGCAATTATGATCACAATAATCCATCATTTTTTAAATATTCAGAATAATAAAGAAAATTAATTAATCAAAGGTTGGAGGGTTTTTTACAATAATATTATAAAAAAATAAAAAATAACCAAAATATTATAATTTTTTATTTACCAAAATATTATAATTATTTTTATTATTTATCAAAATATATCAAAAAAACAAAAAAAACCAAAAAAAAACCTGCAAAAAGCCTAATCAGGCCAATGGCATTGGTGCCAAAGCCATTGGCGGCACCAAAGGTGCCAAAACCATTGGCAGCACCAATGGTGCCAAAGGCATTGGCGGCACTACTCGTGTTATAAATACGACCTCTGCCCAGTTGAAGGGAGAAAAATCAGAAGAAAAAAAAGAAGAAAAAGAGGTGCTAACGAAAAGAAGAGAAAAAGAAGGTATTTTTAAAAAAATAATTGATTATATTGTTGTTATTGTTTTGTATATTTTGTAATATTTTTTGTTTTAGGTTAGTTATTAAGATTAATAAAACTCAAATTGATAGTTTTAGTTAGTATTAGTATTATTATTAATATTATTACTGTTGTTGTTGTTAGTATTAAGATGTTATTAATGTATTAAGATAGTAACTTAGTAGTATTATTGTTAGTAAAAAACTAGTATTATTATTGTTAGTTATTATTATTTACCAATATAAACTAGTTAGTAAAAAACTAGTATTATTATAGTTAGTTAGTTATTATTTTTAGTAAAACTCTAATTAATAATTTTAGTGTGTATTATTTTGAGTATAAAATTATTAATATTATTATTGTGTTAGTTATTAGGATTAATAATTTATTTACCGTTCGAGAATTTTTATGAGATTTTTTTTTACAGATTAAATATTGAAGATGGATGCTAAGTTTCTTGTATGCGTTTATTTCGATGGAGTCATCTTGACAACAAGTGTTGGATGTGTATTTGAATGTCGACAACAAATAGCAATAAGATTTAATAGAAATGTATTGTTCGATGAAATGAAGGCAAGTATTAATGCAAAAATTCTTAGACGTTGTGGGAGAAGGATATCAAAAATTTTCTACAAGTTTCCAGTTTCGACAAATCCGGTCAAATTCGTCGAAATGGAACTTGTAGACGACGAAGACGTGGAGACAATGGTCGAGCAACGCACATCAACTAACCTTCAGTGGCGGTCGCTGATAATTGTCCAATTTTGGCTTTCAGCAATGTAAATTTTATGCCGGAAAAATATGACTCATCGTCCCCTGGCGAGTCTCCTAGGAGCTGATAACAAAGTGCAGCCGGATCCGTAAATGAAGATACTCCCGTTACGGGACTCCCGTCAATTGGGAGCCCAAGCTGTAATGCAACATCCTCCAAGGTAACCGTGCACTCCCCGCAAGGAAAATGGAAAGTGTGGGTCTCTAGGCGCCACCGCTCCACTAGCGCAGATAATAAATCAAAGCGCAAGTCGGATGACCGGATCAATGCTACTGACCCAAATCCGGCTAGCTCCAAGCACTCCATCAATCGTGCATCCGGAGCTTTCTTTAAAACACTCACACGGCCCCTTAATACTCGGAACGAGTCCTGATAGTGTTAAATTACAGAAAAAAATATTACGATAACATAATTTATTTGTATATACTGTGTATATCCTTTTTAAATAAATAGAACTTGTGATTAACAAATAAAAAATGATACCTCGTTATTAGCCGCATCAGATATGTGTTCATCGTTTCTAATCAATCCAGCCATTGCGATGCCTGCAAGTTGAAAAAAATTAGTAAAAAAATCTTACTTCGGCCATTTATTCGTATTTTTTTCTCTGCATTTTATTCCTTTAAAAAAATTTATAATTTATAATTTTATAATTTTACATTATTTCAGTGCATAATGTTTGAAATTAGTTTGGTGTAAGAAAATAACCCTTACCCCTACCCTTTGCTCGTATTATTTTCTCGATTTTTATTACTTTAAATAAAAATATATTATTCTCGTATTTTATTATTTTATATTATTTCAGTACATTTTCTTTGAAATATTTTGTATTAATTATTTCTGAATTTTAAAAAAAGTTAGTAATACACTCTTACTTCCGCCATTTGTTCGTATTTTTTTCTTTGCATTTTATTATTTTAAAAAATCTCATAAACTTAGTCTTTTATAATTTTCATTATTTCAGTCATAATGTTTGAAATTTATTAATTTAGTGTCTTGAAGGGGAATAAAAGAAAATAATAAATAATGAGGGATTAAAAGACAATTAGCCACATATTAGTGCCGCCTTTTTATTCTCTCCATTGGTGCTGCTTTTTTATTCCCCTCCATCACCCTCTTTTTTTCCCTCTATTATTTTGGTAAATAAAAAAATGTTTATAATATTTTGGTATTTATTTTTTTTTGGTAATATTTTGGTAAAAACCCAAAAAAAACTCTTTTCCCTGCCCTTTACTCGTATTATTATTTTCCCGATTTTTGTTTCTTTAAATAAAAATATATTATTTTCGTATTTTATTATTTTATATTATTTCAGTACATTTTGTTTCAATTATTTGTATTAATTATTTCTGAATTTTTTAAAAAAATTTTACTAATACGCTCTTACTTCGGTCATTTGTTCGTATTTTTTATCCGCATTTTATCATTTTAAAAAATATCGTAATTTTTAATTTTATAATTTTACATTATTTCAATTTATTATGTTTGAAATTTATTACATGTACATTTTTTCGCATTTTATTATTTTCGGTGAATATACAATTTCCATTTTTTCTTTTCGTATTTTATGTTTTCTTAAACATATGTCTTTATTATTTTACTTTTAATACTATTTTCCTAAAATAACTAATTTCAACTTTCTAGGTAAATTTCATAAAAAAAATCCCTAATCAACATACAATGTACATACCATTAAAATTTTCATTCTAAATATATTTCATAAAATATATATGCTAAATAAAATAATAAAATACGTACAATGTACATAACATAAATTTTTAACACACAAATATTACAAAAAAATTAAATTTATAAAAAAAATTACCTTTTTTTCTTTTTTTTTCCTTCCTTCCTTCCCTCTTCTTCTTCTTTTTTTTTTTCTCTTTTCCTTTCCTTCTTTTTCTTTCTTTTTTCTTCTCCTTTCCTCTTCTTCTTCTTTCCTTTTTTTTTTCTCTTCTCTTCTCCTTTCCTCTTCTTCTTCTTTCCTTTTTTTTTTCTCTTCTCTTCTCCTTTCCTCTTCTTCTTCTTTCCTTTTTTGATCCAGAATAATTTAAACGAGCAAGTTGTTAAAGCTTTATGTTGACTCTTAAGATTTAGTGTTTGAGTTTCTCCCCTAAATTATAATATAAACTTTAATTGTTAAAATATATTAATTAAGATAAAGTATATTAGATATCAACTTATAGTTCAACCTTCATATTTTTATAATTAGATTTAAATAAAAATATTAAGTTTAGCAATAAAAAGAATTAGACTAATCCATAATATCAATATTTAAGTGATCCGATATAGTAAGTTGGCAAAGGTTTTAAATCAATGATGTTTGAATCGAATTGAACTGATCAATTGGATCGAAAATTGGTTGAGGTATCAATTTTGAAAATGATATTAAATTAGTTTAACTGAATTTTTTTATTTTTTTATATTTTAATAATTTTATAATCATACCGGTCAGAATATCGTTATCCCAAACTCCTTAAATTATTTCATTTTTAATTAAAGTTTAAGAGAATTTTATCAAAATAAAATTATAAAAGACGCTTTCTTCCAACATTTAAAATTTATAAAATATTCTATCAAGATGAAAATACATCAACAAAGACAGAATCAAGTAATTAAAAATTATAAAAATTTAGATTTATATGAAGTGATAATTAAATTTTTTATCAAACACTTATTTAATATAAATTTAAATTGTGTTATGTTGAATATTGTATTGTATAGAAAAACTATAAAATTATAAAAAAGTATTTAAGGAATGGGAGTTTAGCACTTAGTCTATTCCTTAGGAATTGTCTTTGAAAAGTACATAAACGAGTCACTTGATGTTATAATGATGAGAGATTTAGGTCTTTGGTGCAAAGGTGAGGCTGTTACACTTAAATCATTATTTGTATGAGGTTAAAGATGGCGAATTGTCTATTTAGATAAGTCCTCGCAAACGTGAATAATTATTAAGCTACATAATGAAAAGTCTTGTGTTCGATTCTTCAATTATTATGCGACTTATTCTTAAAAAAGTTAATTGCTTCCTTCAAAAATAAAATTATATAAACCACTTTCTCCCCACATTTAAATTTTACAGAATATTCATAGCGAATGTATAACTTGATGAGTGCTTCTGTGAGTACCATAAGTTTCTTTTATGTAGCGTATGCTGTATGCATCTATAAATGCTTCCATGAGTATTGTGTTTGGTTTATTGAAATATATGATAAGTTGGTTTTATGTAGTGTATGCATATATAAATGTAAGGTTAAGAAAGGAACATCGACATTACTGAAATATACGATAAGTTGCTTTTATGCAGTGTATGCATCTCTAAATGTAAGGTGAAGAAAGGAACATCAGCATTAGTGAAAGCATATGATAAGTTGCTTCTATATAGATTGTAAGTAAGGTTAAGAAAGAGACATAATGACATTACTGCTTGTTGTATAATGTGTTAAAAGAAAGAGGTATTTGGTATGCCAGATTATTAGGACGTATTGCTGAGATACACTGTATTATGGCATTTTTCTTTTCGGTATTGCAGGAACAACCGTACAAATAAAGATTTATGCGTGGAGAAGCTTTCACTTGTCCTCCCTGATAGACCACCTTATGTTCCGAGGGAGTTTGATCGGTGTGCTGTTGCTGGCAACTCAGGTGATCATCTAAAAATGAGGTTTGGGAAAGAGATAGATAGCTACGAAGTTGTCATTAGAGAGAATGGTGCCCCGCAGTCATTGAGCTTTGGCCTCTTTTTTTTTTTCGAGTAATGTTTCTTATTATATTTTCATATGGTAAATGTTGTATTGCAGATTGTTATTATGAACTATTGAGGATTGATTAAATTGAATTGGGAATATTAATGTTGTATATTGATACAGGGACTAAATTGAATAAAGTAGAATTTATAGACTTAATTCGCATCTAAGAAGCAGTATGAGAAACTAGTGGTAGCATGTTGAAACATATCATAGCTGATGAATTTTGAATTATAAATATTAAGTGGTTCATATGAAACGAATAAAGAGATGGATGACTTGTAGCCACACGACATATGATGGAGTAATTGGTAAGCCATCATCGCCGGGCAATCTGGGATGGTAGTTCATCGTTGTCGAGTAATCCAGAGTGGTAAACCATCGTTGTCGGGCAATCCAAGGTGGCAAGTCATCATTGTCGGCCAATTCAGGGTGGTAGGTTGTCGTTGTCGAGAAATCCGGGGTGGCAGGTCATCGTTGTCGGGCAATCTGGGATGACAGACTGAAATGAGTTGAACATGAGCACTTAAAATTGAATATCGACTGAAGAGTAATACGATTTGAGATTTGACGAATTAGAAATGTATAATGAATGATGTTTCATGTTTGAGTTATAAGGAACCAAATGTTTAGATGTTGATTCTACGAATTGCAAATTATACCATCTCCTTATATTGTATTGGACTTACAGGAATACTACTGAGTGATATACTCATCATACGGTTTATTTTTTGTGTGGAGGATAAGTTCAAATCCACATGTCCGGTGTCCACTTCAGCATCACATCAAGTTTTCCCAAATCCACAAAGTTTATGCCTCTTGTTCTAGTTAGTCTGGGCATGTACCTAATGAGTCTTTTTGTTTTGTAGTGTAAATGATATCAACTAATGATGTAGGTATGTAAAGTCATTTTGGATATAATGTGAATATGTTGTGATATGCATGGATACAATGAGCATATTCAAGTTTTAATGTCTATATTTTATTAGTATGTAATGTATGATGCTTTGTCTATTAGTCAAATCTATAGAATAGATGTTTGGAAGGTGTTTTTGGTGTGTTTTGGACATGTTACATTTGTAGGAAAATTGTTCATTTGGTCATTTTTTAGGTTGTTTTGTTGTTGGTTTTGATTGGCATGAAATGGCAGGATTTGAACTTGATTTTTTTGCCAAAACAGAATGACGTCGCGACGCGCAACATCATAAAGTTGTTGTCGAGACGACGCTAGACAGTTTGTCACATTGTGACGAGGAACCCCATCGTCACGACAAGACCAATCAATTTGTCGCAACATCAGTCCTGCAAGTTAAATTCTTTACATTTTGATCCCTATTCATTTTCGATTTGGTTTTTGAGTTTTCGTTAGCTCATATAAAACTTGATAACTATTAAATGCGTGTCATGCTTGGATTTAATGGTTTATTGCATTATACTGATAGTTTGTGAACATAGTTGCTTGAGCAACATATGTGATGCTTCGTAGCTCAAACTTGACAATCAGGTCGGGATTTGGGCGTTACATTTATCCTTTAGGATTTACTATAATCATCCCAACAAAATATAATGTTTACAATTACCCAGGTTCCAAGTAGATGGGCTTTGAGTCTTTTCCAAGTAATGGGTCAATCCTGTCGGGCTGAATGACCCCCAATGAACAAAAGGGAACATCAAAGTGTGCCTTGGTCGCGGGTTTCTTTGCGCAGCCCGTGACACTGGCACAAGCTATTGCTAATATTAGGATTTATGCTCTTAATTTCGTCATGATTGCTTGTATATTTTTTTTCCAAATTGATTGAATAAATGAAATTAACACACGTTCTTTTGATTAATTTTTATATGATTGTTCGCAATGGTTTTTATATAAAAAGTAAAATGCATAAGAAAATAATAGCTCATTGGTTATCTAAGGTTTAACTAATAGTAAGTTGATTATCTAGACAATGATAATGTGAGAAGATAACTATTATTAGTAAATAATCTAAATTATCCATGGTATATAGAATCTTATAGAGAAAATGATTTAATTTTAAATAAAATTATTATGTGATCTATAAGTACAATTGGGAAAGTGCCCATCTTGGCTATCGAAAGTAATTGGACTCTTAAAAATAAAAATATAGTTGTGATTGTTTGGACTAGATCCAAGATGAATTTATCCTAGAGCTATTTATGGTTTTATTCACTTATGACATTCATTGTGCAAGTTACCTTAATCCAATGTAAGTGAACCGTCATGTGTGTATAAATGATACATTTTGATATATTGAAAGCCTATGCTCTGATGGTAGTGGGTCAAAAGTTGGTATACTGAGCAAATGACTTGTGCATGACATGATTTCACTCACAGTAATGGAATCATAACTCAAAAAAAAGAGTGACATCCTCATTGGTATTGTATGAATTATGAAAATGGAGCGTGACCATAGGTTATTTGTTTACGATGAATGACTAATCATTATTGCTTGTAAGTGATGATCATTTTCATTGCAAAAGATATAATGTTGATCATGAGATAAAATGGATCGAATTAGGTGACGAACTTAACCTAAAAGGGTCAAGGATATCTTATGAGGTAACACACATATGACAGTGTCATTGGATAAAAGTTTCATATATGTAGTTTTCATAATGGTATATAATTAAATAAATTTAATTATATATGTTTGAAGATCAAATTGATAAAATTTGTAAATGTAGATGTTTAAATTTATTGAATTATTTAGAATTAGGATCAACTTGATAGTATATATAAGTATTGATAAATAATGTGTTATTATACCGGTTAGAAAAAGATCACATCATTACTTTCATTAACAATTAAATGAAAAGTGACTAAAATAAAAACAACCTAAAATATAAATAATCAAAAAAAATTATATTTAAGATATTAATAACTAAATTAAAAATTATCATAATTAAATAATAATAAAAATGCGTCCAAAAGGATCGAGGGCAAGGGAGAAGGAAAATAAAAAATAACACGGGGCCGACTCAGAGAGTCGTCTCCCTTTGTAGGAAATGAGAACACGTGCTACTCACCCAAACATCACTTCCACAGTGTCTCCCCACTTCACTTGTATTTCAGTTTCTCTTTCCCACCCATTGCCCCCCCAAACCCCCCACTTATGGCTGATATACAGCAATCCGATGACCAGCTAAACGGCGTCGTACCACCCTCCGTCGCCGTCGTTTCATCCGACACCGTTGGATCCAAACGCCAAAGACGTCCCAGCGTTCGATTAGGCGACATCGGTGGCGACCAATCCTATGATTCTCACACACGAAGACCCACCGCTTCCTCCGCCGTATCTGCCGCTTCTAAGCAATGGAAAAACCAACCCCACCATTCGTTAAACACCTCAGTCTGCGGTTTGAATTCTAAATCGTCAAAAACTCGCACTGTTCCCAATCTCGCCGCCGCTGACACCACCAACAACGACACCTTCGATGACGAAAGAGAAGCTAAAGAAAACAATAATAATTTAGACGGCGTCACAATTGGTTGCTGGAGGGTTAAAGATATCAAGAAACGGGGACCCGCTATTAAACGGATCAGATCCAATTGGGTTCCTAAATTCGACAATTCTAGCGGCGGAAACGCTAATATCAACGGCGAAAACAACACGGAAGATAAATACAGTGGTGGTGAAGATAACGATGGTTTCGATATGGAGAATTCAGAGAGTCCCATTAAAGAACAGAGTCCAATTCATTGTTTGGATAATTTGGGTATCCACAGAAGGAGACCAGTGCATGAAGATGGGGTTCGAATATGGCTAAATAATTTGGGTTTAGGAAGGTACGCTCCACTGTTCGAGATCCATGAAGTTGATGATGAGGTTTTGCCATTGTTAACATTGGAAGATTTGAAAGATATGGGAATAAATGCAGTTGGTTCTAGAAGGAAAATGTTTTGTGCTATTCAGAAGCTTAGTAAAGGGTTTTCATAACGTTTTTGCAGTGATGGAGATATTTATCCGCCATTGCAATGTAAGTTTAAGCTTGTATTAGCTCTTTCTCTGTTTACATTAACATTTGGTGGAGTGAAGTAGGAGAATCATTAGGGTTTTTTTTGTAAAAGTATCATTGACGAGTCTGATTGTATTTTGACGTTTTCACTCATAGCAAATTAATCCCTATACATTATATCAAAGAGTAAATTGTCCAATTCTATGGTAAAAAATTGGTCTTTGTTCTGTGGCACCAATTTTTAATAATAAATATTGATGAAAATTTTATTAGAAGAGACTAATTTGCTCTTTAATCAAATGTACAGGGATTAATTTACTTATTTTTAAGAATAGAGCGGGTTTGTATGGTAGCTTTACTGGGTTTTTGGTTATATTTTTAAGGTGCTCTTTTGTTAAGTTAATGCTAACTATTGTTGAGAATTTTAATAGAAAAAAAGAAAGTGAGATAAGATAATATTAGCTTATATTTTGGTTAAAGAAAAGTGCTTGACCAAGATTAAAGTATTTTCAAATCATATTCCTATTGTTTTCTCATTGAAAGGAATATATGTTTTACAATTAGATGCTATATTGTTAGTTCTTTAAGCTATGGACTAGTTATTTGTGTTGTGAAGGCTAGACCATTTTAGGGAAGGCGCATTTGATGCACTTAACTAAAAGTATCAGGAGTTTCTTGTATTAAGAATTGAATTGCGTTTTGTTCTTTTATTCAGAAAATAGGCAAATTAATCCCTATATATTAGACCAAAGAATAAAATAATTATTTTGGTAAAAAATCCATTCATTTTTACTGTTTAAAGTTGGTCAATATACATCAGCAGGTGGTACATGTGGCACGCCACATGCCTGTTGTTGATTATTTGGTCAATCACTTCAGTTTTTAACAGTACAAATAAATAAAAAATTTAACAGAAAAAACTAATTTACACTTTGATCGTATGTAAAGGGATTAATTTGCCTTTTTTTTAGTAGAAGGAGCAAAATGTAATCTAATTCTTAGACAAGGGTTTTCATGATACTTTTATCAAGTTGCTACTAGATAGAAATGCACCTTGTAGCCTTGACAACATGCATTGTGATTATTGTGACGTATTCATGCAGAAGGTTAATAGCTTTGGAATGAAGCAATGGCGCAATAAATGTTTCTTTGCTACGGTTGTTGAAGTTTCTATATTTGTTCCCTCTAGAAACAAATTTGTCAAATATATAGCTAATTTGGTTGACCTTTATTCAAGAGAAATCTATTTAATTGCTATTGAAAACTAGGAAAAGTTTAACACAACATATCATAATATCATGCCAAACACTAGGTGGAGCAGCTTCTTCCACCTAGGGTAGTTCATCTTCAATCCCAAGTCCCTTTGCCAAAGCCAGTTTTAGTGGATTTGTTTTAGGGGCATATGCATGAATGCATTTTTTTGTTTCTTATATGGGTAAACTATACCTAAGGTCATTAAACTATTAGTATATTTATATTTTGATTACTCAACTTCAATAAGT
The DNA here is from genome assembly GCF_007990345.1 of Gossypium hirsutum. NCBI lineage: Eukaryota > Viridiplantae > Streptophyta > Magnoliopsida > Malvales > Malvaceae > Gossypium > Gossypium hirsutum. Next base: position 5,746,281 of record NC_053443.1, read on the forward strand.
TACAAAAATTTTCATTGAACTATTCAAAAGTTTTTATTTTAGTTACTGGATTGTTAAGTTTTTTTTTAAATCCGGCTAGCGAACTCCAAGTGACAATTTGACGATCGATATTGTGGATCAGTACTCATTGACAAGTAGAAGAGCATGCCTTAGATCCGAGTCGATCTGACAGATAGAAGAGAAATGAAAGAAGAGCTTTTGATTGGTGTAGAAAGTACAAACAAAGAAACAAAGAATGCCATATAATAACAATTTTAACAGTTTAATGACTTAAATTAAAACTTTCAAATAGTTAGGTGACCATTTTGTAACTTTTTGAAGCTGAGTGATGAAGACCTAAAGTTGCTAAATACTAATAGATTAGTAACTTTGGGTGTTATATATTACTTTTGGGATCTTTCATATCTTCTTTATAGCCAATTGTTCATACTGAATTGGGATGAGATGCAAAGATAAATGGTGCTAGCATTTTTGAAGAATACTATGTTATACAGATTCAAGGTTAAATGCCCATTATGTGTAGTCCCATGATAATGCTGAAATATGTGCAGGACATGTGTATATTAAGAAAACTATAAGAGTGTAGGTAGCATAAGTCGAAAACAGAAAACAACAATGAATATGGATTATATGCTGACAGGAAATTTGCCTATAGATTTTACATCTTGGTGAGGACTGTGTTAAAAACTGGTTCCTAGCTTGACTTGGCTTGGCATGACAAAGCAGTATAACTATGTTTTTACCCAATTACCAGTCGGAGCCAATGAGCGGAGTAGGTTTGGATTTCCGACCGAACAAAGGAGAGAGGAGGTTAAAGATCAACAATTGGATTGTTAAAATATTAGTTATATAAAAATATGAAAGGATGTAAAACTATTTAGTTTTACACTTATGTAAGTGGATTTTTTTTTATATATTTGTATTATAATTGTTATTTTCGTTTTTTTAGCTGATTTCTTTGATTTACACATTTTCATGGCTTAGTTGAGTTAAATGCGAAATACTGCTAGATATTGACTTGATTTGTTGGGCTATGTTAAGTTGGGAATTGATACATTTTATTAAAATATTTGGATTATATAATCTTATTAAAAATTAGGGTAAGCTAAGATTAATGTAAATTATTCAAAAGTTATCATTAAGTTAATAATGGATGTTAGTCGCTAGACGAGGGGATAACTAAATTTACAATTTGGTAACTACTATTAGTAATAAGTTGACAATCTAGTCACTTAATTTTTTTTTAAAAAAAGTTATAAATTAGTCACCAAACTATTAATAAATTCAAAATTTTACACTTTAGTTATTCAAAATTTTAATTCATTACTCCCTAACTAGATAATCCAAATAGTATCAGTAATGGTTGAAGCTTCAAACTCTAGAAAAGTCACTTTTAATCTCATGCTTCACCTCTACCCAATCCATTTCTCCTTAGGCTAGAATCATGAGAAAGAAAAATCACAATTAAGCTATTCACACCTTTACCTTGTACCAACAATTAAATATCATAACAACCACAATCAAAGTAACCAAATATATATAGCCAAAAATAAAAAAAAAATTCCTATTTTTGCAAGCCCCAAAAAGGACCTATAGAAGCAAAAGGGTGAAATAAAATCAGAGAAAAAAATAATTAAATATTAAAAAAAAGAGATTCAAATGTACCAGATTTAGTCAGGAGTTAGTTGGTGAGTTCCAGGCGGCAAAGCTCAACTTAAAAGGTTAAGGAGAAAATCTCACTGAGAAGAGGAACATATAAAAATTAGGCGATCATCTGATGATGGTGGACGGAGATTGAAAAGGTTTCTTTGTTAGGGCTTCTGGTTTAAATTAGCGAAGCTTCATGCCATTTCAAGGAAAATTAAACCATAAAGTTAGAGGAGAGAAAAAAGCTCTTGTTCAACGTGTTTCTTTATCGGGGAAAAAGACTCGACGATGATGAGGTCACTATTTAATAGAATACAAGAATGAAGTAGGTCCCTAAAACTTTAAATCTTTTGAATAGTTTAATGACAATTTTGTGTTTTTTTTTAAAATTGAATGACTAAAGCGTAAACTTACTAATAGTTGAGTGACTCTGGTTGTAGTTTACCCTATGAAGAATATCAAATATTGATTAATGATTTTCGAATAATTTATAACCAACTGATGAAATGCATCGCTATATTATATTTAATATCTAAAGTACTGATGATAGATGGTAATCTACTTAGTTGCTCATTCCATTTATTTTGTTCACTTGAATTTTTATTTTGGCAATTTCATCACGCGCTTTCAATTTTAGTTATTAAAGCATTAATTAAATCCTTAATGACTAGCTATCTTCACCAAATCGTGGTTTACACTTTCTTTTTGTTACCCTCTTGATTTGGATGTGAAGATTAAAGAAACTAAAATATTTCATTAGAATTTTATCAAATTGTATTTGTTTACTCCATTCTCATTTCCCAAAATATTAAAATCAATTAAATAAGTTGTTCAAATTTTTTATCTTTTGATAACATCAACCCATTTATTATTATAACATTAAAAATAATTAATTTAATCTTTTTTATAACAATCACATCAACATCTCTAGCCAAAAAATTAAAAAAATATAAAAATTATAATTAACATTAAATTGAGGGAAAATATAAAAATTGAGGATTGCAATTATACCCACTAAAAGAAGTGGAATTAATAACCCTAATTTTTATCATCATCTTCCGCCTACCATCGTCCCTCTTCGCTCTTTCATCTCTGCAAATCAGTTTTTTTTCCTTCTCTTCTCTTATCAGTTCTCACCCACCAACGTGTCCGCTAGTGTTTTCCGGATCTGACCCGTATCCCTTGTCGGATCGTATCGGCACAGGTACTGCACCCAAATTACCGAGTCCGGGGAACGAAGGTCACTGCCACTGTCCAATCCGAAAATGGCGTCGAGACTAGCGATGCTAAAACATTCCGCCGCCACCGACTACGGTTCTTTTTTAGGTCTGAGGAGATGGATTCATGCTTCAGCGCTCCCTCCACCCTTGGGCGCTCCAATCGGTCATCCCCCACCATCACAATCGTTGGTTTTCCCCGAGTCTGATCAAACCCCAGAAAGCAATAATAACAGCAACATTGGGTTTGGGTTTGGGTTCGGTTTCCCTAGTTTTCCCTTGGGAGGAGGATCCATGGAGCTCATGGCTGTCCCAAAGAAAAAGGTAAGGATATTTTTTAAAATAAAAAGATGGTTTCGAATGGAAATGTTCATATTTTATAGGTTTTTTCCCTATGTTTTGTAGGTGAGTCGGCATAAGAGAGGCATAAGAAACGGACCAAAGGCTTTGAAACCGGTTCCGGTCATTATACGATGCAAGTAAGTGTTTTTTAATATATCAATTTGGAAATTGCTTGAATTAGTAATAAACGTAGTTTAGTTGTTGTACAAATGATTGATTAGCAGTAGATGTTCACCATGTTTATAAAATGTTCAAATAAATCCTTAATAGGAATAGGAATAGGAAAGCAGTGATTATTAGAGCATTAGGATCCAAATCCATAGGTATGCATGCATACTAATAGCTACGACTGGACAAAACTAAGTGATAATGTAAGGCTGCACAAAGAGATGATGGAATTGGATATAGAACATGTGCCCTTCATGACCTTCCTTGAAAGCAAATAAAAAAATGGGTAATTACAATCCATTGATTGCCTTAATTGCAGGAGTTGCGGTCGTGTTAAGTTACCACACTTCTTCTGTTGCAGTGGAGATCGTGGGCACAACAATGAACGAGATGATTCATCCGGTTAAGTTGTTGTAGGTGGACTAAAAATAAGAAGCTTTTTCATTTATTATGAGAAAACATTGTTGGGATATCATGACAATGTTGGTGGGCAAGCGTAGACGGATTCAGTCATAGAAATAGGTTAGAAAGTTTTGTTTACAAATGAAGCCATCTAGAATGATGGAAATAACCGCAAAAATGATGATCTGATCTTGCTAGTACATTTTTATGGAGTTACATAAGTGTGCACTTGTATGGAAAATCTTGGTTGGTTAAGATTGCTTTCGTGGTCTGTGTTTCTTGTATTTCTTAGCTGCAACTGGTTTCTATGCTAAAATGACAAGTTAATTTGCCTTTCTCATCTTTCTTTATCTTCATCTGAATCATTCCATCTGATCTTTCTGCAAATCAGCAACAAAGGGGTATTCCCAAATTAATTCTAGTTCAAATCAATGCTTGAGTACTCATTACTTACTGCCACTTGCTCTAGCACCACGGCCAGTGTGGCAGTTGATGCCGCAACATCGGAGGCAAGATGAGTCAAAGTCACTGGACCAACTATCCACTTTGATTCTGAAAGCAATAAGACCGAGCATCCATCTGCTTGTTCAGGACCTCAGCCTTCTGCGTTATCTCGGCCACCTTATTGAACTCAATCAAGAAGCCTTCTAAAGTAAACCAATTCGTATTATGTGACGGCACATTTAAAAACAAGGGAGGTGGAGGATTTTGAGCTGCCGTTTCTTACAAAAACTCTTTTAAATGCATGTATTTTATAAATGGGTGGATTTGGGCATTCAATCCTGAACCCCATTGCTGCATCATCCACACTATATTAGTCCATGTTCGGATCCATCCGTTTCTCATGCGCTTGCCTTGCGGCTATTTGACAATTGAATCAAAGAACACCTCAACAACAATTTGCATAACAAAAGCTAGTTCTCATATGCACCAAAAAAGTTGTTAATACTGAAACCCAGTGCTTTGATCAGACTTTAAACAAACTTAGCAATGCCCAAAGCAAAACATTTACAAGGTTAAAATCTCATCATGTATGGAAATGCAGCTCTCAGCGGTGCCAATCTACTGTTCACTGCCATAGATCTCACTAGACGTGTGCATTTGTTGTTTGCGTTTAACAACAGGCAAACTTGTTTTCTAAACCAATTTTTCTTACATGGTCATCATTTTGAGGTTAAATTGAATATAAGCTTTTGTGCTAATTTTTATACGCTATTCGTGCAAAAATGGTCTTCTCCACCCACCCTCTCCTCTTCTCTCTTGTTCCTTTTCCCTCCTCGTCTCCTCCAATCTTCTCCCCCTTTCTTTCCATTTTCCTACCCCTTCCTCCTCTTCTCCACCACTCATCTTTTACCTCATCCTTCACCACTCTCATTCTCTTTTTTCGAAAAGTGAACTGCTTAAAATAACAATGTGGCCAAAGGTTTTTTCTTTGGCTCCTCCCTTAGTGAACTGTGTTTTATTAGGTTTAAGGTGACTCTTTTTTTCTTTACATTTGATAAAAAGTAATTTAAAACTTTAAGAGTGAGTTCAAGTCAATAACGGTTACAATGCACCAGTTGGTGTTATCTATCCTTGTGGCTGGCTTCGACGCCCCGCACATGCCTTGTATCTCTGATGGTGGCATTCCATCCAGTGTTTTATTCTTGACTTGACTTTTTGTCATGGGTTTATACTTTATACCACTTTCGATCATTTCTTTTGTTTTCTTTGGGTTATATTTCCAATGTATGGAAGCTTTTTGCTCATTTCCTTTATATCAATTAAAATAATTGTAAGTTTATGTTTTAGTCATTAAACTTTAAAAAATTACAATATGGTCATTAAATTATTTGAATGTTTTCATTGAGTTGTTAAAATCAATGTTGTATGACCTTCTTCGTTTGCACCACCTGTACTAATCAAAATCTCTCCTTCCCTTTCTCTTTTTCGAACCAAAAGCCAAACAACTTTCTTCTCTGATCTTCTACATTAACCGTCAAATCAACTTAGATCTAAGATATGTTCTTCTACTCGTTAATGGGTACTAATCCATCGTTCCAAATGTTGAATCATTACTTAGAACGCTAGCCAGACTTTAAAGAAAAACTTAATAGCCTAGTGACTTAGATAAAAACTTTTGAATAATTCAGTGATCATTTTATAACTTTTTTTAGTGACTAAAATGTAAAGTTACTAATAGTTTAATAACCTTTGGTGCAGTTTATCCTTTTATTTATAATGTTTACAAATCAATGTAAGTGATGTTGAAAAATATATAAAATAGAGATTTTGATTTTAATTTTTAGATTTTCTTTTTTTTTTGAAATTTTTTTTAAAATTATTTATATTCTTTTTAAAAAAATTATATGCTTTTAATTTTTTTAAATATATTTTTTAAGTTTTAGAAATTATAATTATAATTATAAAATGAATATCAAATGCATAATATTTTTTTAATATAAAATGAATATTCTAAGCAGATAAAAAGGTTAGTGACATCATGAAATTAAGTCTCTAACTATAAAATTCAATGCTAAAAACATTACTTTAATTAGCAAAAATTCATTCTCGTAACCACAAAACTAAGAAACCAGTAATTAATGAAAAGGTCGATTATTGTTCTTCCATAACTATCCATATCCTTTATCATTAAAGGTTAAATCACCATTTAAGTCCCGAATTTAATATTTTTTTGTTCATGTTGGGGCTTCAATTTCTTTTTCCAAGTTAGACATTAAACTTGACAATTGTTTCTACATTGGAGCCTAAACTAGGCAATTATTTCCATATTGGAGCTTCAACTTTTTTTTGCCTAAGTCTTTAAACTTGACAGTTGTTCCCGTATTTGGCATCAACTTGACAATTGTTCCAATATTGGGGCCTGAGCTTTAGGATTTTTAAGGACTAACTTGAACAAAAAAAGTTCAATTCATAACGTGAAATAATTGTCAAACTTAGGGTCTAACTTGAACAAAAAAAAATTAGACCTCAATATGAGAAAATTTGTCAAGTTCAACCCAAAAAGTGATTTAGCCCATCATTAAACAATAAAAATTGGATTATTCCAATTTGATATTGATAATTATAGTTTTTTTTAAAGAATAAATATTTAATACATTGAAATAAAATATTTTAATTTTACACCAACAAGTGTTGGATGCAACAGTAATGTATATTGCGTTTTCAGTTAGAGACGTAAGTTCGAACCTTAAAGACGACATTGTTGAGAAAGACAACCACAAATTCCGAACATAAACCATAAAATATATCAAAAAAATATTTTTAAAAAATTAATCATTGACATGGTTTTTTTTACTTTGAAAAAAGTATCTAAACTAATAAATATATAAACTCTTTTCCTAAAATTAAAATATATGTACGGAATAATTTTTTAAAAAAATCAATAAATCATTTTAAAAAGGTTAAATTTTGTTATTAGTTCTTGTACTTTACAAAAGTTGTAGATATAATATTTTTACCTTAATTTGGTTTTTTAATCTTTATACTTTTCAAAATTTAAATTCCAATCCTCACCAAAGATTAAATCTCAAATTCATTGAATTTTGATATTTCTGAAATTTGATGCGACAAACATTATCATCTATGTAATGCCATGTTAGCTTGTTATTTTCGCTTATTACTCACTAAAAATCCAGTTAATTGATTGACAATTATCATTTGCATCAAAATTGAATTTTCAAATTTTGAAAGAAAAATATAGACTTAGAATGATCCAATTGAAGAATATGGGCTAAATCTACAATTATATGCATAGCATTGGACTAGTAATTGAAATTAAACGAACAAATTTAACTGATGTTGTTTGGGTTAAGACTAAAATTTCAAAATTCGAAAGTACAAAGACTAAAATTGATTAAATTATAAGTAATAAGACTAATGGAATAATTTAACCTTTAAGAAATGAAGTAATTATTGAAAGGAGGGATTCGCTGGATCCCACCTCATTCTAAGCTTATAACTTTGTATCACAGCCCTATTTTATTGCTCTGACTCTGACTGTTTTTCTCTGTTTTCGGCTCAGTTTCCGATCATCGCACAGTCGTCACCCTTTTATTACCTCCGTTTTATAGCGCGTGTGTCACACTCCAGCTTACGTCCTTGATTTTGCCTATCTATATTAATTAGGGTAAATTACACTTATGGTCATTTTACTACTTGGTCACTCAACTTCAAAAAGTTACAAAATTTGTCATGAATTATTCAATTTTCTTTTTCATTTAAATCAATGACTTGTTAAAATCATTGTTGTATGGCCTTCTTTGTTAGTAACGCTTGCACCAATCGAATGATCTATTTTCCTTTCTCTTTTACAATTCAGTTTTTTTAATGGAACAACTTTGAATATCATGAACTTGCAAACTAAATCTAAACAATTTTCTTCTTTGATCTTTAACACTAACTGTCAAATCGACTTGGATATAAAGTATGTTCTTCTATTCGTCAATGGATATTGATCCATTATACCGATTGTCGAATCATCGCTTGTAACTTGTTAGTTAGACTTTTTTAAAAGAAAAACTTAATAGCCCAATGACTTAAATAAAAAGGACTTTCAAATAGTTCAGTGACTTAAATGCAAAATTTTGAACAGTTCAATGATCGTTTTGTAACATTTTGGAGTTAAATGACTAAAACTTAAAGTTACTAATAGTTTAATGACCTTAGCTATAGTTTACCCAAATGGTTAATAAAGTTTATTATAAATTAAATATAAAGTTTGATGCACTTTATTGTTAGGGTAAACTATACAAATGGTCACCTAACTATTCCCGCATTCTTATATTTTTGAACTCAACTTTAAAAATTTTCAATTTAGGCATTAACGTTTGAATTGTTCTTATTTTGGTCACCCATCGTTAAATTGATAACAAAAAGTTTTTTTTCTAACTATTATAATAACACATTTAGTCCTCAATACTTACTTGTTCTATCCTTTTGATCTTAATTCTAAATAATTTAATAAATTTAACCCATCACATTTACAAATACTATCAATTTTATTCTCAAACTTTCTAATCAAAGCTTTCAACTTTTAAAACAGAGGCATTCTACATCTATAAATTTGAACCCTCCAAAAAAAATCTCTTAACTAATGAGCCATTTTCCGAGCCAATTAGGTACCAATAAGTTTAACTTGAAACTTTATTTCCTTTTTTTTATTAGTTTTCTTCTAATAATAATATTTTATAACCATTTTTTTGATAGAATGTTGGCTAAAGAAAATGGAAAATAAAAACCTTTAAAAAAACACTTTAGATTTACTCTTATTGTTAACAGTATGATATTTCCTTTTAAGGTACGTAGAAATAATTCTCGAAGTTGGTCCTTAAAATTGGAAATTAAATCTAGAGTTAAAAAACATGGATTTGAAAATCCAATTTATTCAATCAATAATTGTATAAGAAAAAAAAATTATGAACATTTATTTTTCACAAGGAAAAAAAATATGAAAATTAATTGAATTTTCTTTTGTTACATTGATAGTGATTGTTTTAGTTTTATAAACCGATTAATAGATTATTATGTGTTCTATTTGTTTTTTGTGAAAAACAACTAAACTAAATATGCATAGAAATACTGTAACTATCGTTTTATTCTATGACTTCTCCTAATGACTGCCCTGAATCCTCATTTGGTTCTTTGGTTGGGTCCATCTGTGATTAGTGTTGTACTGTTTTGTCAAATATACAATAAGCAATTTATATCACTAATAATTTGATTTAGTGTTAAATCATTTACCAAGTTAATTAAAAACTAAAATTATGATAGTCAAAGTGAAAAAATAATATTTACAAATATTAAATTATTTATATAATATTATTATACATATTACATTTTTAAAATTTGTATTTTTATATTATTTTTAATGGTGTTTAGTTAATTTCTAACACTAACTTCGTAAAAAATATAAACAAAAAGGGTTATATATCGAATTGGATAATTCCAAGCATAAATAAAATAGGTAATAGATATGGAATGACTCTATTTTAAAAGATGAAAGCTTTGGTTTGAAAGTTTGAAGATAAAATTGATATAACTTGTAAATGTGAAGGGCTAGATTTATTGAATTATTTAGAATTAGTATCAAGTAGATATAATAAGTAAGTATTGAGAACTAAATGTGTTATTACACCGGTTAGAAAAAGGGTTTTTCGTTATCAAATTAACGGCGAGTGACAAACAATAACAAATTCAAACGTTAGTGCCTAAATTGAATATTTTTAAAGGTGGGTGACTAAAATAGGAGTATAGACATAGTTAGGTGACCATTTGTATAATTTACCTTAATATTATATAATGTTTTACTTATTTTATAATCATTTTCGATCCACGGAATATGCAAAATAAATAAAAATTATTATTAATATTTATTTGTAAAATAGCTTTATATATAAATTAGTATTTTATTCGAGTTGATAGTATGCATTAATTTAATTATTTATTAATATTTTTTTGAAATTTCACTATAATATCATGCTAAAAATTAAAATTAAAAATATTTAAATTTATCAAGAATGTGGGTGCGGAGTAAATTATGTTTCTCTTTGTGATCGTATCATCAACAAAAAACATAAGATATTTATCTGAAGTAACACATTTAAAAGACTTGAGAGTTTTATTTCGAGTGTTATCTTTATGTTGGCAGCAAATTTTGTAGAATCATGATCCAAGCATGAGGCTTGCAATTTGAAAATATTTCTTAGAGATATTGTTTTTTATCCTATTTTGCATGGACATAATTTTGAAGCCTTTTGATGTATTTAGAGAGAGTTTATTTATTAAGGGAATTTTATTGTTTAAGTGCTTTTTTTAACAGCAAGTATTTAGAGGAACTTGAACCAAAGTTATTATAATTTAATTATAAACTTGGGTTTACTTTTTTATAAATATGAGTTAATTTGGATAAAATTTTATATTCAAATTTCGGGTTGAGCATAAATATATTAATATCAAAAAAAAAAAGTCATAAACCGTAGCCAAGTCAACTGGCGGTGAAATTCACGCGCCTGAATTGCGTGTCATACTCAACAACGTTTCACATCTCCCGAAATATATCTCCAGGCCAAGCCAGTTCACTCTTTTCTCTCTCTAGGTTCCTTTACACTCTAAACCCTAAATTCTCTCTCTTTTCTCCTCGCTTTTCCTTTTTCGTTCTTTTCACTGCACAAACTTTCTATTCTTCCAAATAGGAAAAAGAAAAAAAAGCGAGGGAAGAAAAAACTGGGTTTAGCCGCCATGAAAGAACCAGAAAACGACGACCCAATTTCCGCTTCGAAGCTTCTTTTGGTTTCTCTTTTGGACCAAATTCAAAGCATCAGCAATTTCAAAGGCAAATGGGGTTTGATCAAATCAAAGCTTTTGGGTCTCCAGAGTCAACTCGTTGACCTCTCTGATTTCCCTTCTTCGTTATATAATCCCCTTGCCGTCGACCTCATTCATTCCGTTTTTCTCACCTTGAACGACGCTGTTTCGCTTTCTCGGAAATGTCAAAACGATGGTTTGACCGAGGGAAAGTTGAAGACCCAGAGTGACCTCGACGCCGTTTTGGCGAAACTAAACCGGCATGTTATGGATAGTGAGATTTTGATTCGGAGTGGAGTGCTTCAAGACGGTGCCGTGTCGAGTTCTTCTTCGAAGAAAGAAGCAGTACGAGTTGAGTCGAGGAATTTGATAACTCGGTTACAAATTGGGACAAACGAGTCGAAGAACTCAGCCATGGGTTCACTTCTGGGTTTGCTTCAAGAAGATGATAAAAACGTGATGATAGCTGTAGCACAGGGTGTGGTTCCAGTGCTAGTACGGTTACTTGATTCAAGCTCTTTAGAGATGAAGGAAAAGACAGTGGCCGCCATTTCGAGGGTATCAATGGTGGAATCGAGCAAACATGTGTTAATCGCTGAAGGGTTATTGCTTTTGAATCATCTCCTTCGAGTTCTTGAATCAGGAAGTGGTTTCGCAAAGGAAAAATCCTGTATAGCTTTACAAGCTTTAACTTTCTCTAAAGAAAATGCAAGAGCAATTGGTTCTAGAGGTGGGATTTCATCTCTTTTAGAGATTTGTCAAGTTGGTACACCTGGTTCACAAGCTTTTGCTGCTGGGGTTTTGAAAAACTTGGCTTCTTTTAATGAAATTAAAGAGAATTTCATTGAAGAAAACGCCATTTTTGTTTTAATTGGACTTGTTTCTTCAGGGACTGTTTTAGCACAAGAAAACTCAATTGGGTGTTTATGTAACTTGGTTTCTAATGATTCTAAGTTAAAGCTTTTGATTGTTAAGGAAAATGGGATTGATTGTTTGAAGAATTTCTTGGATTCATCTCCAAATCCAAAAAGTCTTGAAGTTGCTATTGAATTCATTAGGCATTTAGCTTCTTTTCCCCCTATTGCAGAAGCTTTAGTTGCTGATGGTTTCATTGCCCGTCTTGTATCTGCTTTGAACTGTGGGGGTTTAAATGTAAGAATTGCAGCAGCTAAAGCTGTTTACGAGCTCGGGTTTTCCTTGAAAACAAGGAAAGAAATGGGTGAATGTGGATGCATTGCACCATTAATTAAAATGCTAGATGGCAAAGCTGTTGAAGAAAAAGAAGCTGGTGCAATGGCATTGTCGAAGCTCGTCTTATACGTCGGTAACAGAAAGGTTTTCCACAAAGATGAAAGGGGGATAGTAAATGTTGTTCAATTATTAGATCCTTTGATACAAAATCTAGATAAAAAATACCCTGTTTCGATCTTGTCCGAGCTCCTACATTCTAAGAAATGCAGGAAGCAAATGATTGCTGCTGGTGCTTGTGTGCATTTGCAGAAACTTGTTGAAGTGAACATTGATGGAGCTAAGAAGCTTTTGGAGAGTCTTGGTAAGGGTAAGATTTGGGGTGTTTTTGCCAGGCCATAGCAAATGGAAGGGATTATCTTCAAAGTGGGGCTCATTGAACTGTATGTATATCATAAATTCATAGTTGTGTTTTTTTTCCCCTTTTGTTCATATTGGTTGTTTATTTGCTTTAGAGCTGGTCTATATGTTTAGTGTAATTGTTCATGGAGAAACAACTTTGTTTGTAGTTTGTAGACAAAATCTTTAGTTTTGGTGACATAATTAGTCTGGTTTTCAGTTTTATTTCCCAAATTTCAATGATTACATAGCCATATGATCTTATTTTCTTCAAGGGAACATGCATATTAGGTTCTTGTTTTCACTGCTAGGCATATACCTTGAATGCCTCTGCTAATGCAGGTCAACGTTCAGATCATTTTAGCTTTGCTTGTTGGATTTTTCAGTTTGGGTTATTGATTTCGTGCCATTTCGGGTTCAAGTTGGGCAGGTTCCAGAAGTTAACTCTCTATGATCAAAATCTAAGCATTAGGTATGCAATGAACCATTTGGGGTTATTTAAGCTGTTCCTATAACACCTCCCTAAAGTAGCAAAGATTATAATAATGATAACATTGATTATTTTGGTGGTTAGTTAAACAATGATGATGATGATATATATGATTGTGCGTTTGAAGTTGAAGAATCTGGTTGGCTGCTTCTGTTCCAAGTTTAGTTACTGTCATTGTTCTCCAACCACCACAAACTTGTATACTATTTCCTTGCCTAAACAGGCAATCACTTCATCTTTCCAGCTCTTCTTAACCACCCCGTAGGGTCCCATAAGGATATTTCTTTTTTGGTATGATCAAGATATTCTTTGGGTCTGTTTTACCGTCCATGAAACCTTAAATCCTTTCAGGGTTCATAACTGCACTTCCTAACAATGTCACCTTCAGGTTTGAACTTGAGTTCTCTCACAGGGAGTGCCATGTGCTTTAGTAGTTAGTACTACATCCAACACTTATTGGCAGGGGTAAAGGCAAAGGGGCAGGTAGTTGCCTTAGCCCCCCCCCCCCCCCCAAAAAAAAATGGTAGATTTGCCAGTTAGGCTTAAAATTTTATGAAACATAGTATAATGGTAAATTTGCACTGACTTTCCAAAAAACTATGTTTCATTTTTGGTCCCCTACAGCAATTTTCTGCCTTCACCCTTGCGTGTTGGTAGGGTCAGGATAAGGATATTACTCCATCATTAAGGATCTTGCTCATTAATTTCCTCTGTAAAAACTAGCTTAGCCTATTAAATTATTTATGGAAATAGATACTTTTGGTTAGTTCTACAACATCTATGGTATGGGATGTCTGGTAGTTGATGTACCTATATATTTGTGGGACTAAACCATGTGCATTTGTTGTTTGCGTTTAACAGCGGGTAAGCACCTACCTAAACTTGTTTTATAGATTGACTTACCGCATGTATTTGTTGCATTATATTTATTTGGGGAAAAAAAAAGGTATATATCCATGTGTTCTGTTTAGTTGATTCATGCAATTCTAGCCTCCTTTAAGTTTGGTTTCCGGAAACTTTCTCAAACCTACTTGTTTGAAACTTCCTTGCCTATTACATAGGTGTATTCAAATGGTTGGTTCAGTTAATATTTGAACCGAATTATCATTGACTAAATTAGTCAGAAATTTTAAAAGCTCTAATAGTTAGCCGAATTGAATTTTTTTAGAAGCCTATTAACCCGACTGGAATAATTTTGGTTTATTCAGGCTATTAATCGAATTAACCAAAAAATTTACATTTCTTTTGTTTATATTATTTTTCAAATAATTTTAGTTTTCATGATACTTTTTTAAGCCCATTATAAGAATATATATATATATATAAATCTATTAATTTTTATATTTTGAGTTTATATAATGTATTGGACTTATCTAATATTTTGGGCCTATAATATATTATTAATTTAGATTAATCAATTAATATAGTTAATTATTTGATTTCAAGCCGAATTAATCGATAACTGAAATTTCAAAAAACCTTTAATCGACCTTGACTGAATTAGATTTGATGGTCAATTGATTAATCGAATTAATTCGGTTAAAATTGAAAATGCACCCTTACTATTACAAGTGTTTATGGGCTAAGTTGAGTTTGAATCAAATCCATTATTTGTAAGTGTTATGACTAGGTTAAGTTATGATGGAACTCATTATGATATCAATACCATACATAAGATCTTAAGTAAGGTAGTCAATATTGTATTAGTAGGTGTACGTGTCTATGGGCCAGGTTGAGTTTGGATCAAACTCATTATTTACAAGTGTTTATGGCCTAAATTGAGTTATAATTGAATCCATTTGATATCAACACCATAAATAAGATTTTAAGCAAGATAGCTAGTACTAGTAAGCGTATTGTTTTTGTTTTGGTATTGATATCTACTATTATTGACATGTTTCGGTGTATCGTTTCAGATTTATCAATATTTTTAACATATATATATTTATAATTTACTTTTTAGTTTTTTGATAAATTATATGTGCTTGTGAAAATTTCCATATACATGTATTTATAGTTTAATTATTATTTTGGTAAAAATTAAATTAAATTATATATACATGTGAATATATCTTAATTATATCTATATAAATGTATTTATATGTAAACATAATTTTTTTTGTATTATGTAAATATAAGTTTTAAAATTATTAATTATACTCAATAATTTAATTTAATTTAATTACTAATTGATTTTAAATGTAATTATAGAAATTGTAAAATGGTTAAGATAAAAGTTCTAATAGTTGGTTTAAAATATCAAAATTTTATATCAATCGATATAGGTTGGTATGTACCAATATTAACTGAAACAAGTTGAAACACATTAGAATGATTGTAATTTTGATTGGAACGAAACATAGATTATTTAATATTGGTTTAAAATTGGAACGATATGTACTAACCGATATAATACTAATTACCATGATTTTAAGCGTTGTAGATATGAGTCTCAAGTTTTGTCCATATCTATTCATACTTATAAATAATTAATTGAAATTTGTTTAGACTCGTCTATAAATATTTTAAAAAATTATGTTGTTTTTATATGGGATAAATATCAAAACTAGACATAACTTTAGTCCAATGTACAATGTCATATATTAACTTTGATTTTGTGCAATTGTATATATGAAATTTTGATTTAATTTAATTTAATTTTCACATTTAATAACACTTTCAATATATTATCATTTTTTTATGTATAGCATATACCAATAATCGTATCAATCCAATATGAAAATAATGAATTTATTTATTTATTTTTTAAAATGTGTAAAATTGAAACCAAAATTAAAGTTTCATATATACACATGAACAACAATAAAATTTTTCATGTATATAATTACACCAAATTAAGGTTCATTTATCAAATTGCACATTAAATCAAAATTTATGTGCAAATTTGATAATTAACCTTTTAATGATTAATTTTTATTTGATATAAATTAGATAATTTAAGAAACATAACAGTTGAAGTTTAATAGAAGCCCTGTATCATATCATGAAGTTCATTTTAGTTCCTTTATTTTGATCCTTGTATGTTTGAAAGGTTGGCATTTTACTCCTTGCACGTTAATTTTGCTAATTGTTATTTTATTTTATTTTATTTGTTCTTTTAGATAATTGTTACACTTAAATTATTTGTACTTTTGTCCACATCGCCACCATAAGCGACATCAGCCATTTGTTTTCGAGACCAGTAAGTTTTTTATTTTGATTTAATGTCGTGTTAGACATCATTAAACTATGTCATTTCATTAACAACAAAGTTAACGTGCAAGGATTAAAATGTTAACTTTTCAACTACAAGAGTTAAATTGTTCCTTTTAATAATAAAGAAACTAAGGCTTCGTTTGTTTCATTGAAAATAGTTTTCAGAAAATGGTTTTTGGAAAATGATTTACTTTTTTGGAAAAGCTAATATTTTTTTGTGTTTGGATGAATTTGTGTAAAATATTTTCTGTTGTTTGGCTGATTTCTTGAAAATATTTCATAAAAGTTGTTTTCAATGAAACAAACATACATTTGAGATTTTATTATCTTTTCATTGTTTTATTGACTTTATTTCATAAAGCTTATTTATATTTTAATTAATCTTAATTTACTTAATTAAGCTTAATTGTAAATTTCGGAATATAAATTTATGCTTAATTAAGTTGAAAGTGGTAAATATTTATTTTGAATATTATTTGGATGAGTAAGTTGAAAAATGATTTAATTTGATCAAAATTGAAGTAAGGATCAAATAGTAAAATTTGTAAATTTTTAAATTCTAAGGGTTTGAGTAGTAAAATCTGAAACATTGATGTAGTAATTAAATTATATGATTATGAAATATGAAAATTTGGAAAGTTGAGCATAAAATAGTTAAAGTTTAAAATTATAGGGGTTAAATTGTAAAGATTTCAAAACTTTAGTTTTTGGACTAATTTACATTATTTGAGAATTTACAATTTTGAAAAATAGAATATGAAAGTTTAACTGTTCAAAAATCAGGGACTAATTTTTGGAAAATTTGTCAATTTTAGTTGTAAGGACTAAATTATAAAATTTGGAAATTTTTGAAAAGGGACTGTTCTGCAAAACTATACAAAACAAGGTTTAGGACTGAACTGTAGAATAAGAGAATCTATTTTTGAGGAATTAAATTGTAGACTAGTAAAAATTTGAATTTCATGGACTAAATTGTAAAAGTTATAGAATTAAAACATAAGGGATTATTTTCTTTGATAGTGAAGAGAGCTTCCCCTTCATTGCTTTGAAAGCTTTCCCTTCCCTTTTTGTTCCTCGACAACAAAGATTGTGAATAGAGCCTTATCAGTTTGGGAAATATCTTGCAGAAAAAAATTTGGTAAGACATTTTCCTTAAAAAAGTCTTAATTTTACCCTTTTTTTAGAGAATGATTTTATTTGGTAATTCATTTTTCACCAAACAAACACAATAAAACAATGATATAGTACATGAAAATTTTTTTAGGGGACCGAAATTAAATATAAATTTTTACAATCGTAAAATTACAATTTAATTGCTACATCAATGTTTCAGATTTTACTACTCAAACCCTTAGAATTTAAAAATTTACAAATTTTACTATTTGATCCTTATTTCAAACCCCGTGTGCCTAAAGAACTTTAGCATTAAGCTATTCATTCCTACTATAGGATTCTAGCATTTAATGCATAATTTAGTAATTAAAGTTTGATTTTTTTTAATGTGGTATATATGCTATTTTGTGGTTCAAGTCTTTAACAAAAGTTATATATTTTGATACATAAAGACAATCATGTTAATTTTTTAATGTTTAATTTTAGTTTTAGGGTTAATTATATCAAATTATACAACTTTTGTCTAAGTGCTAGATTGAATCAAAAAATAATACATACATCAAATTAAAAAAAAAAAAACAAACTCAGATACCCAATGTTGAAAATTTATGAATGGGGACTTCAAAGAAAGGAAGCAATAAACAAGCAATGGTGACAAAAGAAGAACCCATAACTGATGGGGATTGGAAGCGTGCTTTAGCTGCTCAAACTTAGAGATAAGCAAAAGATGGTTTATGGATTAAAGCCATGTGAAAGAGAATAGCACAATCACTGATAAAAGGTGCTCAAGTCTCAACCAACTCTTTGCTTTTATGTTTAACTCACCTTCTGTTCCACCAATTTAAATTATTATCCAATTGATTAACCCTAAAAATATTATATTATATTCTCATATAAATTGTAGGGGATTTAGTGTATAAGAGTTTTAGAGAGAGGAGAGAAGTTTCTCTACAATCAATAGTATTTATAGGAGAGTCACGGTTCTCGATTTATCCTCACTTGAGGAAAGCGTATCCGTTAATAGCGGGAGGATCCAACCATATGGTTAAGGATAGGCAGTCCCTTATGTGGGCGTGAGAGGTACACGAGTCATCATTCATTGAGCCACTACTCGAACGGTATAAGATGGAGGGTCACTCACAAGTGCCTCCTCAGTTGGTTCTCATGTCGCCACGTGTCTCAATCGGGTAGGGATATAACAAAGTTATATTTTTATGAGGTTGTTTTTATCTATTTTATACAATAACTTAATAATAAAATTAAACTCAAAACAACATACATACTAAACATTTCACTCTACTATTGTAACCAAAGTATCAATTGATTTTTATATGAAATTTTAATAAATATATACATATTTCATTCACCCGACTCATGGGTGTGTCATAAATATTTTAAAATATAAAAATTGAAAGACAATAACGTTGTGATTAATTGTCATTAATTGCTCACTTTTAAACAAGTTCAATTGATTCTAATTTAATCGATGATACCCAACCTATTTCTAGATCAATTGGTGGATCCTTAAGAGTTAAAACACTCTTTTAGCCTAATGTGTTCCACTTTAATTAACCGATGGAAGAGTGTGGGCTGAATCCTACTCTTGGTGGCACTTTTTAGACTTAAATGGGCGCCTTTAAGCCCATTGAAAAACCCTTCAAACCTTGAGACCTACTCCAATTATTCCATACAATGGTTTTTAGAAAATAAAATTTATAATTACATATCAAATTTAACATTTAAATAATACAAAATCATTCATTAATGAATTTTTACAAGTAATAGTTTATTTCTTTCTAAACTTTAAGAAATGGTTGGTAATTTTTTCTAATATGGTATATGTGTTATTTTTTTGGGTTCAATTTGATACTTGTAATTGTAAAAAGTTTTATTTTTTTGGTACCAAAGATAAAAATATTAACTTTTTTATTATTTAATTCGAGTTTTTGATGAAAGTTAACTGCTAATATTATTAAGTTTGAATTTTTTTATGATTTTGTTAATAGAATAAATTCAATGTTAATTGTGAATTTTTTAAATTTTGTATTTAATTTGTCAAATATAATCCGAAAAATGTGATTCAATGCAAACTTTAGTGTTGATTTTATGAAAGTTGATTCATAATATTATTAGTTAATTAAGTATTTTCATCAAATTAATTCTAAAACCTGAGCTAAACACTAAAATGTTAATACCAAATTACAAGTACCAAAATATATAATTTTATCAAATATAAGTACTAGATTTAACAAAAAAAAAACACAAATATCACATTTAAAAAAAAGTGTTAAACTCAAATATCAAACCTTAAACAATTTTTTAATAGAAGAAGATACTTTTACCTGCAATATTCAAACAATAAACCTACGAGTATATGAGTGTATCTATGTGTATATATATTCCAAAACATTTTTGTTTAATGTTGTTTAAACTTGGTAATTGATTCTACATTGGGTTTAAACTTTTGGTATAACTATTTATTTGGTTCTTTACTTTTATGAAAAATGTTATTTTAGTTCTCTATTTAATTTTGTCTCTTTTAACTCTTGAACTTGTATTTTTTGCCAAATCATCCAAAAATAGATAGAAAAGTTAATGCTTGTTAATTTTGTTAATGTGGCAGTTCACATGCATGCCATGTTAGCAATTAATTATTTTTTAATTTTAAAATATTAAAAAATAATATATTTTTATATATTTTCAATAATTTTAATTTTTAGAATATTTTATATATTTTTTAAAAATTTTAAAATTTGAATAATTAATTAATTGCTGACATGGCATCCACATGACAATCCATGTGTATGTTTCATCAACAAAGTTAACAAACATTAACTTTTCCGTCCATTTTGAGGTTATTTAATAAAAAGTGCAAGTTCAAGAGCTAAAAAGGTGAAAAATTAAATGGAGGGCTAAAATAATTTTTTTTATAAAGTTGAAAGGTTAAATAAGTCATTATGCCTAAACTTTTTTTAGCCCAAATTAGTCCTTAAACTTGATAATTTTCCCATATTGGGGCTTGAGTTTTTCCTGGGACCAACTTTTTTAAGGAAATGCCAAGAACGAACATAGACAAAAAAAGGTTTAAAACCCCAACGTAGTAATAATTGCCAAGTTTACATCCCAAATAGTGCATTAACCCTACTTAAAATTTTCAAGTGAAATTATCTTATTAAAGAATAGTTAAAATATGTTGTTAGTCCCTATACTTTGATAACATTTGAGATTTAGTCTATGTACTTCAAAAGTTAGAAAGTAAGTCCTCCAATTGCTTTGAATTGAAAATTTCAGTCTAATAATTATAATCATATGCATTTTCTATCAAAACTTGTCAAATTGATATGTTGATTAAGTTGCTCTCATGTGATGTGTCATATGATTGATGAAAAATAAACATATTAAGCTGATAAATTTTAATAGAAATCAGTAACGGCAATAATGATTGGACTAAAATTTTTAAATTAAAAAATAAAAAATTAAATTTTACAAAGACTAAATCTCAAATTCTATAAAATTACAAACAGTAATAGCATATTTTAACGTTAAAAGAATTTATATCCTTTTAAACACATGTTGAGTGGAAAGAAAAGTTTGAACTTATTGTACTGTTTATTACTACTATAAAGGGAAAGACAAAGTAGTCAAATGGAAAGCTCAATGGGTTTATTTTTCTCGTAGGGAATAGCGGAACAAGTTTACAAAGATATGCATTGCGTCAGCATTATCAATGGCTGTCAAATCTAATGAATATTATTAGTAGTTTCGTAACCAATATCAACGAGCTGCTATAGGATACCTCATTTCGTTTTAACGATTATATCTATTATTAGAATTAAGTGATCTGAATTTTTATTTAAATAAAATACAGTGATACAATAAAATAAAAGTAAAATTTATATAAAATTATACTTCTTTTATTTTATTTTAGAATAAGGTTTTTTAAACCTTATTAAACTCCATCTATTTGATATTGATTAGAATAAAGTGTTTCAATCTTACGACACTCTTATTAGAATATGGTTTTACAAGCCTATAAATAGACCTAGTCTAACTCCTCTTGTAATCATTCGAATTCGACATAGTGAATTTTCTTCTCCTTTGCCCGTGATTTTTTCTCGAAAGGGTTTCCACGTCAAAATATATATGTTCTTTATTTTTCTTTCTCTTTTCTTTACGATATATTGTCATTACCGACATTCTATTTTTTTATAAGTTGGTATCAGAGCTTCCGAGTTGTTCATCTCAATTACGGTAATGGCATCTTTGAACTATGAAATTCCGTTGTTGGACCGCAACACTAGATTCGCGTTGTGGCAGATAAAGATGTTGGATCGTCGGCACCCCATGGAGCAGCGAAAAAATTTAAAAATCGGCGACCCTAACCACAGATCCATGTGTGAGGAACGAATCGGAGTGAAAAATGTTATGAAATTACCTAATGTTTATTCTGAGTTGACAGCAACTTCTCAACAACGTGTAGTCTGATCTACAGTCGAACCAAGCCACAATCTATCAAGACTCCGACCTCTACGTAATCCACCCAGTTGACTACGAACGGAAGAAATCCCAAAAACAGCTTTGAAAATGATTTTTCTTTGACGACTGCTAGACCCAAAACCAAGAAAAACGAGATTCTTATATATCCTTTTATTTTAGGGTTTTTAGGAATTAAATAAATATAATAATACTTTAAACCGAAAATTATAATTACATTAATTATAATATAATTTCGGTAAACCATATATTTATTTGAATTCATATGCTAATCAAATTCATGTCCTCATTATGCGTACAACAACCTTATACATAATGTGTTGGAAATTTAATTACCGAATTAAATTAATTATATAATTAATTTAATTCAAGCGACACCCAAAAACAATACCAACTATGGTTTATTCCGTTCATTTCAACTATAGGGTGTGACCCTGTAGGTTCCTGTAACGTTAACAGTAATACTAGAACGATTCCAATGTTACAAACAATGAGTGGCATCTAGCAATGCATCATTGCTACCTAAGTCACAAGAGATCATGATTCGACATAACCTTTTTAGGATTAACCTTTTATGCAATAATCCTTAAGTCCTTTATCTCTGGATTGGACACAAGTCATGGAATAGTCACACTTGTATAGTCCATTCCATATTCCTTGATATCTTAAGCAGACTACGATATACAAATAAGTATGACATCTCATATCAACTTATTTGAGCATGCCCATGCATTTCTAGTCTCACTTAATCAAGTGGTCTAAGATATTACTCCCATTATGTAGGAGGGACTTATTCTATATCGACCAACCATATCCCTCTACATCGATTGTGGTATATCCAACATCAGCCTTTATAGAACAACCAGTTACGTTGTACGTTTGACTGTATCAAAATATACTACTCACGATGTTGGGATTATGATAATCTCAATTCTGAGGATCATATACATATTAATCACTATGAGTAATGTCGTGACAATTACATAATAATCCAAGAAACATACTCATAATGAGTCAATCCAATATGTTGTTCTCTAACACACATATTCATGCATCGATTCTGACATTCCATATCAATGACAACTCTTTATCATCAATCAACTACATGTTAGTCTTAATGCATTATCGTTGTCCTGTCCAACAATAATACTTAACTAAGGATCTTTTAAGAATAATCATATTATTCTTAGGATATTATTATAAAACAGTTTATTTATACACATAGAAAAGAAACTGAAATAATAATGGTAACGCCTTATATTAATAAATATGATAAATCAAGTATGTTATTACAACCATCTCATGATTGATCTTTGGGCATACTCTAACAAAAGATGCAAGCAGTTCTTGCATAGATGGACTTAGAAGAAGCCCTATTAGTAGTAGGTAAGATGCCTTCGACATTACAGAGGAAGAGAAGAAGCGCAAGGATCGAAAGGCGTTAATACAGTTACATCTACATTTGTCTAACGAAATTTTGCAAGATGTGATGAAGGAGAATATCGCCACTAGATTATGCAAGAGGATAGAACAAATATGTATGACAAAAACTCTAACCAGCAAGCTACATATGAAGCAGCGTCTTTATGCTCATCGTTTGGAGGAAGGTGCGTCTGTGCACGAACATTTAACAGTGTTTAAAGAAATTCTCTCAAACTTGGAGGCCATAGAGGTTCAGTATGACAAGGAAGATCTAGGGTTGATTCTACTTTATCCGTTGCCCCCGTCTTATTCAACCTTTAGAAACACGATTTTATATAGTTGCGAGTCTTTCACAGTTGATGAGGTTTATGATTCTTTCACCTCGTATGATAAGATGAAGCATTTTGTGGTTAAAACTAACTCTTAGGGAAAGGGTCTCATTGTTCGTAAGAGACAAGATCAGAATGCTAATGATAATCGTGGAATGACACAAGAACGGAATCCTCACGGTAAATCTAAAGGTATATCGAAGTCTTCAAATAGAAGTAAAACTTGTAACTTCTGCAAGAAGAAAGAGCACATTAAATCTAAGTGCTATAAGCTATAGAACAAGATCAAAAGGGAGGCTGCGAATTAAAAGGGAAAACAACCATAAAATTTTGGTGAACTTGATATTGTAGAAGACTACAGTGATGGTGAACTTCTAGCCACTTCTGTCAACAATTCTAAAGTTGATATTCGAGCTGCACTTTCCACACGAGTCCCAATCGGGATTGGTTTACAACTTACAAAACAGTGTCTGAAGGTGTTGTTTTGATGGGAAATAATGCTTCGTGTAAAATTGCAAGTGTTGGAACAATTAAAGTTAAAATGTTTGATGGAGTTGTCAAAACACTTAGTGACATACGACATGTTTCAAAATTGAAGAGAAATTTAATTTCGTTGAGTACTCTTAATTTAAAAGGGCAAATACACAGCTGAAAGTAGAGTTTTAAATATTTCTAAAGGCTCTCTCATTGTGATGAAAAGGTAGAGAAAGGCTGCCAAGTTATATGTTCTGCAGGGTTCTACTGTTACTGGTGATATAACTGTCGTTTCCTCTTCCTTGTCGGATGATGATATTACTAAACTTTGGCATATGCGCCTAAGGCATATGAGTGAGAATGACATGGCAGAATTGAGCAAAAGAGGACTTCTTGATGGGCAAGGAATTTACAAACTGAAGTTCTATGAGTATTGTGTTTTTAGGAAGCAAAAGAGAGTTCGTTTCACCAGAGGAATCCATAGCACGAAGCAAACGTTGGAGTATATTTATTCATATCTGTGGGAGCCATCTAAAGTGCCTTTGAGAGGTGGAGCTAATTATATGCTAACTTTTATTAATTATTTTTCAGAAAAGTTTGAGCTTTCTTTTTGAAGCAGAAAAGCGATGTGTTTTCTGCATTTAAGTCTTGAAAAACTATGATTGAAAAACAGACGAGAAAACAAATAAAATACCTCCACACAGACAATGGCTTAGAGTTTTGTTCTGATGAGTTTAATAAATTTTGCAAGTCAGAAGGGATAGCGAGACACTTGACGGTTCATCATACTCCACAGCAAAACGGTGTTGCAAAACAAATGAACAGAACGATCATGGAGAAGATTCGATGCATGTTGTCAAATGCCAACTTACCAAAGTCATTTTGGGCCGAAGCAGCCTCTACTACATTTTTTTTATCAACCGATCTCTATCTATTGCCATTGAGAAAAAGACTCCACAAGAGGTATGGTCTGGTAATCTTGCTGACTATTCTGATTTAAAGATCATTGAGTGTCCTACGTATTCTCATGTTGGTAATGGAAAATTGGAACCGAGATCCATTAAATGTGTTTTTCTTGGTTATAAAGCTGGTGTAAAAGGGTATAAGTTATGGTGTCCTGAAAATAGAAAAGTTGTGATTAGCAGAGATGTTGTTTTTGATGAAAGGGCTATGCTACCTAACTTATCTCTTAAAGACTCTTCCAATAAAGAAAATCAAAAGCAGGTGGAGCATCAGATTAATCCAGAATTTACAATAGAGTCGACTCCTAAAGCTAGTACAAAAATTCAAATAGAGTTCTGGTATGAAATAATATGAATTCAAGATGATTTACTATGAGAAATACTTGGAATACAAAGATTTGATATGTACATGTTCATTGGATACTTAGAGTGAAAAATACATGTATGTGGAAATGGAATATTAATGAGCTCATTCATATTTCTTGATACTTATGTGAATTGCATAATTAACATGTTTGATGAGGATGTATGTATGTTTAGGTTATTGATTAAATTGATTAAATGTACCTTGTAAGTTTACTTTAAATAAACCTAAATGGTAAGTAAACTTCCCTGTTATACGAACTTACTAAGCATTAAATGTAACAGCCTAATTTTCAGTGGTGTCGGAAACAGTGATTCGAGATCACTAAATCCGACCAATGAGTTAAAATTTAACAAACTAATAACTATGGGTCAAGTGTGAATTTAGAAGAATTTTTGAATTAGTGAATTTTGTGATTTATTGAATTTTGTGATTTAAAAAGAATTTAATAGGTAAATTGGGTCTAAAATGAGGTATCGAGACCTCGAGTTCATAAACCAAGCCATAAATATTTTTATAAATATTTATGGAGTGTCATTGAGTTAGTATAAAAGTTTTGTTAGAAAATTTTTGTAGTGACCCAAATTTTAGGTTATCGGAACAGTGGTTTCGGGACCACAAATCCGATGAGAAAAATTTTATTTTTCTTATATTTTTATGGTCTACAATTTCACAAAATGATTTTGTGAAAAATTTCGTTCGAAAATTTCGACGTTTGGGCACTCAATTTAGTCAAAAGGACTAAATTGTAAAAAGTGTAAAAGTTGAGTTCTACATGTTAGAGGTGTCCAATTGTTATGAAAATTTAAATTGGAGGTCCTTATATGGTAATTATACCATTGGTAACTTGGTAGACAAAAATGGACATGAGATAAGTGAAATAGAAAATTTTTAAGTTAGGGGCAATTTGGTAATCTAGTAATTAAAATGAATTAAAAGGGAAAAAGATGGCAAATTATGCTCATCTTCTTCATATGAACGAAATCAGCAAGGGGGGAAGCCATAGTTAGGGTTTTCAAGCTTCCAAGCTCCATAGTAAATGATCCCAAGCCCCGTTTTTAATGTTCTTTACGTTTTTGAGATCCCGGTAGCTTAATTTAGCTTATTCTAGCAATAATTTAACCTAGGGTTTATATTTGGAAAAATACCCATAGGTGAAAAGTGTTTATTTTGATGTTTTATGATAGAATATGAAGTTAGAAATTATGTTAAACAACTTTTGCTAAGCGATTTTAAGTGAAAACGAGTAAAACGACATAATCGGTAAAAATACCTAATGTTCATAAGTACATGTTAGAGTGGGAATTTGATGTTTCCATAGAAGGAAAAAATGTTCAGAATGTTATAAAACATTAGAATAAGAGATGAAGTTTAATTTCCGAGCCTTGGGGCAAAAATGTAATTATGTAAAAGTTTAGGGGCAAAATTGTAATTTTGAAAAAGATAGAGTCGAGGGCTGTTTTGATGAATGTGATTATTAAATAAGTTAAATTTACTATTTTAGATCAAGAAGTACGAAACTCGAGGTTAGACAAAGGGAAGAATAAAGTTGAAGACTAAGTTGATGAATTTGGCTATAATTGGTACCGAGGTAAGTTTACGGTAAATAAATGCAATATTTCAATATTTATTACTAATGCTGTTATTTTCCAGCAATTATGAATTTATTTTATGAATTTATTTGATGATTATCCAAGCATGAAATGATAGAGAATTAAAATTTAAAAGTCCTGTTGATACATAAGGATGGTACTGGATACGAATGTCATGACATCTGGGTAAAGAGATCCCATGTAAGACCATGTCTGGGACATGGCATTGGCATCCTTAAGATCATGAGAGGTCCCCTGTAAGACCATGTCTGGGACATGGCATGGGCACCGAGACGAGAGGTCCCCTATAAGACCATGTCTGGGACATGGCATGGGCACCGAGATGAGAACATCCCATGTAAGACCATGTCTGGGACATGGCTTTGGCATGTTATTATCAGAAGAGACCCGAGTATCCTTATTAGTCCAATGTAGCTCAACGGGCTTGTAAACGAATCATGTTCATGAAAGTTCAGTTTAAAGCATAAATGGCAAGCTCAGGTAAGTTATAAGAGTTAAGAACTTATTATACTATCAATTGATGTTCAACGATGCAGTAAGAGATGAGTAAGTTATGCATACAAGTATATTAAGTAAACAAGTAAGAGAACTAGTTTGAGATTAACTAAAGAGGAAACTAGAGATATAGACATTCAGTTTAATTATTTAAGTTAAATATTGTTATTTATTTGCTAGTAAACTTACTAAGCTTTATGCTTACGTCTTTTATTTCTCTTTCTCTTATAGTATTACAAGGCTACTTCAAGGATCCTAAAGAAGTCAGAGATCGTCCACACTATCAACCACAACTGCTCGGTATTTTATGTCGAAACACGTTTGAGTTATGGCATGTATAGGGATTTAGTTATTCTAAATGTTTGTATTTATGATCTTGCTAAAGAATGATGTGTAAGTATTTGATGATGAATGGTTGCTAAAATGGTTAAGTATGGAAGTGTTTGTTGTTATAAAAGTTTAGGTGATAAACTATGCATGGAAATCATAAAAGGGTAAAATTTTGCAAAGAAACAGAATTCAGACAGCACTGTGACGTGACTTTGAAAAATCACCTAGGATGGTATAAAATGAATTAGAGGATGAATGATATATGTAATTAAGGCTTGTTGAGTCTATTTTCATGGAAAAATAACAGTGTAGAAAAAGGAAATTTATATTTTAAGATATGTGAATTTTAGTAAGATAGGGTCAGAACTGTTTTTGGAGTCCCCTATTCTGAGTTTAGAAAATAATTAAAAATTGTAAAAAAAATGGTTATGAGTTGAAATTTACATTCTTAGATTCCTTAATGAGTCTATTTTCTGTAGGAACAAGTGGGAATAGCATATGAAAATCCTATAATGAGAAAAGTTATTTTTAGTAACAAGAGGTCAGAATAGTCGAATGGTAAAACAGGGGAGACTTTAACTAATAAACTGTACTAATTGGCTGAACCAAAAATTCTAAAAATTTTATGGTAGGAATATATATGAGTCTAGTTTCAAGGAAAATTTACGGAGTTAAATTTTGAGTTCCGTATCTCAAGTTATAATTAATTTAGTGACTGCTGCGCAATTGGACAGCTTTGCTGTAAATAGTGAAAATAATTTGCAAAAGTAAACTTTTATGCTCCGAATTAGTAAGATAAGTTAAGTAATGCCTTGTGCTCGACTCCGGCAACGGTCTCGGGTAAGGGGTGTTACAATTTTAATGTTTAGATAGTCAATTAATTAAAAAAGACTAAATTGAAAATAGTGCAAAATTTGTTAAATTGTGATTAAATAGCTTAAGTGACTAATAAGGAGGGATTTAAAAGGCAATTAGGCCCAAATTATATGGGCTGGACGGTTGGTGAAAAAAAATCACCAAGAAAGTAAGGAGAAACAAGGGCAAAATTGGAAATTTTACAAATTAAATATATAAAACAAAGATAAAAGTGAAAAATCTAGAGATCTCTTCATAATTTATCAGAAAAAACGCCATAGGAGGTCTGAAACAAGCTGGTTTCTCACATTTTTATACCATGTGAGTTCAATTCTTTCTTTTTCCTTGAAACTTTTATGTTTTGTGACTTTTACAACTAGGTCCAACTATTGAATTCATTAGTTTTTGATTCCATGGGTGATTTTTTAAGTTACCATGAATAAGTTATAGAATTTTATGATGAATTATTATAGATTTGAAATTTTAATTTCATTATATTATGATCTTATTAAGTGATTTTAGTAGAAAATGATTTTTAGGACCTAATTGTGAAAAAGTTAGGAATTAGGGTTTTGTACTAAAATTATGAGTATAAAAGGATGTTTAGTAGTCTAAAATGGTTGGATAAGGTGTTAATTGAGAAAAATTAGATCAATTGAAGGGTTAATTGAGTAGGGACCAAATTGTAAAAATTGTTAATTTTGGGGGTAAAAGTGTAATTTAGAAAATTGAAAGGCATAAATGTTGAAGTAAATTAGTATTGAATTATATGCTAATAAATGGAAAATTTGATATTATAGATCGGGAATTCGAAGATAAACGCGGAAAAGAGAAAGTATAGAACTAGTTTCTGAACTTTTACAACTTCTACGAATTGGCCCAGGTAAGTTCATATGGCTGAACTTTTATGATTAATTGTTAATGTGGGAATGATATAATGTATCAATTCGTATATTGTTGTTAATTATGATTATGGTAAAAATGAGAATAAGATGAGATTGTTAGTTCAAATTAAGGGATAAGTAGGATTAAGTACATACGTTCGGTAACCAGTGATGAATTGACGGATAAGTCCATAGTGGATCCATGGCAAAGTGTGAAACATAGGTATGGTATTTCAGTGAAGAAAACCATACTGAGTTGTGAAAAGTAGGTATAGTGTTTTAGTGAAGAAAACCATACTGAGTTGTGAAAAGTAGGTATGGTATTTCCGTGAAGAAAACCATACTGAGTTATAGCAATGTGAAATATTCAAGCAAATCGTGGAACCGGGCAAACGATGTACTCAAATCCGTAAGACGATCCTTAATTTGACAGGTATTTGTAAGTGTAATTGAAGCTAAATGTCAGAATTGAAGTTGACATCTGATATTGAG
The DNA here is from genome assembly GCF_007990345.1 of Gossypium hirsutum. Taxonomy (NCBI): domain Eukaryota; kingdom Viridiplantae; phylum Streptophyta; class Magnoliopsida; order Malvales; family Malvaceae; genus Gossypium; species Gossypium hirsutum. The sequence continues at coordinate 5,776,482 of NC_053443.1, forward strand.
CTCGATTGGATAGATTCATTGTTTGAGATTGTGGTTGGCAGGAAATGTTTATTTGTTTATTAATGTTGTTAGTGAAATTTTGGTAAGATTTTATTATGAGCCTATGAACTTACTAAGCTTTCTGCAAGCTTACTTGTGTGTGTTTATTATTTCTTGTAGATTGATATATATATGTTCGGAGGATCGAATCTACATCAACGATCACACTATCCAAATTTACTCCGGTAGATTTTTTTAAACAACTTTTTGGTTTATATCGCATGTATAGGGAATTGAAGTAAAAAGTAATAGAATGAATGACTAAGTAGGCAAGATAAATCTGAATGTGATGGTTGTGTTAGACATTGAAATATACATGTTTTTAGCTTGAAATGGTTGATTGGTTGAACTTTATTAGTATTTAAATGAAGTAGTTGAAATACTGAAATTGGTTGTGAATTGAAATTTGCAGGGAAGGTTAGATAATTGTAAAGGGGTTATATTGAATTTAAAAAAAAAAATAAAATAAAATTGCAATGGAACATTTTTTGGATAGCAGCATTGATGTAACTTTGAAATATCACCAAAAATAGTGTAAATTTAATTAGAAACTGAGTGAGATATGAAATTAAAGCTGAATGAGTCTACTTTCACATGAAAGAAATAGAGTAAGAAAAAGAGTTATATATTTTTAGATATTTGAATTTTAGTGAGACAGGGTAAGAATGGTTTTTGAAGTCCCCTATTCTTAATTTAGAAATTCATTAAAAATTTTACAGAAGGAATTATGAGTTATAATTTATATTTATAGATTTCTTAATGAGTCTATTTTAAGTAGAAATAAGTGGAAGCACCATATGAAGTCTGTACAATGAGATAATTGAATTTTAGTGACGAGAGGTCAGGATAGTCGATCAGTGAAATAGGGGAGACTTTAACTAATAAACTGTACTAACTTGATAACCAAAAATTCTGAAAAATTTATGGTAAAAAGATATATGAGTCTAGTTTCAGGGAAAATTTACGGATCTAAATTTCTAGTTTTTTAGCTTGAGTTATAATTAATTTAGTAATTACTGTGCAGGTGGACAACCTTATTATGAACAATGAAATAACTTTGAAAAGTAAATTTTTATGCCCCGAACTTTTAAGTTAAGTCAAGTAATGCCTCATGCTCGACTCCGGAAACGGTCTCGGGTAAGGGGTGTTACATTAAATTCTTACTTTATTTTATTTCCTCTGTTTTATAGTACTTGGAAGCTCGTAAAGGTTGGAAGCGGGTCGGAGCAAGATCACACTATCTTTTAGCTCTTTTGGTATAAATAGTAAACTCTAATTAGGATATAATGGCATGTATAAGTTTAATTAGCCAAATGATAGTATTTATATATTTAGTTGAAATTAGCCATTGGTATGGCTTGTGTTGGTATATTTTGAGATGTAAAAATATGGCTTAAATATGTTTGAGGTACGTGTTTGAAATAGTTATATAGAAGAAAGTACATAAACTTTTTGGTGAATGGTTTGAGTTTAGCACAATTGATAGAATGTGTCAATATGCATATATGTGTTTTTGGTATGTTTGAACACTTGTACATATGTGATAATATGACATACATAAAACTTATTTTTATCTTGATTTTTATTGCCTTAAATTGGTTGGTAAATGTATTTATGTGTTGGTGTAGGTGGAAGACAAATTGGGTGAGAAAAGTGGCCTAAAAAATGACCTATTTTCGTCCACACGGGAAGAGACACAAGCGTGTGTCTTAGCCGTGTGTGACCCACGGCCATGCGCACGGGCGTGTGGTTTGGCCTGTGTCCCTTGCATCTTAAAAATTGAGAAACAGAATGTTTTGAATTGCTTACACGGGCAGAGAAACGGGCGTGTGACCCCTGCACCTATTTATTGCAAATTAAAATGTTCACACGGGCGTGTAGCTTGGTCATGTGATCAAGTCAGTATACCCCCTAAATTGGACATGGGGTAGGGACACGGTCGTGTGCCACACATCGAATGCCCACACGGCCTAAGACACGGGCGTGTCATTTGGCCGTGTGAGTCACATGGCCTGGCCACAAGGACGTGTGTCCCCTGCACCTAAGAAAAATTTTGAAATGTCACGAAAAATTCTCTGAGTTTTCAAGTTAGTTCCAACTTGTTTCTAACGTATACATAGGGCCTCGAGGGTCCATTTAAGGGACAATATGATTGAATATGTTTGATTTTGGATATGAATAGTAAATGATATGATTTAATTATATTTAATTTGTAAACTCTGGTAATACTCTGTAACCCTATTTCGGCAACGAATATGGGTTAAGAGTGTTATATTTATTGGTATCAAAGCTATGGTTTAGCTGATTCTCAGACTAACATGGCAAGTACGAGTCTAGCTATACATGCCATTATATAAATTGTGATAGTGTGATATCTTATGACTATTTTAAATATGTTTTTCATATAGTAATATCGTCCAACAGAGCTAAATCCGAGGAAGCTGAGAGCAATGCTCAAGCTTCAGTTCAAAAAGCTACTTCAAGTAGTAGAATGCTCGTATCTGAGGGCCGAGAGGAAGAGGCTAGAGAAGTCTTTTTCCAAATGATGAATGAATGGTTCACAGAATTCTTAAGAACAAATCATGCTGTACAACAACCTTCCCCTCCTACTCCTTAATCGATTCCTGATAAGTACGAGCTAAATGGGTACAGTGTGAGTTGATTTTCGATTCAGAATTTCATATTAGACCTGATAATTGTCTGTTATTCATAGGCCGAGTCTGTGTACCGAAAAATTCAGAACTTGTACAATAAGATTTTGCACGAAGCTCATAATGGTACTATGTTTGTTCATCCGGGGAGTAATAAAATATACAATAATTTAAAAAAGATGTACTGGTGGCCGGGAATGAAACGCGATATTTCTAAATTTGTATCTAGATGTTTAGTATGCCAGCAAGTAAAAGCTGAACATCAGGTACCTTTAGGGTTATTACAGACAGTGATGATACCAGAATGGAAATGGGAAAGAATTACCATGGACTTTATGTCAGGGTTACCCCTATCTTCGAAAAAGAAAGATGTCATTTGGGTGATCGTCGACCATTTGACAAAGTCTGCACACTTTATTCGGTACGTATGGATTTATCCCTAGATAGATAAACTGAATTATATGTTTTTGAGATTGTCAGACTACGTGGAGTATCGGTCTCTATTATTTCAAATAGAGATCCTTGGTTTACATCTCGATTCTGGAATAAGTTGCAAGAAGCTCTGGGTACACAATTACATTTCAGTACCACATTCCATCATCAGACTGATGGCCAATCTGAACGGGTGATACATATTTTAGAAGATATGATTCGATGTTGTATTTTGGAATTCGAAGGCAATTGAGAAAAATATCTGTATTTAGTTGAATTCGCATATAATAATAGCTATTAGTCAAGCATTAAAATGGCACCGTATAAGGCTTTGTATGGTCGCAAATATAGAACTCCCTTGTATTGGACTGAGCTTAGTGAGAAAAAGATACACAAAGTAGATTTAATCCGTGAGACTGAAGAAAAAGTAAAAGTGATCCAGGATAATTTGAAAGCAACCTCTGATCATCAAAAATTTTATGCTCATCTTAAAAGAAAAGAGATAAAATTCCAAGTTGGCGACAATGTATTCTTGAAAGTGTCGCCTTGGAAGAAAGATCTTCGGTTTAGTCGTAAAAAAAAATTAAGCCCACAGTTCATCGGACCATATGAGATTACTGAAAGAATCAGACCTGTTGCATATCGATTAGCGTTACCACCAGAGCTTGACAAAATTCATAATGTTTTCCACGTGTCTCTGTTGTGACGGTATCGACCAGAACCTTTACATGTTATTTCTTTTACAGAAGTTGAAATTCAGCCTGACATGACTTACAGTGAGGAGCCGATCAAAATTTTGGCACTTGAGACGAAAAAGTTAAGAAATAAAAAGGTAGGTTTAGTGAAAGTTCTTTGGCAACGACACGAGATAGAAGAAGCTACTTGGGAACCGAAGGAAATAATGAGAAAGCAATACCCGAACCTATTTACTGGTAAGATTTTCGAGGGCGAAAATTCTTTAAGGGGGGAGAGTTGTAACAGCCTGTTTTCAGTAAAATCAAAATAGTGGTTTCGGGACCACAAATTCGAGTCCGAAAGATAATTTATTTTAATATTATTTTATGATCTATTGTATGATAGGAAAGTTGTATAAAAATTTCGGTAAGAGAAATTTTACCCATTACAAGTTTAATTGTTAGAAAGGACCAATTGTATAAAATACAAAAGTTGAATTCTAGTAGCTAGAGGGATTAAATAACTATAGAATTCAAAATTTGAGGTCATTATAAGACAAATAGACCATTAAGAGAAGTTAGTAGATAATTATGATGATTCATCCATGTAAATTTAAGAAAAGAAAATGACTAAATTGGAAAGTGGAAATAATAAAAGATGATAATTAATTAAAAGACAAAATATCAGAAAGGGGTACATTGAGAATGTTCTTTACAGGTTCAATATGCAGAGTGCTAAGCCTGTTAGTACTCCTTTAGCAGCCCATTTCAAACTTTCATCGGCTTTGTCTCCACAATCAGATGATGAGATTGAGTATATGTCACGTGTTCCATACTCTAGTGCAGTGAGATCTCTCATGTATGCTATGGTTTGTTCACGTCCAAATTTATCATATGTAGTCAGTGCAATTAGCAGATACATGGTGAATCCTAGTAAAGAACATTGGAAAGCAGTTAAATGGATTTTACGATACTTACGAGGTACTACTAATGTTTGCTTACAGTTTTGAAGAACTAGAGATGGAGTCATTGGAGACCTTGATAGAAAAAGATCTCTCACAGGTTATGTCTTTACAATCGGAGGCTGTGCAATCAGTTGGAAAGCCACTTTGCAAACTACAGTCACTTTGCCCACCACTGAAGCTGAATACATGGCGATTACTGAGGCTTGTAAAGAAGCTATTTGGTTGAAGGGACTCTTTAGTGAACGCAATGAAGACCTTCAAATCAGTATAGTATTTTGTGACAATCAGAGTGTCATCTTCCTTACAAAAGATCAAATGTTTCATGAGAGAACAAAACACATTGGTGTTCGATATCATTTTGTTCGTGATATTATTGCTCGTGGTGATATTGTTGTAAGCAAAATTAGTACTCATGAAAATCTTGCAGATATAATGACTAAGTCACTTCCTATAACCAAGTTTGAGCATTGCTCAGACTTGGTTGGTGTTCATTGTTGAAGTTAAACCCTTAAGGGGTTTTATGGAAGAGGTGGAGAACTTGTTCGTTGAGAGTTCGCGATGAAGAACTTGTTCATTGAGAATTTGTGTCAAGATAGAGATTGATAGAATTAAGTGACTCGAATCCTTATTTAAATAAAATACAGTGGTAAAATAAAATAACAGTAAAATCCATATAAAACTACATTTCTTTTATTTTATTTTAGAATAAGGTTTTTTAAACCATATCAAACTCCATCTATTTGATATTGATTAGAATAAGGTGTTTTAATCTTACTACACTCCTATTAGAATATAGTTTTACAAGCCTATAAATAGACCTAGTCTACTCCTCTTGTAATCATTCGAATTCGACATAGTGAATTTTCTTTTTCTCTGCCCGTGATTTTTTCCCGAAAGGGTTTCCACGTAAATATTTGTGTGTTCTTTATTTTTCTTTCTCTTTTCTTTGCGATATATTGTCATTACCGACATTCTATTTTTTTACAATATTCATGGGAATGAAAAATAATTTGTAATTAGGTGTTTATTTATTCGAAAAATATTTACAATAAAATAATTAATCATTACTGCTGATGATGGATATTTTGATTTCAAATTGAGTAAATTGAATAATAATTAAAGTCTGTTTGGATAGCATAGAGTAATCTAATAAAACTTGTTAATACAATTTACACTAAGGGAGGAGTACAGAGGAGAGAGGGGTGGATTATCTGTATAATTAAAAAAAAGGATTTGAGTGTAATTATCTGTATAATTACTCCAATTCTCATCATCTTCTAAGAATTGGAAAGTGTAACTGAGTGTTTCAATTATACCAAATTCAATGGGATCTGCCAATTACAATGATTACTCAAACATGACACCCTTGTGTAATTACAAGTAATTACATCAAAATCTAATTATTAGATAGCTTTTCAAACACTACCTTAATGGTAATTTAGTTAATTAATTTATTTGATAATTTACTTAATTAGTGGCTATAAATAGCTATAGGTGCTGTCTATTGTAACATGTAGCAAACGGTAAAAGTATCGTGGAGGACTTTGTATTAGGAGTTATATTACATTTTGCCTATTTTATTCAAGAAATAGGTAAATAAGTCATTGTATATAAGATCAAAGAGCAAACTGGTCCCACTGTTAAAATTTTTATCTATTTTTATTGTTAAAAATTGATCGTGTGTGTCAGAGTAAGGTACACGTGGCATGCCACGTATAATTGTTTGGTTATTCTGTCAGCCATGCTGGTTTTTAACAATATAGATGAATGTTTAATATAAATGACCAGTTTGCTATTTAATCTAATATACAATAACTAATTTACTTATTTTAGAGATAAAATGTAACCCGACTCTTAAGACAAAAATTTTAATGATAATTTTAGCATAGCAAACTGTATTTACTGGATCAAAATCTATTGATGCAAGGATTGTTAAAGTAATCTGCGAAACAATATTTTTAGTTTGGAAAGTGAAAACTGTCCTACAAAATAATCGTAAAATTATTGCAGGTCGATAATGCAAGTAATTTTTGTTTATATGCAAAGGGAAAGGATATTGAAACAAAGAACAGTGGCACCAAACAGAGAAAATGGTGTAAGAAACTGAGATTTACAATGGGAAAAATGGTCCCCCATAAAATGCTGTAGTGTCTGAAATGTGAATGCCCCATTTGACATGGATGTGGGCTACGGACCAGACATTTAAGACTTCAATAATTTAATGCAAACTCCCATCAATAATTTTGGACAACCCTAGAAAGCTCAGAAACCAGACACCAATGATATTGACCATATTTTAGAATAAATCGATCCTTTTCATTATTAGTGAAAGACGTTTTTGAGTTCATAATTCTGTAGGTTTTTTTCTTTAGTAGTTGTGTAAATCAAACATATTGGAGTTTGATTGGTTTAAGATATAGATTTTTAGTAATTTAAATTAGATTTGTCAATTTGGATATAAACTTGAAAATTTGATTAATTAACTCCAACTTAATTTAATTCAATTTAATTATAGAAAGTCAACAATTTGAATTCATCTAATTTGAATCTAAATTCGAACTAACCTGAATTCAGAATGCTCTGAGTTGAAAACAGCTCAAATTTAAAATAACATGAAATCTAAAATGATCTGAACTCAAAGTGACTAGAACTGAAATGACTTAACTTCATAATAACCCAAAAAAAAAAAACCTAAACCTTAAACATAAATGACAATATATCATTATAAATTTACTTTAACCTTAATTATGAACTCCAAATAAAGAAAGAAAAGAGAAGGTTACAATGTGCTGTTAGTCTCTATACTTGTACAAAATTTTACATTCTGCCTTTATACTTCAAAACTTAAAAATTCAATCTCTACTTTTTCAATTTAAAAATCATAGTTCAATCATTATTGTCATTGTTAGTTTCTGTTAAACTTTTTTAATTTAATATGTTTATTTTTTATCAATGCCACATCATATAAGGACACTCGAATCAAAATTACAAATTAACAAATATTGATAGAAAATAGTTACGATTTTAAGACTAGACTGAGATTTTTAAATAAAAAAGTAAGAGAGTTTAACTTTTTACTTTTTAAGTATAATGATTAAATCTCAAATTTATGAAAGTATAGGAGCTAACAACATATTTTAACTAAAAGAAAACCTTTGCCAACTTCATCCTGCCTATAGCCGAAAAGAATCTAATGGATTCATATTATTTTTTTGGGTTTGGCTTCTATCCATTACTTTTGTGTCTATTTTTATTCTATTATAATTAACTTGATTTGATTCGAAATATTTTCTAATTTCAAATTAATCGAATCAAGTTATTCGGTTTTTTGAATAAAATCAAATGAGTAATTTGGGTTTTCGAGTTTTAGTTGAGTTGAATTTTACAACTCGAATAATTTGAACAATTCGAATAACCAATTGATGTAAATATCTCTTGTGTCCTTGATAGTTTTGAAAATGTGCAAATTGGTCCCTCTAAAAAATTACAAAAAATTCAATATATTTAAAAATAATTTTTCCAAAATTTTATAAATATATATATTCAAAAAATTAAAAATTATTAAAAAGTTACTAAAAATCTTTAAAAATATGAAAACGCTAAATGATAAATTTTACAACTTAAACAAGTAAATTATCAAATCAGGTTCATCCTACTAAGTAACTTGTTTTTTTTCCCCTCTTATTTTGTTTTGAAAGAGATTTCAAATATACATGATATTTATGTTTTTTAACTTGAAATTTAATCATATTGTCAACAAGATTTATGACCGGTTTAATTTGTTTAACTTAACTCAAAATTTATTCGACTTGACTCAAATCTCATTTACTTGACTCTATTTAGAAAAATTTCAAATTGAGTTAAGATGATAAAATAAAACTCATCAAGTCAAGTAATTTAATAATTTTCACTCTATTTGATTAGATACATAGGGGCATAGACAGATGGCCTTGGTCCCTCTAATGGTAAAATTTCCTTATAACCCCTTCAAAATTTCAAAAACTACAAATTAATATAATAAATTTACATTTTAACTTTAAATTTATGATTCATCTCTGATTTCTCTTAAAACAATTTTTTGATTTTTCCCAATTTACATCTTTAATCATCATTTAAAAGCATAACTTTGCATCTGTTACTTAAATGAAAAGTCAATGTCGAAGCAGGTAGCAATATTTCTACGCATTTCTCACAATATCGCCAACCAAAGTGAGGATTAGTCAAAAGCTATATAACTCCATTGACTGGCTCAAATTCTTTGAAATTGAACACTATTCCTCATATTTTTCAATAGCAGAGATAGCCAACGGCAACAAAAGTCAATCAGTCTTTATTTTGGCTTGTAATTTTCTTCACTTTCAATGGTAGAGGTGGCCGAATAACCTTATACCAATTAGTTTCTCTATTATTAAATAGACTAGTTTAATCAAAGAATTAAATAAAGTTAAATTAAAATAGAGTTAACGTTTACGGTATAAAAACGGTCATTTATTGTTTAGTAGAGTTAATATATTTAAAATATTTTAGTTTAATAAATAATTTTTTATTTAAAATTGAACTGCAATTGAAAAAAATAAATTTTAAAATTTTGTAAAGGATAAATATTAGATTTATTTAATATTTTAATAATATAAAGATTAAATTAATTTATTTAATAATAGAGATATTAATTTTTATAAAAGATAGAATTTCCAAATGCCTATTGCCCACTGTAATGAATAGTCGGTATCGAAGTAGCTAGCAATATTTCAATGCCTTTTTCAGTCATTACCACTTCAATTTTCACCAACCACCATAAAACTTCATTTTAGTTTTAATATTTTAAAAAACCTAATGTTTTCGTCCTTCTATGTTTAATTTTACCGCTAATGAAAACGTGATATTAAATTAATTTAAAAATCCAAACAGTAGTTTTCAACAATGAGTAGTGGTAAGAAATTGTTTTTCTTTTACCCTCCAAGTTGTGTTTGATGTTCTTTTTTTTATAATTGTTGGGTTTAAATTATTTGTAGTTAGCCACAAATTTAGGGTAAAAGCAAAATTAATTTTTTTATTATCTTTTCTCCTTCTTTAGCTTTTTAATCTGATTTAATATTTAATTTATTGTCAAGTCATCACCGTTAAGCTAGACATTACCTATCTAAACTTGAAGGTCTACCTATAATTTGGGAGATTTTGAGCAAAAAAATAAGGTCCGTTTAAAATATGGGTTGAACTCCACCTTGAACATTCAAGGCTCGAGTCTAGCTCGATCCGTTTTGTATGTTTAAAAAGTGTTAATATCATGTTTAATACCGTGAACTCAATTTGATTGTCCCATCAACACCTCTACATCAAAAACTAAAATGTAAAAAAACAAGTTGTTTGAAATGGAGCACTACACAGTACACACATATATATATATATATAAGGAAAAATATTTATATTTTAACATATGGCAATGAAAGTCAATCTGTCTTGATTGTGCCTTGTAACTTTCTTCATATTTTCAATGGTAGAAGTCGCCAGATTACCTTTCAGTTCATATATACCAACTATTAAAATTAATACTAGTAATTGACATTAAAAAACATATATATAGACTTCTAAATATGATTAGCATAGTATAACATGGAATGTTTAAATGTCTACCTTATTCGTTACTTAGAATTGATACGTTATTCGGAATAGTGATTAGAGTTTTTGTCTAGCATTTAAATAATATAGGTTTAAATTTCGTCATCCTTTTTCTCCCTCAATGTTGTAATTATTTAAAATTAATATAAATAATAATTTATATTTCCTCAAATCATTCAAAAGTCAAATAAAATATTATTATCCTTTTATGTTTATATATTTTGTGTAAATATTAATAGAATGTATAAATATTGAATACTAAATTTGTTAAATCAAGACTCAATTCATCGAATGTGTAAATGTTGCGGGCTAAATTTTTTAAACCAAGACCAATTTAACAGAATGTGTACACTTTGAAAGTTAAATTTGTTATTAAAAAAAAACATTAGCATTGTGATTAGTTGCCCTTACTTGCTCACTTTTGAAAATGTCAAGGACTAAAATTCATTGAATTTTCTAGAGGGACCAATTTACTTAATATTGAAATTGAGAGGGACCAAAAAGATATTTTTTCCTGCATAAATCAACAGAACAAGCATACAAATTATTATAAGCTCTTGACTGGAGTGGTGGTCAAAATTCTTAACAGACATCCATTTTACACGGGTACAAATTGTATTACCTCCATCCCTACTTCAATATTGTATAAAAAAACATGTGAATTATTAGAAGTGCAAATTAAGTGCTCTACGACCATAGATCTCATCATGGGCAACAACAAATGGTCAAGTCAGATTTAAACACATGTTTAGAGAGATGAAAAGGGTCATAGACAGAAGTGAAGTTGAAATTTTTTTTAGAAGATTAAGATTAAGCTATATAATTTTTATGGGAGTTAAAATATAATTTCAGAATTTATTGACATATATCTTTATAATTTATAGGACTATAAATTAAAAGTTTTTTCATTTTTGAGAGTCAAACTATAATTTTAGTATATATTTACTTAAAATTTTATAAATTTTAAAAAAGAGTAAAATTAAAAATTTTCCTTGCATGGCAAAAATTGTGAAATCCTATGATTTCCATCTTCATAAAATTGAGCAACCGCCTATGAATATCTACAATTTGCTACTAGATGATCTTAGTAGTGTTGTGCGCAACGTTGCTTGTGATGTTTAATCTTTAGGTTTTTCCGAGTTTGACCCTCCCGTTTACACTAAAAAAAAGTGCAAATCAAGAAAAAGAGAGGGCATGGAGAGGCAACAAAGGGGATGAAAAATGTTGATAAGAAAATGATGGAAAATTCAAAGTTGAAAATGACAGAAAGGGTATAAAAGGAAGTGCACGTTATTAATGTGGGAGGGTAAAGTGAGTAAAAAATATAGATAAGTGAAAGTTCACCTCATTTAATTACTTTTCTATGACTTAATCTATACGAGTATTGTTGTGGATATAGAAGGGCAAAGATTTAGGTGTGTTAAAACGTATTATCTCTCTATTTATAAGTTGAGAAGGAGCTATAGATAGTTTTTGATATTATAAAAAAAAATAAATATGATCAGAACATATAATAAAATTATTAAAAATATATTATTGTTTACTACTTACTACTTAGTAACTAAATACGGCCATGAAAATTGATCGTTGTTGATACTAATTAATTTGTGTGAATTTTTTGAGACTCTAACATTCTTAACTTTTATTATATTAGTGCTTTCCAACCTTATCATTATTATTATGCTTAGTAATGTAATTACTTGTTTAAATTAAGTGTATAGTTGCATGAGTATGCGGATTATTATGATGTAGAAATGGTTTATCAGGTCGGTATTATTATTTAATAAAAAATTATAAATTTAAAATTTTTATAACTTTTTTTATAAATTTTGTTTATATCTTTTCATGGTTTTTTAATAATTTTAAAATTTTAAATGGGCTTAATTGATTACTTTTAAATGGTTATTAAAGTATTTTTGACCTTTTAAACTTATTAATTTCAAAATTTTCTAATTTACTTCCAATAAAAAGAGAGGTCAAATTAGATAAATGTATAAAGGTTGATGGGTAATTTTATTATTAAACCTTATATATAAACGCTAAAACAAATATTTAAGGTTACAATTTTAATAAAATAGCTATTTTTTCACTTATCTAATATATAAAGATTAATTTACTTATTTTTCTCTATAAAAATTAAAATATAATCCAAAATATAATATAAGAGGGGTTGTGGTACTGTATTAACCCTATAGAAAAATAATAAATATATCACATATATTAATTAAATTAAGTGATGTTCAAATTTTATAAATAAAAATAAATGTGATGAAGATCCGATCCCAGTCATGAATTTGGAAATATTGAAGGGACGTAATAAAAACAAATGGTGGGAGTGGTGCCATGGCATCCCATGACCATGGCTGACACTGTGACTTTCATTGTCTCACAATAAATGCAAATCATACCATCTTTAAGGTGTTTCAGTGTGGTAGGTCTGCTCATTTTTTCACTTTATCACACTACTACTACATTACACATTATTATTTACTTTTTTATCCTTCTAATTTTCATGTTCATTTTCTTGGAAAATGTTAATGTAATTTTTTAATGAGTATCAAACGTGGAGGCGAGTCACTCATTTATTAATAAATTTATAGATATGGATTTATCGAATGTGGAGTCGAGTCACTCATTTATTAATAAAGTTGCATCTTTCTTCCTTAACATGATAATTCAAATGGTATCAATATCTCAAGTTTCAAAATTTAGCAAAGCCGATGTCAACCCCGTATCCTTTTTTTAACCAACTTAGCAACCTTTCACTTTTAACCTATTTATCATTGTCCATTTGATCAAAACCATAACCTAAGAAAATATACAATGAACCTATTCGCACACCCTTACCTCGAATTAACAACCAAATATTACTACAATCACAATTAAAGAAAATAAATATACAGATAAAAAGCAAATAAGAAAAGGAAAAAAGCCGCTTGTTTCAATGATCCCGGCTTAAAAAACAAAGGGACAAAATAAAACCAATGAAAGGGAATAAAAATATAAAAAAAAATGAGACTCAAACATATTATATTCATCCATGAGTTAGTCAGAGAGTTTCAGGCGACAGAGGTTTAATCTTAAAGGCCAAGGAGAATGTCTTATTAAGAAGAGGAATATATTAAAGTCAAGTGGTCATTCGATGACGAAGGACAAAGATTAAAGTTTATTAGGGCTTCAAATTTAAATCAATGAAGTTTAAAGCCATTTCAAGGAAAATTAAACTATAAAGTCGAAATAGGAAGGAAAAAGTTTTGGTTCAATGAATGTTTTTGTTAGAGGAGCTCAGATGGTGATGAGATTACTGGAATACACATGTGAAGGAAGTCCTTAAAACTTTCGAATAGTCTAGCGGCTAATTTATAACTTCTTTTTTTTTTTGAAATTAAGTGACTAAAGTGTAAATTTACTAGTAGTTGAGTGACCTTAATTATAGTTTACCTTATGATGAATAGTGAGTTCATGGCCACATCTAACTTCCATTACAAAGTTAACAAGCCAAACACTAACTCATAATTCTAAAAAAATTCAATGATCAAATTATTACTTTTTAAAATGAAGTATCCAAAATGTAAATTTACTAGTAGTTCGGTGACATTGACTATTATTTACCTTAATTAATTATTTTTAATAGTTCTACAATTATAATTCTACCTTAAAAATTGAATCTTGTTAATATGAATTTAAACTCAATTTAACTTAATTTAATTATAAAAATTTAACCATCCAAACTAAATTCTTAAAATTAACTCCAACACAAAGACAAATGGAGCTCTAAACAAGTCAAACCTAAAATGACTAAAATTATAAAATGATTGGGAACATATAAACAACAAACTCAAAAAATACTTTAAATTGAAATTATAAAAAAAATAAAATTAACTTGAATATTAATATTTGGTTTATTGATCACGGGTGTTCATCCCATTATCCAAATCGTGGGTTTGAGTCGCGAAGATTAGGAAAAAGTAACATAGATGTATTTGTATTAAGAGTCAGATTGCATTTGGTCTCATCTATTAAAAAAATACGTAAATTAGTCATTGTGCATTTGATCAGAAAATAAATTGATCTTTTTGTTAAAAATTACATAAATTTATGTTGTTAAAAATTAGTATTGTATGTCAGCATGAGGTACACATAACATACTACGTATTACCGTCTGATTATTCTATTAGCCACATCAGTTTTTAACAATAAAAATAGATGAAATGTTAACAAAAACTAACTTGTTTTTTAATATAATGTATAAATTTAATTTGTGTATTTTTAAGTACAGAAAGGCTATAATACTTTTATGGAAAGAACTATATAATAATAATTTGGTATGAATTAATCCAAAAGTTTAATTTGAAAAAATTTAGTTTTTTTTTTGAAAGAATAATAATTTATTAGTTAATAAAATTATTGAATTATTTTACTTTAGTTTACGTGGTCTGTTTTGACTTTCCCAAAGTCATGATGTCACTCTCTTTTACCATTGCATGGCAATTACGTAGTTTTTCAAAAGTCAGTGCCCTATCTTATCTTACAAATCTCACTTGCTTCAGTGTCTCAGTTAAGCTAAGGCTAAATCTAAAGCTATCTTTGCCGTTCTTCGCGCGGTCTCCTCTTTCCTTCTTCATTTTTTTCCTCTGTAAAATTCCCCTCAAGGTTTCAAAAAAAAAAAAAAAACGTCGCCGTTTTAGAAGTTTCGGGCTTTCGTTTTTGCCACAAAACCGCTAGTGGTTTTCCTGTTAATCGGAATACATTATTATTATCTCTAATGCATTTGTTTTGAGAGGAATGGGTTGTGTCTTCGGGAAGCAATCACACCCACCGTCTTCAGATCGACGGCGGCGGAGCAAAACCGTAGCTTCACCACGTCATCCACGTACTCGTCGTCGCCGGAGCCGTGGTGAACCATCCACTGAAATCTCAGTCGTTAATGCTGTGGACCCAGTTGTGGATGTTGAAGAGAAGGAGAGACCGAAGCAACCGAAGCAAAAAGCTAGACATACTGGTGATTTCTCGGTGAGCATTCCGGCACCGGAGAGACGACGGACACCATCAGACCTTAACCAACAAGGGTGGCCGTCGTGGTTGATGGCTGTAGCTGGTGAAGCCATCCGTGATTGGACCCCAAGACGTGCCAATACATTTGAAAAGCTTGACAAGGTATCTTTTGAACTTAATTTAAAAAGCTTCCTTTCATTATAATCATTTTAACAATTTGGGTTTTTCTTTTTTTCCTTTTTTTTGAATTGAAAGATTGGACAAGGGACTTACAGCAATGTGTACAAAGCTAGGGATCTATTAACAGGGAAAATAGTGGCTTTAAAGAAGGTTAGATTTGATACTTTAGAACCAGAGAGTGTAAAGTTCATGGCAAGAGAGATACTTGTATTAAGGAAACTTAATCATCCAAATGTAATTAAGCTTGAAGGCTTAGTTACTTCAAGAATGTCATCTAGTCTTTACTTGATATTTGAATACATGGAGCATGATCTTGCTGGCCTTGCTGCTTGCCATGGAATCAAGTTCACTGAGCCTCAGGTACCCATTCTTTCATAAATTGGGTTGTTAGTTTTTGCTGATTATAGCTTGATTTTACTGTTAAATATTGATTACTTGGTTTGGGTTCTTTCCCTATTTTGCTTGTCTAATTGAGAATTTTATGAATAGATACGGGTAAAAGTGCCATGGAGGCCCTTACTAGGGGCCATTTAGAAATTGGCCATTCCTATTAAAAATTTCATCCATTTCTACTTTTAAAAACTGGCTTGCTAACGGAATAATTAGACAGTTCCACCTACATAACCAGTTTTTAACAATAGATATAGATGGAAATTTTAATAGAAAGATTAGTTTGCTTTTTGATCTAATGTACAAGGATTAATTTGTCTATTTTTTGAGTAGATGGGGTAAAATGCAATCCAACTCCTAGTACAAGAGCCTTCATGGTACTTTTACTTATATATGGGCTTTTGATGTTACTCTCAAGTATTTTAGCTTACTACTTGGGTCCCATACCTAGTGGTTTTGACATTCAATTTTGTCTGTAGAGCTTTTTTAGATGTTTTTGTTTTTATACCCTTTTTGAGAGTGTATGCAAATTCATGGAAATTTCGTGCTTCACTTCAATTTTTGCAGTTGGATTTACAGTTCTTTTGAATTATACCGTTTGTTTTGACAGTTTCTAGATGGAATGAATGAGAAATGACAAGATGGGTAAAGAAAAGATCCTACTTTTCAAAAGTTAATCGATTCCTAATATAGGGTTTTTAAGATATTTACGACAATGATTCACATCGTACAAGGTTACAACTGTCTTTGATGTTACTCCAACATGGTGATTTGCCACCTTTTTGAAGCTGAATTCCTTGGTTTGTAATAGTTGGTTGTTTGCTTTAGAAGGCTGGTCCATTGCTGAAATTAGATAATTGTTGCACAATGTGGAAAAAGTGCCGAGAAATGGCGTTAGTTTGTGATTAGAAATAGTTAAATGCTGGTTATGGCTTGTGATATTGTGCACTTGCAATTGTTATTACTCGGTTAATGAGGTTTTACATTGCTGAAGAAGTGAAATATTTAGAAGATTGATTTGTTTTGATGTTTCTTCTCTTGGGCAGGTAAAGTGTTATATGAAGCAGTTACTTTCCGGGTTAGAGCATTGCCACAACCAAGGTGTTTTGCATCGTGATATCAAGGGTTCTAATCTTCTTATTGACAATGAAGGGATTTTAAAAATTGCTGATTTCGGGCTGGCTACCTTTTATGATCCTGAGCAGAAGAAACCCTTGACTAGTCGAGTAGTTACTCTTTGGTATCGTCCACCTGAACTACTTCTTGGGGCAACTTATTACGGTGTTGGGGTTGACCTCTGGAGTGCCGGGTGCATTTTGGCTGAGCTAATTTCTGGGAAGCCGATAATGCCAGGAAGGACAGAGGTATAAAATTTCTCTCTCTTTTATTGATCTGCTCATACTTAGTGTATGGTATATTAATGCATATGGTCATTATTGGCCCGTATGGGTTTGAGTTTTAGATGCTTAAAACACATTATGCTCAACCTTGGAACTATTTGTTGGTGATGGCTTTGGACATTGGTCAAGGCTTAATAAGCCAATCCCGAATGATCTTGGCGATTGACATCATATTTTTTCGCTTGCTTAGGTTGAACAACTGCATAAGATATTCAAGTTATGTGGATCCCCTTCCGAGCAATATTGGAAGAAATCCAAATTGCCAAATGCAACGCTCTTTAAGCCACAGCAGCCATACAAACGCTGTATAGCTGAAACTTTCAAGGATTTTCCATCTTCGTCTTTACCTCTTATTGAAACTCTTCTTTCAATAGACCCTGAAGAACGAAGTACTGCCACTGCAGCTCTTAACAGTGAAGTGAGTTGTATCAGCTTTGTTAATGCATCTCTCGGGAAAAACCAATATTCATGTTTTACCTATGATCCTTATTTATATATATTTCAAAATAGCTTTATCGATTTATGTTGAGCATTCCATGTTTAATTATTTCATTTCCTGTCTGCAGTTCTTTACCACTGAACCATATGCTTGTGAGCCGTCAAGTTTACCGAAGTATCCCCCGAGCAAAGAAATGGATGTAAAATTGAGAGACGAACAAGCCAGAAGGTTAGCCAGCTTTCTTTTTTTTCCACTTTTTGTTTTCGTTTTGTAGTTTGGCTATATTCTGGTAGCTGACATGCATTTTTTCCACATAGGCAAAGAGGTCTAGCCAGCAAGGTTAATGCAGTTGATGGTGCTAGGAAAGCTAAAGTTAGTGAACGTGCTAATCGAGCAGTTCCTGCCCCCGAAGCAAATGCAGAGATTCAAGCAAACTTAGATGTAAGTGAGACACTTTTCTCTTCATATTCTTTTACTAATGCTTTTACCATTTTATGTTCATTTCACTTGATTTTGAGAATTTCTCATGAATGAAGTTTCCGAGCTGCTGCATATTAATTTCCATCTAAATTATTCCAATTACAAATATTAGCTTTAAGTGCTTGGCTTTGTTAGTTAAGGCTGAATTTTGAAATACTTTTCTTGAGTATTATGTTTGTTTGATCACATTTTTAGACCATTTCGGCCACGGTTTGGTCACTTTTGGGTTTAATGCCGATACTTGTTTGTTTGATTGGTTTTTTTTTTCCAGAAATGGAGAGTAATGACACAAACAAATGCAAAAAGCAAGAGTGAGAAATTCCCACCTCCCCATCAAGATGGAGCTGTTGGGCATCCATTAGATGCTTCACATAAAGGGCCTCTATCTTTTTCCGCAACTGACACTACTTTCGGCTCATCAATTTTCAACTCTAAGTCATCGGAATCTGCTAAAAATCCTGGACCTGTCGTCGGTTCTTCGAGAAGAAAGAAAACCAATAAAGACCCCCAAAGGGCTCCGTCTAGAAAGTTCATCCGTGGTTTCAAACCATCCTTGATAGGCCTATCGATGGATTTCCTGTTCCGAGGTAAGTCTGAGGTGATTCGTAGCTAGAATTAGAATAGTTTTCCAAGTTCATAAACCTTTTTTTTAAGGGACTTAAAATGCGGTTTTCCCATTTATTCTGCCCCCCTCTATTTTGTATCTGATCATATAAATATCTGGTGTATAATCCATGCCAAGATCCCACATTATTTGGTGCATAATCTTCCTATGCAATCCCACTTTTTGTTGTACAGTTCTTTTGGATGACAATGCAAAATGTTCAATATTTTCATCAGCTTTGAATAAAAATCTAAGATTAATTGCTTCAAGTTTTAGGGTTAGCTTTACACAATGCTATTCAATTACACATTATTATTAATCTTTTAATGTATTTTATAATTAGACAATTATAAAAGAAAATCAAAGGGAGGGGATTTTTTTACATTGGTATAAAAACTTAAACTAATTTACTCCGATTAATATTTTTAAAATTTAACCATTAATATATATTTATTTAATTATTTGAACGATTTTTTTATATAAAACATAGGGGTAAAAATCTAAAATTAATTGCTTCAAGATTTAAAAGGGAGGGATTTTTTACTTAAATTACGAAAGTTTTTTTTTTATATAAAACAAAAATTTGACATGTATAATTACATTAATGAAATATAACATAAAATATTAGTATGTAAAATTTTTCTGCACTGCAAGTAGATTCATTATTTGATTATACAAATTATTACAACTTTTATATTGTTTTATTTAATTAACCGGAACATTAATTACATTCACAATGTTTTGTATAATTAAAGGGGAAGAGATTTATTTACACCGATGTAAATTTAAGTTATTATTTCGTAATTTTTTATACAACTAATTTTTTAACCATCCAACTGTGATATTTCATGTTCCATTAACATAGACCATGCATATTAAGTGTTTTTTTACGTAGATTTATTTTCAACTTTCATCATAGTTTTTTTCAAAATCTACCAATTCGTTGTTAGTGTTAATATTGAAGTTGTAAAATTCAAAAATTATAAAGATTAAATTTGAACAAATTAGAGTAGATAAACCAAACCCACATGATTGAGTTACATTAATGAAACCTGTTGGTGGATTTCACCAAAATTGTGTGGTGTTGGTGCTTTGCTTCCTCGGTTTAGACCAAGGATTTCTTGGCTTCCCCCTTAAAAGAGCATGGTTAAGTTCAATGTTGATGGTTTGACAGGTTGTGGAGGAGTGTTAAGGGATATTGCTAATATGTTCTCAAGATCACTCAGAGTGTTAGGCTTGAATGAGACGGAACTTGATATTATCAAGATTATATTGTTCTTGTATGTTTCTTTTCAATGGCTTCGTAAGTGTTTCTTAGTTGTGGAGTTTAATTTCGATAACTATAAAAATATAATTGTATATATAAAATTTAATCCACATAATAAATAATTATGAGATTTATTCCTAAGAGCGGTGGAATATAGTTAAAATAAAAAGAGAAGAGAGAGAAAGAAAGAAATAAGCTCTCTTTTCTGTTTTAATGTTAGCATAATCATCTAACTTTGCTGAATGAAAAATCTCGATGACTACCATAACATACAATTAGCAACATGGTTTAATATGAATCAAGTTTTTCACATATTTCCCCCAAGGCAATAGCCACCACATTTTCGTCCCTTTTGATTCATTTTTCAGCTTCGTTGGCGATTCCTGAAATAAGAAAACCTTCAACTATGTCAACCTCATTTTCATTTTCATTAGAAGTATTCATGCACGACACTTAGAATTCAGACTGGCCTCATTTGGCCTAAAATTTATCTTGTTGAAGCTTATGAACAGGCCTAACGATGTTGGTGTTTGGGATATCAAATTACCTCACTGGATGTCTGGGATTCGTCCGTCCCATCGGATTTGCTAAACGACTCTTTCTTCTTAAGATCATTTTTGCCTACAACAATAAAAATGGTTGTTGTTGAAAAATTCAAAATTCAAGATTGAAAACATGAAAAATGTACTTACAATTACAATTATCATCATTCTTCTTATCCTTGACCAAAGGTGTAATGTAAAATCTGAAGCTTGGTGAGCTTGGACAATTAAGAGGGCCATCTACACTGCCAAACTCTAAACTCTGACTTCTTCTTTCTCTGTTGTTGTTGTTGTTGCTATCATTTGTTTGTACAGAGGAAAGCTTTTGACTTCCATTTGATTCATTACTATTATCATTTTGGGAAATAAGATCTTCACCGGAGTCAGCAACAGCCCTTTTTCTGCTTCTCCGAATCTCCTCCACCCTATGGCAGAGGAGCGGAGGCAGTTTAGGCAAAAGCATCTCTATTTTTTATTTTTTTTTTGGTGGTTTTTTTTGTCTCAATTTTCTTTAAAAGATTAAATGAAACAACAAAAATAGGGTTGAGAGAGATGGGGATAGCAAGCCGAATGGATGGTTTTTCCGAGGTCCAATTTTGGGTTTACAATAGCTTCGACAAACACCATCAGATATTTAACTTGCATACTATTCATGGAAACATACACGTATTATATGCCTATATAAAAGAGTATTGAAAGAGTTAAAAAGTATCTGGGAAGTTTTTAAGACCCAGTCAAATTAATTTTTAATTTTTAATCTTGGAAATTTTTAATTTTTAATTGCAGTTTAATTTCACTTACAAAATCATAAAAACTTTTAAAATTTCAACTTGACCTTTTTAATACTATAAGGACTAAATTGATAAACTAATTTGATCAAACCCCCTATAATAAAACCTTAAGAAAAGTGTTCTGCATGCCCTCAAAACCATCATTATTGTTTCAATTTCTTATTTAGTTTTTCTAACAACTCAGACCATGCGAATAGCAAATGTGGGATTTTGATTGAAAAGTAAAAAAATTTCACAAACTAGGTTGGGTATAGAGTATAGTAAAAAAAAAAAAAAGTTAAAAAACAATATATAAAAGAAATGAGACATATGGTAAATTTATAACTTTACCTGTGGAGTTAAAAAAAAAATACTGTTAGTGTATCAAATACAACAAATACTCACCAAAACGATGTTTAGCAAAAAAAGGTTTAATCACCCTTAAAAACATAAAAAGAAGTCACTGTACTTTTTAGAAATTTGAAATTTAGTCCTATTCTTTTATCTTTAAGAATTTAGTCTCTCTACCTTTTAGCTTTTAAAATGTAGGTCTATTTGTTAATACTATTATTTTTTTTGTTCAATTTGTTGGCGTGACATTTTAAAATAAAAAAAGTCACTTAGTAGATCTAACTAAAAAAATGATGTTGCAATGAACTTAAATTTAATAAAATAATTCTAACAGTGTTAATGATTGTATTTGAATTTTGATATGTAAGGGACTCAATTCTTAAAAATAAAAGTATAAGAACTAAATTTCAAATTATATTTTAACAGAAAAAAAAAGAAAACCAAGAGGTCCCACCGGGAGTCGAACCCAGGTCGCTGGATTCAAAGTCCAGAGTGCTAACCACTACACCATGGAACCATGTTGGGCACACGACTCAAAGTAAACAATTTTATTAAGAATAATGATTTATTAGAGAAATTTATATAAGGGTCCTAAAAGTAAAAATAGAAAAAAAAAAGATAGGTGACGTAGATTGAAGCAAACCTTAAAATGTTGGGCAATAATCAATCCTTAAATTGCAATTAATATATCTACCTAATACAAGTTTGAATCATTCCAAAATTTCTTTTATGGCTTCTCAAATCATGAATTTAATTAGTTTAACAATAATTAAGTAAGCCTTGATTAATGGCAAACTTAGTAGCATCATACGTATAGATTATTACACGCTTCTCATATAGATGAAAGTTATTATGTATTTAGTATAGGGTTTGATTCTCACTTTAAGTATAGAGCTGCTTTAAAATTCGTGGCTAACATTTGCCCTTTAATGGGCCTACATAATGTGGATGATTAATTGTTGCGCTCACTCCGGTAGATATCTTGAGAAATCAAAAAAGTAAAAAAATTATATAAAAATTAATTTTCTTTTAAAATGATAATGTTAAAAATTGAATTGTTCAAATTTAAATCCAAATATATATAGGTTTTTATTAATTTTATGTAGAAATATAAAAAGGTAATTTTTCTCACAATAGTATAACTTTTTAAAGAAAACATGGTTCTTTAATTATTTTCCAATTAAGGGTCTGTTTGATTGCCAATAAAATATTTTCTGTAAAATGATTTCGCGAAAATGTTTTACTTTTCTGTAAAATTATTTACTGGAAAATATTTTCTGGTGTTTGATTGAATCTGTGTAAAATATTTTCGGCTGTTTAGCAGATTTCCTGGAAATATTTTTCGAAAAAATTGTTTTTACATCTATTGATATGTATTAATAAATTTTTATATTTTAAATTATTTTTACATATATTGCAATGATTTATTTATAATAATACTCAATTATTAAGCTACAATATTAATCGTTATAAATTGAAAAAAATTAATATCAAATAAATTATTTGTAATTGTGTTAAAAAAACAAGTATTGAATAATTAAAAAAACAAGTTACTGGAAAATCGATAAATAGAAGCAATTTTCTACCGGAAATGAAGGAAGGAATGAAGGAGGCAATAGAGAGGAGAGCACGGAAAATGTCTTACGGAAATTGAAAGGGTAAGACATTTTCCCTAAAATGTAACCCATTTTCCCTTGTTTTGGAGTTCATTTTCCAAATGGAAAATATTTTCCGCCAATCAAACGCTGGAAAAGTTGGAAATGATTTTCCAGAAAATCAATTCCTTTAATCAAACAGACCCTAAGTTGGAATCCAATTAGGGGCAGAGGGAGGAGGCTGATAGCTGTTGCTCAAATCTATTGTCCTTAGTGTAGTGATTTTGTTTACATATACTTGTATTTTGTCTTCAATTGTTTTTGTACACAAAGCAAAATGGAAGCAAATATTGACTCATTGATTATCTAATGTTTCACTAATATTAAGCGGTGTTATGTGGTCAGATCGTAATATAGAAAGACAATTTATACTAGTAGATAATCTAAACAAGTCCTTAGTCTATTCAAAATTGGGTAAATTGGTTGAAAAACTAATATGTCATCTATTAAGTCTAATTAGGGAGATACCTTGTCTTGGGTATTAGAGCAGATGACTTCCAGAAAATAGAGACATAGATGTGATTGACTGGACTGACAATACATCGGATAGGACCCAAGTAAAATAGGTCCTAGATCTGTTTATGAATCTATTCACTGTAACGTTCATAGTGTGACATATACACATTAATCTTAAGTGGATTAATGACTATGTACGTGTGACTCGTAAACTTTAATGTAAATGAAAGCCTAAGTTCAAGTAGTTAAGGAACCGAAAGTTGGTATATTGGATATACGATTTCTACATTATGTAGCATCATTCCACAAAAGTGAAATTCATAACCCAATAAAGGATCTTAGGTACAAAAGTGATGAGTCTAATTGGTAAGTATTAGAGGTTGGGATCATTTGTTGTACATGTTGCTAAGATAGTGGATTATCTCTTTTAGTAAGGCCCTGCGAATGTAAGAAAACCGAACTATATAAATATATCGCGTGTTCATTATATTTTTACCTTGTTCATACTTAATGACTGAAGGAGTTGGTAATAGTTACCAACACTGTTTTTGGCACTGCTCTTATTTTACTTGCAAAAATATCTATTTTGAAACTAACAACATATTATAAAACACTTCAAGCATCAAAACGTTTTCAACATCAAAAGAAAAGAAACTGTTCTATACATCATTAATTTCCTCCTCTAATTGTAACTACAATAGGTTAATTAGCTGTGTTTCTTGTAGATCTTCTTTGGCTTAGGCTGTATTCTATTTGGTTCTTACAACATTCTCTGAATTCAATATCCCTTTTGTTGCATATCATATGTATTATATATAGGATAAAACATTAATTGTCTGAAATATCGACATTATTGAGAACACCATCTTCTTTTATTGACCAACAATGCTCAATATATTACCAATTATTGTCCAAATCATATTCCTCAATAGTGTTATATCCCTCAAGTACACATAAGAAACTAACCAAAAGTTACTTCTCAATTTGGATAGATAGCTGTTTCACATATGATCTATCAGATAAAGATATTACGGATCTTAACTTTCAAAATACTCAAATCCCAGTCACGTTTATTTAATATTTCGATATATTGAATGTGGTAATTTTTTAACTTGGCCCTTAAACTGTTTTCTTTTTCACGTTAGTTCCGAATCTTGATAAATTTTCTCAAATTGATCCCTAAATTTGGAATCAGTTCATGAGTGATGACATGGTGTTATGAGATTCTGCCATGCCATCACTTGAATTTTTTTTAAAAAATCATATAAAATTTAAAAAATAAAAATGTTTAAAAATATAAATAAATTATAATTTAAAAAAAAATTCAAGGAGTGCCACATCATCATACTGAACAAAATCCAAATTCAAAGATCAAATTGGAAAAAATTTGCCAAAATTTGAGACTAATGAAAAACAAAAAGTAAAATAAAAATAAAGACCAAGATAAAAAAAAAATACCAAGTTCAAAGACTAAATGTTACTTTTTAACCCTTAAAAAAAATACTACAAATGAATAACTCTGTATCAAAACTTAAATCAATATAATGAATGTTAAGGTTGTCTTGGGTAGTGCCATTTAACTTAACAAATCTCAATTTTGATTTAGTGCGGTTATACATATGAAATTTTGATTGTGGTTCAAACTTATATACAAAGCTTTAATTTTAATTCAATCATGCACGTTCAAAGATATAACTAAATTAATTTATTTCTTTATTTGTGTATGCAATATATAGACATAAAAAGATGTTATACCAATAATTATATTAATAATTTGTAAGAATTGAATCAAATCAAATCAAATCAAAGTTCATGTTTAAAAGTGCACATTAAACCAAAGTGCATGTATAGTTTTAAAATTTATCCTATGAATTAAAAAATAACATCAATTTATAAAAAAAAAAATCAAATTTACAATATTTTGAATCTTTGATAAAAATATTTCAAAAAAAAACTTCAAAGCTGAAAAGCCATATTCAACAAAACATGCAACTGATGTTTTCTATTAATCGTAAAAAGTTGTGGTGTTTTTTGTAAAATAAAAAAGCACCCATCTTTAGTCTCTATTAATATATCACACCAAATGTGTTAGAATTTGGATAAGAAGAAACTAGTATTGGGTCTTTACCTGACTTACAATTAACCTCCTTCTACATATTATTTCTATACATTATATACCCTTCAAACATCAAAGAGAAAGTCTTGTAGCTCAAAAACAAAAATGGCTTATCACCATCCATGGATATTCATCTCTGGCATTCTAGGTATAATTCCATTTCCATTTCCATATATATACTTACATATACATTCATATAATTAACATCTTGTTCATTTCTGAAAATCCCAACAATATAGGTAACATTCTCTCTTTCATGGTGTACCTTGCTCCTTTGTAAGTGTTTCTTCTTTTCTTTTCTTTTCTTTTTCTGTGTATACATACACATATACAACATGGGATTTGATGTATATATATATTGAGAATTGCAGGCCAACATTTGTTCGGGTTTATAAAAAGAAATCAACAGAAGGGTTCGAATCATTACCTTACGTGGTTGCCCTAGTGAGTGCGATGCTATGGATCTATTACGCCACTTTAAAACCCAATGCTTTCCTTTTAATGACCATAAACTCCATTGGTTGTGTTGTGGAAACCATTTACATCATCGTCTTCATCGTTTATGCTCCCAAGAAAGCTCGGGTATACTACTAATAATACTGTAATATACATATATGTATATACACACAAAAATAACGAGCTTATATAAGGTTTTGGCAGATATTGACATTGAAGTTGCTTCTGGTATTCAATATGGGAGCTCTTGTTTTGGTTCTTATTACACATTTCTTTTCAAAAGGGAGAAGTCGAATCCATGTTATTGGATGGTCATGTGTGGTGACATCGGCTGCTGTTTTTGCAGCTCCTTTGAGTATAATGGTTAGATATAATTATTATTGTTTAATCAATAATTTTAATTTGATTTGTCTTGTTTTAATTATTAATTAATGGTGTTTAATTTTTTGATAGAGGTCGGTCATTCACACCAAAAGTGTGGAGTTCATGCCATTCACTTTATCATTTTTCCTCACCTGCAGCGCCATCTTGTGGTTGGTTTACGGACTACTCCTTAAGGACTTCTATATATCTGTAAGTATTTTCAAATCCATATATATATATATTATAAGTTGAAGATGCATTAATATTTTAAAAAACTAGGTTATATTTTAATTTGGTATTAATATTATGCTTAGATTTTGTTGAGGGAATCGATCTCTTCGGAGAAGTTTTCGAAGTGTTGTTTGTTGGGCAACTGACTAGACCTCGATAATGATTAGTAGTTGTGTCGGAATTTTGTCTCCCATCTCTATTAAAAGCCAACTTTCCATGAGGGACTTGGTTTGCAAATGGTGAACGCCATAAGGAATTTGGCCATAGGTGGGTGTATAGACACCCACCAAGAGAACGTAAGCGTCTCGACCTTAGTGGGGTTTGAATTCTTGACTTATGACATATAGGTCACCAATTAGGGAATATTAGGGACGAAGCCAAAACAATTGTTTGGGGACAAAATTAAATTGTAATTTTTACTATAGTAAAAATATAACTTTTTAAAGGATTAAATCAAAATTTTATCATTTTAGAGGGATTAAAGTGTAATTTTACTTTTACTAATTTAAAATTTTTAAAAATTCAGGAGTAATCCCCAAAATTCGCTGACAAATATGTTATCACTTGAGAGACTTTTCTTTTAAGGAGTAGTCTCCCTCACCCCTTAACAAATCTAATTCACCAATACAATTAAATAATTAATTAATTTAGAATTTTTAAAAAGAAATTGATACCCAAAATTTTCCTGCCATTTAAAAGGTGAAATTGGGACTATCAAAATAATTATTTTTCACTATTTTTTATTTAAAAAGATAAACATTAGTTCACTAATCAATTTTTTAACAGTATTAGTGATTTAACTAAGGCATAACAATAATGATAGGAATATTAAATTATACCAAATTGATACATAGAATAAATTCTCAAGTTGAATATAGTAACAAAAAAAAATCATAATTTGATGGAAAAATAGAGTTTTTAAATTTCATATCTATACCTTGACTTGTGAAATGAAAATATATAAGTTAAAAATAGGTTTATAGTCTTTGCACTTTTCAAATATTGAAAATTTAGTCTTTTTAAATTTTAGATTTCAAAATTTAAGTTTAACTGTTAATATCTTTTTGTTAAATTGGCTGTTGTTACATTTTGAAAATAGTCTTGTTGTTGTAATTAACTTGAATTTAACCAAAAAAGTTAACAATATTAATATTTAGACCTAAATTTTAAAATCTGAAAAGTGCAGGGAGTATAGCAATGAAATAAAAATGATTTATCTATGCATGAAATGTGGCCTCTACCTAGAAATATCAACCCCTTCATTCACGCATTTCTAATTTCCTATTGTTGTAGTTTCACCTAATTTTTATCTGATTTCTTTATTGGTTTAATAATCTCAGCTCCCAAACATTGTGGGAGTTGTTCTAGGAACAATCCAAATGCTACTGTATGTAGTCTACAAAAAGTTCAATAACAACATTGCCAAAGACCATGAAAGGAAGCAACCGTCGCCGATTGTGAACGGAAAGAACATGAATCATATCAAAGCTTCAAATATCGACAGTTCGTCGCCGCAAGTTTCCGGTGACATCGAAGTCGGTAGAGATGAAAATTTGTATGGCCCTCAGTTAGAACATAGTGATGATGGAGTTTGAATTTGCCTTAATTTTACATTGTTACCCATTATACACAACTTTTAAAGATATTAATATGTAAGTAAAGCCAAATTAAGGCAGGAGCAACCATTGAAATGATTGGACTCCTGGTTTTTTAAGGCTTCCTTTTTTTTTCTTTGCCATTGGAAAGAAAATTAAAGATTGGAGGATGCTTGGACTCTGTAACATCTCCCAACTGCAATTGATGGTTATATTTACAATTATTGAAGGTTCGAATTATTCCTTAGCCCAATACATGCATAAGTGCTTTTGGGTTTATTCTCCTCAAATGGATCTAATGGATAAAAAGTAGCTATTAATTTAGCTTTAGCTCTGATGATATTTTTGGTATTATAATAATAAGAAGAAAATGGTGAAGTGTGTTTTTTTTTTGGGTTTAAATGTTGGGAAGGGATTATTAATATTAATAAGTATTTTATAAAAAAGAGACGGAAGCCAAAATTTGAGATAGTGATCTCAAATTCAAATCCAAATTTATTCAATTACCACCAAAATTCCTTTACAAATTTGACAAGACAATAGTAGCCAGGGTTGACCTAATGATTATTATTATTATTATTAAAGCATAAACACGTATTAAATTAAATGATTAACTCAATTCTATTTATTTAACTAGATTAATAACAATAAATCTAAAAGAAATTTGATACATAATGTATGACTCAAATTTGAGATTTTAAATTTTTTAAAATCTCAATCTTGTCATTGAATAAAGTCTCATCTTTAATTTTTTTATATGATAGATTTGTGAAAAAAAATTCGAAGTACATTTTAGATCAAATATTAATTTTTTTATATGATAGATTTGTGAAAAAAAATTCGAAGTACATTTTAGATCAAATATAAATAGAAAATTTAAGATAACGTACATCGCTAAGTGTTAGCGATCAATTTCTGAAATGGATAAGAGTAAAAATAAGAGCTAAGCTGGGAATTTAATTTTGGATTAATTCAACAGTTTAGTATGAAGGATTTGGGTGAAGCTATCTATGTCCTTAGAATTCGAATCCTTAGTGCTTTATCGCAAGATTCATACATAGATAATATATTGGAATGTTTTTCTATGGCCGATTCAAAGAAAGGTACACAATCTTTTGTATCGAGTTTCCATCTTTCTTTGGATGATTGTCTTAAGACAACAGAAGAAAGAGAGTATATAAAAAAGATTCCTCATGCTTTAGCTGTAGGAAGTCTCATGTATGTTATGTTATGCACAAAACATTAGCAATCAATTAAGCATATACTCAAGTCGATATCAGACGAGTCTTGGTCCAAAACATTAGCAATCAATTAAGCATATACTCAAGTATTTACTGAAAATAGAAGATTGCATGCTTTTATATTCTAGAGAGGATTTAACTCCCATTGGATATAAGGATTCCGACTTTCAAATGTGCCGAGATTTAAGGAAATCAACATTGGGTTGTGTATTTATCTAAGAAGTGGGGCTATAATGTGGAAAAGTGTCAAGTAGAGTTGTACTACTAACTCCACTATGGTGGCCGAATATGTGGTTGATTTTGAGGCAACAAAAAGTAGTCTGGCTTCAAAAGTTCCTCACAGATCTCGAAGTCATTCTTGTTATGGAGAAAACTATCACATCGTATAATAGTGTGACAATAGCTAACACCAAGGAAATTGGAAATCATAAATGGGAAAAAAACATTGATAAAAATATCATATTATAGGAGAGTGTTGACAAATGAAATAATGGATGTAGTCGAAGTCGCATTTGAGAACAACCTTGTGGGTCCATTTATCAAGAATTTGGTGGTTAGGAGTTTTGAGAAACATGTAGAACGTATGTGTATGCAAAATATGAGTTATTTGCTTCACTAGGGCAAGTGAGAGACTGTTGGGATCTAGTGCCCTTAGTGTAGTTATTTCGTCATATATGCTTGTAAATTTTTGACCAGATTAGTTAAATAAAATTTCATAATTTATGTTATTATCTTTTGTATTTGTCCTCAATGATTTTTGCAAGCAAAGAAAAATGTATGAGCAAATATTGGTTCACCGATTATGCAATGTTTAACAAATATTATGTTGTATTATGTGGTCGGATCATAATTCGAGAAGACAACTTATATTAGTAAGTAACATAAATGGTTCGTAGTCTGAAGAATAAAAAATGAGCAAATTGATTCAAAAGACTATTATGCCATCTATCAAGTCCAATTAGGGAGATACATTGTCTTAGATATCAGAGCGGATGACCTCTAGAAAGATAGAGACATAGGTGCAATTGTTTGGATTGATAATACATTAGACAAGACCCAAGTTGAATATATCTTAGATTTGTTTATGGATTTATTCACTTGTGACGTTCATAGTGTGGTTTAGCTCAATCCTGGGTAAGTAACTGACTATGTGTATGTAGCCCGTATACTTTGATGTGTTGAAAGCCTGAGTTCAATTTGTAATAGACCCGAAAATTGGTATGTTGAATATACGACTTATGTATGACATAATTTTACTTACAATAGTGGAATTCATAGCCCAATAAGGGAAAATGATATCTTCTCGTCGACATTGCATAGTTGATAGAAAAATAATGTGGCCATAGGTCATTATTCTAGGCGAAATGATTTAATTACTATGTGTTAGTAATTGGCCATTTATGTAGGAAGATACAATTATAAGTAATTTAAATTGTATCAACAAGCCATCGAAGATGCTTCCACAAATTATAGTACCACGAATAAACTACCAATGAGCTAGTCTCAAAAATCAAATATTAACAATTTGCCCATTCAGATTTAACAAAATTCCGAAGGCGATTCAAATAGCATTGAGTTCTACTAAGTTTGAATCATGATTTTCCAAAGGCCTATTATACCTTGTTAGAACGATCCTTGCCACCCTCACTTTGTCAATCACAACTTTACCAGTTACAACTTTGCTAGAGGGCAACATTTCGCCAACTACGAACCTTTTGCTGATGTACATATACACGAAACGTAGAGTACTACTTATATATGTTGCCAAAGAATAGTGTTAGTTCATTCTTTGTGTAGATCACATGTAGAATCTCGCTTGGTTCATGTCAATCCTATTCTATCTAGAAGGCTATCATATTAAGTGATTAACCATGAGGATTATTGCCGAACACATGTCAAAAACTAGAGCCAAGGGATGATTACCCTAGCCTACAAATAATCATCCTTGAGCTTAGGAAGAAGGTTGTTCCACTCTCCACTTTTAATGCCTTATACACCATTCTCTTACTCCTCTAGTGACTCCTAACTTTAAATTGTTGTGTAAATTATTATATTCACCTTCTTCCTTTTTTGTTCCTCAACAATATTATTCTAAATAATAACATAAATTTTCAGACCATTTCATTTCTAACCTAAACTAATATATATATATAAATTATGAAATTGTGACCCAACCTAACCATGAAAACGAGGAATGAATTATGAGTAAGTACTTTAGGACTCCCCATCCAAGATATGAGACCCAATCAAGTATGAGTTGTAAACCTTAAACCACTTGGTGGACGACACATCATAAAGAACTATAGTGGGACCAATCCATTGGTGATTTGTTTAGTTACTTGGAATGCCTATTTATCCTAGGGAAGTTAATTACAAAAGCAACTAGCATATCTCTAAACGTAAAAGATCCCATTTGAAGCCATAAAAAGGACAACAGAACCCAACTTATTTATTTTTATATTTTATAAATTTTCTATAAATTTAAGGATGGCACTCCATAAAAAGTTTTTAAATGTATATTCAAGGGACTTTACTTTTAATGACCACGTATAAAAATATATAATCAATAAAAGCGTAGCAAGGGGGAGATGGGTCTTGACCCTCATGGTTAGATGGTATAATATCATTTTTAGCCCTTGTTAAATTAACAATCTAAATTGATCCCTTTATCCCCTTAAATTTATATTTTTGGTCCCTCTAAAAAATAATAGTTCAATCTAAGTCAGTTTAACATAGATTCTTTCACTTTGACCCCTCAAAAATTTTAAATTTTAACTCAACCCTCAAAACATTCTTTTTCAATGATTAGCCACTTTTTTTCACATTTTTCTTATTGTAAACTTGACATCACTTTTTTGTATTTCATACTTCACCCCACACGTCGGCACCTTCTTTTCCATCCCTATAAATATGGACGTCCTCGAGGTTGCTTCATAGCAACTGAGAGAGAGAGATCATTGGAATCAGCCTCAGTTGACAAATATTCACTATCTCTTTCACGGAGAGAGAGAGAGACTGAGAGAAAAAAGAGGGTATTCTTTACATAATATTTATCTAATACAAATAAAAGATGGCTCTTCACCTTTCTTGGGTTTTCGTTTTCGGCATCCTCGGTACATACATATATATATATTCATATTCCCTTCTTCTTTGCATATTATAATTTTCTCTAACTTCATGTTTTCTTGTTTTTAGGCAACGTTGTTTCATTCATGGTCTCCCTTTCTCCCTTGTAAGTCTCTTTGTTTTTGGTATTATTTCATGAATTTTCTCTATATAAATTATGCCTTGTTAATGGAGATGGTGATGTAATTTTTTGCAGGCCAACATTTTATCAAATCTACAAGAAGAAAACATCAGAAGGGTTCCAATCATTACCCTATGTGGTATCATTGTTCAGTGCGATGCTTTGGATTTACTATGCACTTCTTAAGAAGGATGCTATGCTACTAATTACCATCAACACTTTCTGCTGTTTCATTCAATCTTTTTACATTGTCACTTACTTTTACTATGGTAGAAAGAAGGAAAAGGTAAATTCTAAAAAAAAGCCCTATATATTTCTACGTGTTTCATGAAGTTCATCATGAATCTAATTCAATTCCCAAATGGTGGAAAATTTTCAGCTCGAAACTGTGAAGCTTATGCTCCTATTCAATGTTTTCGGGTTCGGACTTGTCTTTTTCTCCACTTACTTCCTTCATAACCCAATGACCCGTCTCCATATTCTAGGATACATTTGCATGGGGTTCTCTTTGAGTGTGTTCGCGGCACCACTTGCTATCGTGGTGAGTATCATTGTCTCAACTTTGAAATTG
Organism: Gossypium hirsutum; assembly: GCF_007990345.1. Taxonomy (NCBI): domain Eukaryota; kingdom Viridiplantae; phylum Streptophyta; class Magnoliopsida; order Malvales; family Malvaceae; genus Gossypium; species Gossypium hirsutum. The sequence goes on from NC_053443.1 coordinate 5,810,208, forward strand.
AATATCACTTCCGGTCTGAATAGGATTATATTTAAACCGTAAATTCTTTGTTTTTCTTGCAGAGAAAGGTCATAAAGACAAAGAGTGTTGAGTTCATGCCGTTTACTTTATCAGTGTTCCTTACCCTAGGAGCAGTGATGTGGTTCTTCTACGGCCTTTTGTTGAAGGATATGAACATTGCGGTACATTACTTCATTCATGCAATAATTGGAACTCCTTATACTATAACATTATGAGCAAATTGGTCCCTCTACTATAAAAGTGAATAGTTTAGTCTTTACCTTTTTTTAATTACCATATCAATAATAATTAAACTTCATTTTTTTTTGAAAATTCAGGTACCAAACGTACTAGGGTTTATCTTTGGGATCCTTCAAATGATACTTTATGCAATCTACAAGAACCACCCAAAGAAAATGGTGGTGGAAGATCCAAAGCTTCAACTACCAGACCAGCACATAGTTGATGTCATTAAACTCGAGTCGGTCGTGTCTTCGGATGTAAACACAACGGCTCCTCAACCGTACGAAAATAGAGGAGGAGCAAGAGGAGGTGTTGAAGCTCAAAATACGAAGGAAAAAGCTTCAGATGCTTCCCAAAAAGTTTAAAAGGTTCAATGAAAGGGGAAAAAAAGGGTTCTACAAGTGGACGATGATCGCTCGAGTGATGCCAACAAAAAAAAGTTATAGCAATGTATAATTAAATTACGTTTAGTTTTTGTTTTCATGGCAAATAATTAAGGTCAAAAGCCATGCAAAATAAAAGGAAAAAAAAAGTAAATTAAAATAATGTGTTGTGGAATTTCTATCCCCCTCATTGTAATCTTTTTCTCTCCATCTCTCTCTTGTCTATCAATCAATAATGAGTGTATAATGTTTTTTGTTTTTATTACGTTAATGTTTAATATATATTTTTTATAATTATCATGATGAGCAAGTACTTTGGATAGGGTTACTTTTAGAAAGTTTATGAAAATAAAGTGTTGAATATATTAGTACCACTTTATATAAATTAGATCAAGTTATTCGAATGCATATTAATATATCTTAGCTGGTAATTTAGATGAAACTTATTTGAATTTAAAATAAATGTGTATACTATAATGAGAATTAGGTAACATTATATGCTATAAAGCTGTTGCCTTAAGCATTTTTACCAATTAATGATGTTGCTTTTTGAATATATATTTGTATAATTACAGGTGTTCTCATTTGAGTATAGTTTTATTAGAGTCGAGAGTGGTATTCAAGTAAAGTCCTTTCAATAATGTTAATTTCGAAATTTGAACTTAATTCAAATGTTTGGAAAAGAATTCTACTTCTACTTCTTCCAACCACTTATTAATTGAATATATATAATTATTTCATTGTATATACAAGGAGTCGGTCATTCAAAATTTGTAGAATTTTCTTTTGATAGCCACTTAAATTTTTTAAAAATTTCTTTTGGTACATATATATACTAAATAAAATTAAATTGACATCCTTAATATACATCTCTATATATATCACTTAAATTTATACATCATGACAAAAAATTTAAGGGTTAATATATTTGGAGATATCTAAACTTGGTAACTTATACTTGGTACTTAAACTTTTTCTTGGACCTAACTAGTATCTAAATTTGGAAACTGTAAGCCAACTTGGTACTTTTTTTAGGTACCTGAATAACATTGTTAGAATATGTTGACTTGACACTGATAACCAATAGTATGGTGACATGTTACTAGCCTAACATTTTGACACGTGGAAAAAAGTTAAAATATCTATAAAATATTTATAAAAATATTTCATGTGTCAAAATGTGAGGCTGTCACGTGTCACAATGCTTGGTCATCAATGCCATGTCAACATATTCTAACAGTGTTAGTCAGATACCCAAAAAAAGTACTAAGTTGGTTTACGATTTCCAAGTTCAAGAACCAATTAGGTAAAAAACAACTTTAAAGTACCAAGTAGGTATAAGTTGCTAAGTTCAAGTACCTTCGTACATATTAACCCAAAATTTAAAATATGTTGTGTTGGTTCGCAATCTAAAGTGTGCTTGGTATTGTGCTTTAGAGAGTTGGCATATCTTGTTCGACACCTTCCAAATAGTATATGCTAATCAACATGGAAACTTATGCTAATCAAGAAGTAAGATTGTACAACTATATTGAAGAGTTCTAGTTTAAGCATGACTCTTAAAGATCAAGTTAAGGTTGGGAGGAGACTTAGATCAGCTAATGACATATGCAACATGTCCTTAAAAGAGTCCTTAGTTAAAAAGGAAACATGTGCATCAAAGTTTGAAGAATCCTAGTTAACATTGTTGCCTTTCGTGTAAGTTACATTCTTGAAGAGTCCTATTCCATCAAGACTTCCTTGACTGATGAGAGAATGATTCATTTTTTTAAAGGAAAATCAAGACTTTAATAAAAGAAATAAGAAACACAAACAAAAACAATAAGGAAAGAACCACTAAATCCCAACCCAACAGGTTGGCCCTATACACCCGATCCTAACGTCCTTAATCATCATTAGCATAGTCTACATGAACATTTAATGAGAGATAAAAAAAGTAGAAACAAAAATAGCATCCCATTCAATGTGGTTTGCATATAATAAGGTTGCCTTAGCAAACGAATGAGTCATCTTATTTGCATTCCTACCAGTCCAACAGAAGGGAAAATGTTAAAATTGCCTATTTTGCATTAAGCAATCATGAACCAACATGCAAAATTCCAAAACATTAATTGAGAGACATAATAAAGCATTCACCACCATCAAACCGTCTGATTCAAAAAGCACATTATCTATATGTATCAATTTTAACCATGAATGGGACTCACATATAACAAAGGCTTTTGCTACGCAAGGGCTAATTAGCACATTCTCAAACCTGAACAAACACCTTACCATATGACCATGGCAATCTCGGATAATGGTTGCAAAGCCAACAACACTTGCATGTTCAAATCGAGGGGCATCAACATTGCATTTAAAATAGCCCATGGGAGAAGGCAACCGTTAACCATCATTCTTGACTACACTCAAGTCAGCCTCCTACCTTTTGCATGAAACACTAGCAGTTGTTGTCGAAGGATACTGATGAGAAATAATAAAAGTTGGATACACAACACTATAAATGTGATTCAATTGAGGAAATTATTCTATTCATTACGAGAGGAACCTTAGATTGCTTTGTTGTTCACTTTTGAGGGATTTTTTTATCATTTTTTTAGGGGGGAGACTTCATACGAAATGTTCCTAGGTGAAGCTACAACTATATGAGAATTAGGATATATTATGCTTACATTATTGATTGTGTTTTGATATTTATTAGTGTAATTCTTCTTTAAGTAAGGCAACGTAGATGTACTTTAAGTCCAAACTGCGTTAACAGTTTCCTGTTATAGACTGTATAAGCATTGATGTTGCTAGAGTAGCTCAAGAAAATCTCTTCATCACTTTTGGCATTGAACTTCCTTTTATATAACACCCAATATCATAAAATGTAACAATTGTTCCCCAAAACATGAAAGTATTTGACAATAAGCTTCCTTCCTCACCACATCTCATTCGAAAGTCATCCTTTTTTTTGTCCCTATAGGACTCTATTGATTACATGAACTACAATGTTGATTGCTTTAACCTAGAATTTATGAGAAACATTCTTATTGTTGAGCATTACTCGAGCCATATCTTTCATTGTTTGATTCTTTCTCTCTACCACACCGTTCTGCTTAGGTGTTTTGGAAGCAAAAAACTTACCTTTGTTTCCTTCATAATCACAATAAATAGATAATTCTTCATTATCAAATTCTCTACCATTATTGCTTTTAATAAGGTGTGATTTTTCCAATCAATTGGTCTTTTTTTTCTTTTCTGATTCTAATGATTTTCTAATTAGTTGGCCTTTTTTGTTCATCAATTTGTTGCTTAGCTTCTGAATTCAACAGAAGTTTCAAAATTTTCCCTCAATAACCTGACCTAGGTGTACCTCAAATAATCATTAGCAACACCAATACATAGTAGTTCATATGAAGCAATTCTAAGAGACTAGTAGTCTAGATAACTAGTTGCAATTAAGGATGTGACTTTGTATGTTGTTTTCCTTTGATGCAGTGTAACACCCTATACTCGACCTAATCCACCGGTTCATGTACTGAATGTCACAACCCACGTGTAACTTAACTAAACTCCTTGACTATCCTATTTAAATGTTTTAATTTCCACATTTTAAAAAAATTAACTTCAGCCATAACCCACTTCAAACAAACTTTAGAACTCTTAGAAATTCACTATATTGGTAATCTCTGGCATTATTCGCCATTCTGATTTAAGTTTACAATACTAATACATCTAATTTAATTCTCGAGATGTAGCCTATAAGGAGAGCCACTCTATACACATGAACGACAGTCAAGCCCCTCCCGCAAATTAACGATGTCTAGTTTGGTCACTCCACTCAATTCTCAAGTTAAAACTTTATCCTGCGAATAAGCAGTAAATTTGTAAGGTCAAATGAGCGTAGTGAGAATTTGCAAGACAACATTATAGTAGAAATTCAAAAACTTTAAGGAACAAAGTTTTAAGCAGAGATTTCAACTTCCTAATCATCCTTGGCCTTCCACAGATTTCATCGACGAGGTTAATGACTCCCCCTTTTCCCACAACTTATTGTTGGCAGACCTATTCTCTATCTAAGACATAAGTGTGTTATTTTATGGTAACAGTCCTCTAGTGATAAAGGCCTAATTCCGCCTGATCTCAACTTCCCTTACTACCTAAAAAGCCTATCTTCCTCTTTTACTCACAACCTTGGATGTGAATTCCATTGCCTACCATCAGTTGTCTTCCATTTACTTCCTTAGATTTCATATCCTTACCTTCAACTATTCTTGATGGATTGTCCGTCCTATGTTATCCCCTAGCAGACGCTTCTCTTGTTAGCTCCACGTGGTCTATCCGGTGTTATTTAATTTTAATCAAACATCCTTCCTCTTTATAGGTTTCTGATAAACTCTACCAGTTAGACTATTACGCTATCATTGTTCCCAAGTGAACCCCGACAGACTTACCCGCCTAGGTTGTCTTTTACCCGTGGACCCCTTAGGCTTAGGTTTCGCTCTATCTTCCTATTTTCACCCTCGACTTGGGTTTACTCGCCAAAACTTACAGACTCATATATTCTTACTCGTCTTTCTTATCTTCTTAATTTGGAAAATTCTTAGACTATCCCATTTACCCGCGTTCTTAGATAAGTCGTACTCGTCCTTTCGTATTACTCTTTAAGTAGATCATACTCAATCTTTCTCTTACCTTATACTGTCATCTTCCTAGCGTAACTGTCACATCCCAAAATTGGGCCTAGAATAAATAGGAATAAAATTGAGTTCTTAATTTCTAAAAAATAATTGGTTTCATAGTTAATCCATTGATTTTCTTTTTAATATATCTAAGACCTTCCTTTCCTGGTTCTTTCCTTTCAGAAACAAAAATTTCATTAAGTTTCTCTATCAGAGTTGTGTGACCCAAATTCCTGTTAAAAATTAAATATAAGTGGCAAGATAGGAGGGTCTACAAGGGCGAAGGCCGAGGTTTAACCTTAGTGCATTGCTTCATCTATTTGATGTTGATTCTGATACAGGCTGCACAAGTGAAATCCGTATAGATGTTTACTTCCTCTATTTGATGCTGATTAGAATAATGTGTTTTAACATTGCCGTATTACTTCTATTTGACTTTGATTGTAATAAGGTTTTAAACATATAAATTGATGTAATCATCTCTCCTCTTGTATCATTCGACATAGTGAATTTTCTTCTCCTTTGCCTTGGTTTTTTCCCGACAGGGTTTCCATGTAAAATTCTATGTGTTCTATTTTTTTTCTTTTCTTTGCGATACATTGCCATTATCTACGTTAAATTTCTCACATTCTCATTGGTTGTATTGAACTTCTTCATCATGGACTATGCGGAAGAAAGCTCCTTCAAGGTTGCATCTTTGACAACCATTTGCTTGATGACTTTTTTTATTTTCCAGTTTCAGAAAAGAAATTTCATCAATATGATTTGCATTAATTGTGCATAGATATTCCCTTTTTTCCAACACTATCTTGTAAGTTACTAAGAAATATTTATTGGGTTCTATATCAGAATCAATGTCAGCTTCTGAATCAATTACGACTACATTACTGACAGAAGTGGTGAAAATAACATAGTTGCTGACATGCTCCTCACCCTCATCTGAATTGTTAAAAGAGTCTTCATCACTCCATGTAACAAAAAGGTATTTCTTTTTCTTCTTGAATGTATTTTCACACTCTTATTGAATGTGTCCAAAGTCATAATATTTATGACATTATATACCTTTCTTCTTCTCCTTGATAGATTTATCATTGATCACAACACCTTTGTTTTTTGTTTTTGGATTTTTTTTTTGCAACATCAAACTTCTTGTACCTTCTAGGCATCTTCTTAAATGATTTTTGAAGTTCTAAGTAAGAAAACCAATTTGCTTTTAGAGTTCGTCAATAGTAGTGTTACTAGCAATTCTAACTGTGGTTGCAACTTGAAGTGTTATGTTTTTCTCACCTTTCAATTTGTTCTTCCTTGATTTATTATGGTTCATTTCAAATGCTTGTAATGACCTTATACGTTTATTAATGCACATTCTATCTTTAATTTTAGCCTCTCCAATTGATGTCACTTTTATGGCAAATCTTTCAAGTAGTGATCTAAGGACTTTTCTTACGAACTTTGAGTTTGAGTATTCATTACATGTGCTAAGTCTTGATTTGACAAGACACATAGCTTGGCAAAAAGACTTACCAAAAGTTTCATTTTCCTACATTTTGAGTGTCTAAATTTTGGTGGTCAACATTTGCAACTTCAATTTTTTTACTGTGTTGGTTCCTTCATAGTTATTTCAAGAATTTCCCAAGCTTCTTTAGCTATTATATAGTTGGAGATCCTCTTGAATTCTTGACCATCAACTTTACAGAAAATGACATTCAAGGGCTTGGAATTTGCATTAGTCAACTTCTCTTCCTCACTAGTCCAATTAAGTTTAGGCTTAGAAGTTTTAACTCCAGAGACATCAGTTTTAAGAGGTTCCCATCCAGTGAGAACTGTGCGTCAAGCCTTTTCATCTATTAACTTTATAAAAGCCTTCATCATTGTCTTCTAGTATGTGTAATTGGATCAATCCAACATAGGGGGTCGTGAAATTGAAGAGCCTTCCATTGTGAGAAAAAAATCAAAACTAGAATCACCACTTATTGCGTCAAGTGTTAAGTTTTGATATCAATTTAAAGAAACAATTGTTTTTGCGAGTTGATATGAAAGCAAATACACAAGTAGTTAAAACTGAGACAACTAACAAGTGAAGAAAAGCAACACCAAAAGTTTGGTTATGCAATCGGTTTCGACCTACGCCTATAGGGATTAGCTAATCTACTATTTTCAAACATGTAAAAGTGGTGATTTAAGTTTACCACTCATCATGTAGCATCTTCATATTCATATTAAAATCTAGATCACCTTCCACTATATTTCTCCTTGAATAATTAACTAAAAAATCAAGTTATCCACTTTGTGTTGTACTTATAAAATACCCCCACAACATGATTTCTAATAGAATAATAGTGCTAAAATACAAATAAATTATAGTACCAATTCTGACCAAAGTAGCTACAATAGAACTGCAATTATCCTAATAATAATTGACCCCATTCAATGCTAAAATCCACCTCTATCCATCGCCATTAGAAAGTTGTCTAGTGCTTTATATTATATTAAAAAGAATAAATGAGAAAAAAAAACATTGCAACTTTTTAAAATTTTACCCCATATACTTGATAATAAACCTTTACATGTAAATGATTAAATAATAAGCAAGGTAAACAACTTAGCCAACACACATGAAAAAATTAAATACAAAAATATCAAAAGTCAGAACCGATCGCGGAAATGTCCCCTAAATCACCTTTTATCTCTTTCTTTTGTTCACCGATTTTAGTGATATTTGATGCGTGCATAAACTTCTCATCCCTAAATAATAATATCATACTTTTTCATAATAAAACATTCAATAGTAAAAATCTTATAAATAAGTGTTAAAATCTTAAATCTTAAACCTTAAACATGAGATCATCTAATCCCTAAATCTTTAAATCTAAAATCTTAAATGCAACAGTTGTTAATATTTATTTATAATAGTTTTAATTAATGTTTAATTACATTTAAATAAAATTATTAGTATTTATTTACAAGTCCTCCATAATTTTTGCTTAATTTAATGACGATGTGCCATGCTATTATTTATTGATGGTGCATAAGACTTATACATGGACAGTGCATCACATATTATTGTGTTTATTAATATCACAAAGTTGTTTACTTAGATAATAAAATTATGGTTAAAAGATGCCTATAATCCCTGTATTTTTTGAAAATTGGGAATTTAGTCCTTGTACCTATATTTCCAGGAATTTAGTCCATTTACTTTTCAGATTTCAAAATTTAGGATTCAATTGTTAATAGTGTTAAAAATAATTTTTTTTGTTAAATTTAGGTTAATTACAACATTTTTTTAATTGCATGGCTACCAAGCGAGTAGTTTTTTTATTTCAAAATGTCACAGCAACAAATTTAGCAAGAAAAAATTAACAATATTAGCAGTTGGACCTAAATTTTGAAATCTAAAAAGTAGAGTGACTAAATTCCTAGAAATACAAGTACAGTGACTAAATTCTTAATTTTTAAAAAGTACAAGGACTATAAGCAAATTTTAACCTAAAAATAAATCAAAGTTATAATAATATTAAGAATATTATCATTTAATTGATTTCATACATAATTCTTTTTAAAAGTTCTAAAGTGCCAATAAAAAATAGTTTAGAAATCCTTTTGGAGCACTATGAAATTTGAGAAACCATAAAAGAAAGGTTAAAGTATGTTATTGGTCCTTGTACTCCTAGAGAAATTGAGATACAATCCCTATACTTCAAAATTATTTATTCAATTTAAAATTTAAGTTTTTAAATATAAGGACCAAATCTCAAAAATGGTCAAAGTATAGATACTAACAACATATTCTAACCTAAAAGAAACTTGCCTTAGCTCATTGAAAGTTGTTTAAAAATAGACAATGCTTCCAAAGTTAAGAGTATGAAAATGGTAATTAAGAAATTATGTCAGCTATATATTCTCCCTTTCTTAGTTTTAATCTTATTACCATCCTTTTTTCCTTATATATAACTTTATTTGCGTTTAACTATATAAATAAAATATATTTCAAATGTAGTACGTTTTGATGTTAAATTTCCTTTTTTATAAATAAAAAAATACGAAAGTTTGATTATAAAAAGCTAATAATACATCTATGTTTAAACCCTAAAAGTAACTAATTTAGAGTTGTGGTAATTGGGTTTTCCATATCTAACCTGAAGAAGCTTGGGGAAATACCAATATGTGTGCCGACCACTAGGGTCCAAAAATAAAATGGTAATAACAACAATTTTGGGGGCTAAAATAGGAAAAGTGAAGAGCAAAGAATAGAAAAGTAGGATGACAATTTGGTGATTGAATCTATTTAGCACTTTTAGTATTGGCTCTTCCATATATTGAATGAATACATCACAAAATTAGCTAGAGAAAGTGTTCTTTAATATGGTCCACAAAACAAGACAATTGTTGCATTGTTTCTTCATGCCAACATCAATGCTTCCCAGCATCTTGTATATTTTCCTTATAATAACCCCAATTTTATCTTTAATCTCAAAACTACAATAAAAATATCAGTTATGCTAAATTGCAATGCCTTTGTAATCTCAATAAACCAAACATCTCACTCTAAACTTTTCAAATAATTAATTTCGATGTTTAATTTAGCACTTACGATTTTTTGGCTCAACCTGACACTTAAATCTAGCTTCAATGTTCACTTTAATACCTAAAGTTTTTTTTTTTTCAATTTGATACTTGAGTTAATTTTTTTTTGTCCTAGTTAAGTACATGTGTTTGGCTTCAACGTTAATTTGGTATCTAAACTTTTTTTATTCAATTAAGTACTTATATTTTTTAACTAGAGCACGCATTTCAAAGATTTATCGAGCTACATGATGTGGTTTAATTTGAATATCAAATTAAGATTAAGAAAAACTCAAATAACAAGTTAAATATTAAAAGTCAAGCTCAACTCTTATTTATTAACCTGATTTTTTAACTCTTATCACATAATTCTGTTTCCGTATATAATTATATACAATGACAAATACTCAATTTTAATGTTCAACTACGATAGAATTTGAAGTTCAAATAAAAATACTCTATAATTTAGACATGATACGAATAAAACAACATTAACCCCACATACGTAACTTCCATGATAAAATTTGAGGGATAATATAAATTTTGGTATTTATATATTTTTTAATCTATTTTGGTACCTGAATTTGACAACTACATTTATTTTGATCATTGGACTTGAAAAATATGAAAGTTTGACGATGTGACATTAAGACTGTGCTACATCATCATTTGAAAATTAAAAAATTTATATAAATTTTCAGGTGATGATGTGGTATAATGCTACACCAACATTAGTTAATTAATTAATTAATTAATTAATCATAAAAAATTAAAAAATTATTAAATCGGTTCAACATGTTTAACTACTAATTTTTGTCCCAGTTTTCGGTTCTATCAATTCAACCACTTTATTTAGATCAATATATCTATTGATCGAACCGGCCAATCTAGTCATGTTTCCAAAAATACTAATCACTTCATTAAATTTTAATAAAATTTAAATTCAGAGATTAAAATAAATATTGGATAAAAAATGATATTATCCCTAAATTTAAAGATGTATGGTATTGGTGTTTATATTTTTAATATTGAATAAGTTTGTTCCAACAAAATATCTATAGGTTGTGTTGCATGAAAGTGGAGGCTGCAGTGTGCACGTCATGCATTTCTTTTATGATTTTATATTCCATTTTTTCGTGAAATCTGAGGGATCAAATCGTAATGAAGCAAGTAGCTAGTAAAAGAATTGTAATAATTGAGATGACGTCAAGAAAAATGGTAGGCAGGCAAAAGTAATGCAACATATCTGCTTCTTTATTTCTTTTTGGTTGAAGATCAGATAAACATGCCATGGGGCACTCACTACTCCTATCTTAAACCCTCGTTTTAATCCCAACAATTTCCCCATGCATCTTTTTCATTAGTGTGATAAAAATTAAATGGCATAAATTAATTGAATCAACAACAAATTATTTATTTAGTTTAGTATATATTAACCAAAAATAGTTCCATCCTATTGATGATTATTGGTTAAGTGTTCACTTTTTCAAAAATAGACTGAGTTTGAATTATTATTATTTTTAAAAAAAATTAATACAGTCAATTCTAACTGGTTGAATCAGTAATTAAAAGGCTCATGAATTTGATCTACAATCCGATTTTTAAAACATTGGTAACAAGTTAATATCGTTAATGGTAATGTTGAATTGATAATCAAAAGCATAATCGATTTAATATTTTATTTGAATTTTTCTATAAGCACTCTCTAACCCTTAAATTAGAAGAAAGTACGCTTGAATCCATGTCCTCTTAATTATTGTAATATCAACAATATCAACTGAACTAAAATTCAATTTGTAATAGATATCATTAGTCATTCATATTCATTGAATAACAAACCGAAACATCATGTAATCTTCATCGTTCCGTGCCTGAATTTACGAAAAGTTAGAAGAAGATTTCAGACAAGCAAGCGAAAAATACGTCATGGCAAAAAAAAAAAGAAAAAAAGAAGCTGTCTTTTTCTTTAGCAAATCTTTATTTCCTTTGCAAAGTTGAGATGATAAGATCACTCAGAAACATAAGCAAAAACTGCAAAAAAGGTTGTCTTTTTAATTTAATTTAATTTAAAATTTTTTCTGACCTTAAAGTGAAGCTTTCTTTCATCGGCCAGTTGCATTGCATTTGTAAGCCAAGTCCATTTCTTTGTTTCAATTAAGTGGTAATGCATTTGCATCATCTTTTGTCCATTTCACCCTGAAATAATGCACACAAAGTTATTTTCTTTATATCTCATTCATGGCTGTCAACATTATTTTGGGGATGACATCATGCAAAGCTAATGATTTTTTTCTTTTGTCTTTTTATTAATTCAATAATCAAAAAGTGCATATAATTTAAAACCATATGTTCAACCAAAAACTTTGTCCGGTTCAAGCTGCTTTATTTATTTCTTTGCAATATCAATTTCTCACATGGTCGACTTGATCGGTTGGTCGGTCTTCGATTCGAATAGAATTAAAAATACAAGTGACGTGAAACTCCATATTGACTAATCAAGGACAATCTTAAAAGAATTACTTTTCGGATGAAGTTAAATAGGTTCATATCATTTGATATCAAAGTTTATCTAACATTGATTAATGGGTCATTTTTTGGTTTCTTCTATAGTGGAGTCGGAAAACAATGTGAGTTCCATATTGCTTTGGAAGGGTAAAGAGGTCTCGGAATTGATATGTTCTATATACAATGGAGTCGGAAAACTATATGAGTTCCATGTTAATTAGGAAGGGCAAAGATGTATAGGTCAATATGTTCTTTAGTACAGTGGAGTTGAAAAGTGATGTGAATTAGGGATGGTGCTAAAGGGGCTAGTACCCCTCCTTAAAATGAGAAATCCTATTTTTGGCCCTTTAAATTTTATCAAAATTTAAGCTAGTTTAAGTTAAAATTACACTTTGACTGCCCAAAAATAATAAAATTTTGATTTAGTCCTGTAAAAAATTAAAAAGATATAAACTATTAAAATGGTGAATTTAAATTTTAGCTCTCATAAAAATATACAAATTTAATTCTGCCTCACTCTTCCCTCATTGATAATTTTTCTAGTTTCGCCCTTGATGTGAATCATATATTGGTTAGGAAGGGCAAAGAGGTCTTGGTTAATATGTTAGCCTTGTATTGGTTAGGTAGGGAAATCTTAAATGAGTTTCCTTTTGAATAGAGCTAAATAGGTTCATATCATTTGGTATCAAAGTCTACATTGCACTAACCAATGGTCCCTCTTATTTGGTTTTTTGTATAGTGGAGTCGGAAAATGATGCAAGTCCCATATTAGTTAGGAAGGGTAAAGAGGTATTGGAATTTATATCTTCTACATACAATGGAGTCGGAAAACGATTGTGAGTTCCATATTGATTAGGGAGGGCAAAGAGGTCTTGGTCAATATGTTCTTTAATATAGTAGAGTTGGAAAACGATGCGAGTCCCATATTGGTTAGGAAGGGCAAAGAGGTATTAGAATTGATAAGGGAAAAGAGGTATTGGAATTGATATATTTGAGTCGAAAAATGGTGTGAGTTCCATATTCATAAAATAGAGTTGGAAAACGATGTGAGTCCCATATTGGTTAGGAAGGGCAAAGAGGTATTGGAATTGATAAGGGAAAGAGGTATTGGAATTAATATGTTCGAGTCAAAAAATGGTGTGAGTTCCATATTCATATAGTAGAGTTGGAAAACGATGCGAGTCCTATATTGTTTAGGAAGGGCAAAGAGGTATTGGAATTGATATGTTCGAGTCGAAAAATGGTGTGAGTTCCATATTCATTAGGAAGGGAAAAGAGGTCGTGGTCGATATATTCTTTAATAAAATAGAGTTGGAAAATGATGCGAGTCCCATATTAGTTAGGAAGAGTGAAGAGGTTGTAACACCTTAATACCGGACCCGATCGCAGGGTTCGAGCAACGGGACGTCACATTCGTTGCCGAGACAACTTTCTACATGAAATTTCATAATTAAATCAAACACACCATTATATAACATGCATACAATCAAATTAATCTAAATTGATCTTACGAGGGCCCAATTTTAATGTCCGAGCATGAAATAGGACAAAATTGCAAGGTTTTAAATTTCATGGCAGGTATCGATACCCTTGGGTAGGTACCAATACCGTTTTTAGCTTCGATGTTTTAAAAATACTTCATTTAAGTCACAAGTATTGATACCTGTCATGTGGTATCGATACCTATTTGATAAGTATTGATACCCATTTAAGTATCAATATCGTTTTGGCATTCTATTTATTTGATAAATCGATTCAAATGGTCAAGTATCAATACCTATGCGAGGGTATTGATACTTTCTTACTGAAATGGTAAAAAACTTCCTTTTACATGTTCATTTCATGCCAAACCGTATTAGTTCAAATAGTACCTCATAAACCTGTAAAAAAAAACTAGCCAAATACATCAACAAATCATCCATTCATCCTATACCAAAACCATTTCATTTACTATGCCTTATTTGATACCAAATAACTTCATTCAAATCTATCAGAACAAGCAATTCTACCTAGCATTTCAAGATTTTCAATCAATAATACCTCTTTCAACATTACATATTAATTCCGACCCAAAAATGACCATTTCATATTTTTCAAGCTTAAACACATTCGTAACAATGCAAGCATACCAATCATTCTGTTAGAGTTGTGTGACTCGAATTCCGTTTGATCCGTCTTGAAAAGTTTGAGGTGCAACTCACTTGATAAAAAAATAAAATAGAATGGCAAAATTGATGATCTGTGGGGGCGAAAGACCATGCCACACAAGTTGAATCCATGTAGAACTATACTTCTTCTATTAGACATTGATTATAACAGGGTTGTTTAACCCTTAAAACGTGTGTAGTCGAAAACCTCTTGTATTGTTGTTTTTCTACATTAGTGAATTTCTCCTCTTTTGTTCGTAGTTTTTCCCGATAAGGGTTTTTCACGTAAAATTTGTGTGTTCTTATTTTTCTTTCTTATTGATTTGCGATAATTCTTACTGTCATTATCGACGTATAGTATAACACATTCCAACCTATCTATTCATAGTATAACATTTAGTATTCATTCAAGTTATTGAGTGTATTTACCTAATTCACACATCATAAACATAATAATACATAGACATGGTTCAAACCATTACCAAAATCATGCCAACATATATACAAAGTACATTAAAATGCCAATTCATCATTCAAAATTAGCATCATATGAACATAAGGCTCCCTTAGGTGTATGCCCTTAACTGACAAAAGGAAATTCACCGAGATTGCTGAGTTCGAGATTCTTGATGGATGCTAAAAATCGATGCTTGATAGTCCAAATAACACCTAACCTGCACACGAAAAATAAAATCGTACACTGAGTACAAACTCAATGATATTTTGATAACAAATATTATAACATAACATAAATTATGCAAAGATATAAATCAAAGATTGAATGTTCATATGCAAATTAATATGTCAAATTATACCATTTCTTCATATTCATTAACTTAATCATATTCAAATTAAGAACATAAATCATTTCATATCATATTTGAAGTTATACTGAATGGTTGTCACATTTTCATTTCGAATTCCTAACCTTGCAAGTCTGATAAACATGGTCAATCATCATTTCAATTCAATGCTACCATCTCATCAATCAATAATCAATTCATAAATGTAAAGCAAGATTCATCTCAATACGACTTCAATTTCACATTTATAACAATACACAGTTTTTCTAAATCTATTCAATTTAATCTTTATTGCAAACAACCAATCGAATTGAATCAATTCCACTCAATTTATCATTTCTAACTCACCTTATGATCTTACCGTACAAAATAGTTCAAAATGCAGCAATTGAAGTGATTCGGGTCATAAAAATACAAACCGTAAATTTCGAGTTACTCGTCGATGACTTTATTTTTTCCCTTCTTTTTCGAAGAATCCGGGTCGACGTTAGCAATTAAAGCTTCAAAAATCAAAACCCCATTGCTGAAACTTCCTCCTCCCTCACTTGTGTTTTCGGTGGAAAATGAGAAAGATAAAGCTTCTTTCTCTTTTTCCCCACTTTTATTTGTTTTCATTTCAATAGTTTAATTTATTATTTCTTTCTTTTATTATTTTTTATCAAAATTTTAATGAGATAAGCGAAATTACCGCCCACTATACATATTAAATGGTATAATTGCCATTTAATCCTTGATCCATGTTTCTAATTTAAAAGTTTATAGTAAATGAACTTTACCACTTTTATAATTTAATCTAGGTACCTTAATTAATCACTAATTCAAAAAAATTTACATATCCAAAATTCAATTCACCTATAATATAACTTCGTATATTTAATAAAAATATTTACGATCTCGGTTTATGGAAACGGGATACCGAAATTATATTTTCCGACACCATTGACTTTCGAGTCATTACAAAGGTATTGAATTTGATATGTTCTATGGAGTCAGAAAACGATGTGAGTTCCATATTGATTAGGAAGGGAAAAGAGGTCTTGGTTGAAATGTTTTTTAATACAATGGAGTCGAAAAATGATGCGAGTCTCATATTGGTTAGGAAGGGCAAAGAGGTATTGGAATTTATATGTTCTACATAGAATGGAATCGAAAAATGATTTGAGTTCCATAATGATTAGGAAGGCAAAGAGGCCTTGGTTGATATGTTCATTGGAGTCGGAAAGCGATGTAAGGTCTATATTGGTTAGGAAGTGCGAAGAGGTATTGGACATGATATGTTCTATGTTCAGTGGAGTCAAAAAATGATGTGACAAATATTGATTTGGAAGGCAAAGAGGTCTTAGTTGATATGTTTAATGGAGTCGGAAAGCAACGTTGGTTCTATATTGGTTAGGAAGGACGAAGAGGTCTTGGAATAGATATGTTCTATGTATAATGGAGTCAGAAAATTATGTGAATTCCATATTGATTAGGAAGGGCAAAAAGATTTTGGAATTAATATGTTTTATGTACAATAGAATCGAAAAATAATGTGAGTTTCATATTATTAGGAAGGACAAGAGGTCGATATGTTCTTTAATATAGTGGAATCGGAAAATGATGTGAGTCCTATATTGATTAAGAAGCGCAATGAAGCCTTGGTCGATAATATGTTTTTATAGATCTCACTTGAGCTAGCTTTTGAGGTGAAAGTTAAACTGGTCCATGGACCATACATACCAACTAGCTTAACAATGGAAATCAAACTTTTACGTGTTTAACATGATTACTATGCAAAATCATATGATAAAAAGGTATTAAAGTGAATGAATCTTGAATGAATGCTTTATAAAAATGTATGGAGAGAAAATAATACTGTAAAGGAGGCTTCAGCGCAGCCTATACTTTGATCAACCAAACCTTTTTATGTTAATTGCACTACCAATTTCTCACATGCTCATTTCGATCAGTCCCCATACGATGATAATGCCACATTGATGCTAGTTGTTAGCCCACCTATATAAATCAAACTTATCTTAATGGATTATTTTCACAGAGCATCCCCAAACTATATCATCTGAATTTTAAATTGGTATTCACATTTTAAAACTTTATGATTGAATCCTTAAAGCATTAGTATTCTACCAATGAAGTCCTTTCATCAGCCTAATCATTAGTGACATTGTCTTCAGGAGGCGAATCCAATTTCTTTTTT
Source organism: Gossypium hirsutum (assembly GCF_007990345.1). Taxonomy (NCBI): domain Eukaryota; kingdom Viridiplantae; phylum Streptophyta; class Magnoliopsida; order Malvales; family Malvaceae; genus Gossypium; species Gossypium hirsutum. The sequence goes on from NC_053443.1 coordinate 5,827,716, forward strand.
AGGGGAGGTAGAATTGAATAATAAATTTTATAATATCTTAATTTATGATTTCATCATTTTTTAAATGATTAAACATAATTTTTTTCATTGGGGGGGCAAAGTGCATTTTTACCATAAGTTAATTTTTAATTTAAACTTTGTTAATGTATTGTACATGTTCAATTACTTGAACTTGTTTTCCTCAAAGGACAATGTTTCCTTGGCTGAAACACCAATGGACAATGGCCATTAGTTACTTGCCAGTCAAAGGGGATGAATTCTACAATTTCCAGCAAATTATAAAAATGAGTGCATTGCATTTTCTCAGATAAAAAAAAGTGTAAATTAAACTAACCTATTTTGTTTAGATTCTAGTGTGCGAGAGGGATCAAGGCGAATCTAGGGGCTGACTAGAGGCTCAGACTCTTAAAATGGAAAATTTTTTATTTTGATCTTTTAAAATTTTAAATTAGTAAAAGTAAAATTATACTTTATTTCCCTTAAAAATGATAAAATTTCAATTTAATCCATTAAAAATTACATTTTTACTATCATAAAAATTACAATTTAATTCCGGGCCTCCTAAAAAAATTTTCTGGCTTCGCGCCTTGCGGGATATTGGTATATTTAATTTTTTTAAGTTTGCCATAAATTTTGAAAGGTTTTAAAGGACCATATTTCTTTATCCATATATGAAAATGTGACAATATGAATATGGTGCATAAACACTTGAAGAAAAAAGAGCCAACGATGGTTGTAGATTACAATTAACAGCAAGTAATATATGAAAGTTCAATAGCAGTGCCACAAACATGTTTTTACTGCTTTGATTGCTAGCAGATTTTATTTTATCATCGTAGTTCGCATTCATTATTGTATTTATCTAAACTGATTAATTTAAAAAATTACCACATTATTCATTTTCTATAAGCATTTTAGGGAGAGCTATGGAGAACATGGCCAATCAATCTCGACATCGAAAACTTCGATACTATGTTAATCATGTTTAAATTTATTGTGTAATACATATTAAAACCTATAGTTTATGTTATATATTCACAAGTATGAAATGGATGGAAAAGTGTGACAAGTAAAGGTGGTGAATGAATGAGTAGAGAATGTATTTTAGGTTTTGTTGAAAATTGGCCAGATCATGCATGCAGTCTATTTGCATGTTGCAGCTTGTATTAGTTGTAATGTAATTTAGTTTGGTGGAAAATGAACAAGTTTAATGAAAGTTTGATGTATTTAGATAGTGAATAATGTGTTTGGTAAATTTGTTTTAGTGTACAAATAATGTTTCACAACTTTTAGATTAATTAATGGTGGTAATTATGTTTGGTAAGAAACTTTGTTTTGCTGCACGTTTGTAAGCGAGTAAATTGTTTCATACTTGTTGCTGCTTTGTTCTGTGCGCCAACAGGATTCCCCAACCAAAATGTAAGCATGAGTTGTAAACCTTAAACCAGTTGGTGGGCGACACATCATAAAGAGGGACCAATTCATTGGTAATTTCTTTAGTTACTAGGAAAGTCTATTTATCTTAGAGAACAAAAGCAATTAGCATTTCTCTAAAAGTAAAAGATCTCTCTAAAAGCCTTAAAAAAATAACAAAACCCAATTATATTTAGTGAATTTAATTATTTTTTAAAAACATGTTATCATCACAACTTATACGATTAGTCATGGTTAGATAGTATAATGTCATTTTTAGCCTTTTTTTTAATTAACAATTCAATTTAATCCCCTTAACTAAATATAAATATTATATATTTGGTCCCTCTTAGAAACTAATAATTCAATTTAAGCCATTTATCTTTTCATTTTTTTTCTTTGGCCCAAAATTTTTTCAATTTCATCTTTACCCTCAAAACTTTTTTTTTAAAATTTTTATCACTTTTTCGGTAAAAGTATCATGAAACTTTGTACAGGAAGTTGGATTGCATTTTGGCCCTTATACTAAAAAATGGACAATTAGTCCTTGTACATTACATTAAAAAGCAAACTAGTCCTTTTATTAAAAATTTCATTTATTTTTATTGTTGGATGGCATGCCACGTGCCACTGTCTAGTTATTCTATCAGCCACACCAGTTTTTAACAGTATAAAGGGATGAAATTTTTAAAAGAAATTATCGATGTTCTCTTTAATCTAATGCACAGGGACTAATTTGTCCATTTTTTGAGTAAATGAGACAAAAAATAAAATGACTAATTTGCTCTTTAATCTAACGTATAAGGACTAATTTATCCATTTTTTAGGTAGATGAGATAAAATATAATTTAACTCCTAGTAGGGAGACTTCGATAATACTTTTACCCACTTTATTCGCATTATTCTTATCGCAAACTTGACATCTCCTCTTTGTGTTTCAGAATAATTCACCCCACACGTCGGCACCTTCTTTTCCATCACTATAAATATGGACATCCTAGAGATAGCTTCGTAGCTCATTCCAACTGAGATAGATCATTGGAGCCTCAGTTCACAATCTTTCAGAAAGAGAGAGGCAAAGAGAAAAAAGAGAGAGGGTATTACATATATTCATCTAATTATACAAATAAAGATGGCTCTTCACCTTTCCTGGGTTTCCGTTTTTGGCGATCTCGGTACTGAAATATATATTCATATGCCCTTCTTGTTTGCGTATTTTAATATTCACTAACATTACATTATATTGTTTTTAATTAGGCGTCATTGTTTCATTTATGGTCGCCTTTTCTCCCATGTAAGTCCCTATATTTTTTGGTATAATTTCATGAACTTTCTCTATATAAAGTTTGCCTTGTCAATGGAGAAGGTGATATAATTTTTTGCAGGCCAGCATTTTATCAAATCTATAAGAAGAAAACATCAGAAGGATTCCAATCATTACCCTATGTGATATCGCTGTTCAGTGCCATGCTTTGGATTTACTATGCACTTCTTAAGAAGAATGAAATGCATCTAATTATCATCAACATTTTCTGCTGTTTCATTCAAAGCTTTTACATTGTCACTTACGTTTACTACGGTCGAAAGAAGGAAAAGGTAATTTCTAGGTAAAAGTATTATGGAGATGGCATTTTGTCCCCTTTACTCAAAAGATGGGTTAATTAGTTTTTGTATGTTTGATTAAAGAGTAAACTAGTCTTTTTATTACAAATTTCATCCATTTTTACTATTAAAAATAGATATCTACGGATATCCAATTCGAAATTTACGGATTCGGATATTAAAATTACTATCCGCTGTGGATTTGAAGTGGATGCAGATATTTGCGGGTATCCAACTCCGCTTAGCTGGTTACAAAATATTTAAAATTTTATATATTTTGTAATCAATGCGGATTTGGATAATTCAACATTTACAGATACCTGACCTGTTGTCATCTCTAAACATGAGATACTACATGTATTACGTCATGTGTCACTATCTGGTTATTTAGTTAACTATGTCAGTTTTTATCCGAGCAAATAAACAAAATACAATTTAACTTCTAGTAAAGAGCTTCCGTAATACTTTTATCTAATTTCTGAAAAACAAAACCCTATTTATACATGTTCCATGAAGTTCATCATCAAGATTATTTTGCGAATCTAATTCACTTCCCAAATGGTGGAAAATTTTCAGGTCGAGGCTGTGAAGCTTATGCTCCTATTCAATGTTTTCGGGTCCGGACTTATCTTTTTCTCCACTTACTTCCTTCATAACCCAAAGACCCGTCTCTGTATTCTCGGATACATTTGCCTGGGGTTCTCTGCGAGTACGTACGCGGCACCACTTGCTATCGTGGTGAGTATCGCTGTCTCAACTTTGAAATTGAATATCACTTTCGATCCCAATAGGATTATATTTAAACAGTAAATTCTTTGTTTTTTCTTGCAGAGAAAGGTCATAAAAACAAAGAGTGTAGAGTTCATGCCGTTTACTTTATCAGTGTTCCTTACCATACAAGCAGTGATGTGGTTCTTCTATGGCCTTTTGAAGAAGGATATCAACATTGCGGTACATTACTTCATTCATGCAATAACCGTTTTGAATTGGTTAAATTGCTTGGAACTCCTTCTACTATAACATTATGAGCAAATTGGTCCCTCTACTATAAAAGTGAATAGTTCAGTCTTTACCTTTTTTAATTACCATGTCAATAATAATTAAACTTCATTCTTCTTCTTTTTTGAAAAATCAGGGACCAAACATACTAGGGTTTATCTTTGGGATCCTTCAAATGATACTTTATGCAATCTACAAGAACCACCCAAAGAAAATGGTGGTGGAAGATCCAAAGCTTCAATTATCAGACCAGCTCGAGTCGGTCGTGTCTTCGGACGTAAACACAACGGCTCCTCAAACGAAAGACAAAGAGTACAATAATGGAGGGGGAGGAGGAGGAGATGTTGAAGCTCAAAATATAAAGAAAAACACTTTAGATGCTTCACAGAAAGTTTAATAATTGGATGAAAGGGAAAAAAGAGTTATACAAATGGACAATGATTGACAAGAGATGCCATAAAGGACTTCTCGTTTGTCAATGTATGATTAAATTACATATAGTTTTTGTTTTTATGGAAAATGTGGTGAAAAACCATGCAAAATAATGAGTGTGTGGTGTAATTTCTGCCCTGTCAGTGTAATCTTTTTCTCTCCATCTCTCTTGACTATATCAATCAATAATGAGTGCATAATGTTTTTCTTTTTCTTTTTTTACTTTTATTACTGTAACGTTTAATATATGTTTTTATAATTATCATTGTTGATGTCGTTTTAATGAGCTGAGTATGGGTTGCTATGTGCTGAAGGAATCTGAAAAAAAAAAAACCAATGGAAAAGTGGTTATGCGAATCTCATGGTTATCCCATTTTATTCCTTTTCTTGATTGGATATCAACAATAGTTCCCAACCAAGTAGGTTTGTAATGTGACCTCTGAAACGCTAACAATAACTGCTGTTGTAGCGAGTAGAAGTTTTTATGATTGGATTCCGATCAGATCTAAGTATAGTATTAATATATTTTATGCTAGCTTAAATCTGGCCTGGTCGAAATATGAATCTAAAAAATTCATCTATATTTGCAAAAGAGTAACTCAAGCCTTTTTTAAGCTCAGCCATATTATTTTTTAAATTTTTTTATATTATATTATTTTTATATTTAATAATTTTATATTTTTTTGTTTATTGAAATTTTTTATACAATCATCTTAATATTATTTTAATGTTTACATTAAAATAGTATTATATATTTAGTATAGATTTTTTAATGTGTTATAAATTACATAATATATAAAAATATTATAATATAAAATATTATAAACTTAAAAATTGACTGAGCCGAGCTCAGGGATTAAATGTTTAAGCCCAAACCTGATCCGTTTTTTAAATGAGCCTATGTTTTTACCCAAAACTATTTCTTAGGCCTAATATTTTTTATTTAAATCCTTTTAAATTTCAAGCGGACCTTCAAGGCTAAGTGAATAACCCGACCCATTAATAAGTCTAGTAATGAGATTTTTGTAAAGAGTCCACCCATTTGGGGGTTATCATGCCATGATTGAAGAAAGAGGTGATAATACGAAGCTTTTAATCTTCAAAGATCAAGATAACGGGGGAAGGTAATAGGGTGTTGTCACATATTTAAACGTGCATCTTGATTTTGCAAGTATATGCTCTTTCTGCAAATTTTGCTTCTCTTTTATTGTTCATTCGAATAGAGGATTTCTTTAAAGAAAGCTCCTTTAATGAGTTCTTGAAATATTTCTGAGATTATTACACAGGTTAGATTTTTTTTTCTTTGGTTGATTTGTAGCATTTTCTTCTTCTTTTTTTTTTTGGTAGTATTTTTTTGTTATAGTTCCTTTTCTGAGTTTGAAAAACAATGAGAAGCGTCACGCAAAGAGGTACTACCAGGGGTTTATCTCCATCTGCAGCATCAGATGCTATTCCTCGCTCCGTAGACATGGAGTCTATGAGATTAGTTTTAAAAGATTTAGGACTTCCTTCAAATGTTGGTGAAGAAATATTGGTTGAAGGTAGGGGTTGTCAAAGAGCTCCTAAGAGATTACAGTGACATGTTGAGACTATATAAGCAAAGTGTTTGAAGTAGTGTAACCTAGTCATGTAAATTTGCCATGTAAGATGTTGTAATTGTGTTTAATGTTATGTTAGTTGAAGTTGATGTATAGCATGCAAATTGGATAAAAAGCTCAATTTGTGAGTTATGCATAGGTTCGAGGGAATCGAGAGTGTTTCGAGAAGTTAAGCAACAGAGCTTCAGGGTTCTAACCTAATATTTTACTTTTGTTAGGACTTTTTGTTAAGTTTTGGGCATGTATGTAGGCATAAGAGGTTAAGTTGCATGTCGGTTTCTTATCTTACGTTGTAGCCAAGGAAGCAATTATGGAAGCATTCAAGAACAACAAAGAGAAATACAAATAAGTATTCAAAATCATTTATACAAGGATAGGCACGGGCATTGACCCTAAAATTTAGAAATTGCAATTCTAACTCTCTATAAATGATCAAATTATAAATTAACATAAGGGAAAATTATGCTCTGGCCCCCAAAAAGTGAAATACATTCTATTTAGTCCCTTCAAAAATGATAAAATCATAAATTAACACATGATTAAATCTATATTTGACATCTCAAAAATTTGTAATTCAATTTTGACCACTTAAAAAAAATTCTAGATTCACCCCTGATGCTAGTAATCAAATGCTAGCTTGAATTATACGTAAAGCTGTGTAGACACTACGTAAAGATGAAATGTACACCAAATTGTAAGGAGAAACGCTTCTGTATAAATGCAATCTATTACTAATAAAAGGCCATTTCATGTGGGCAATGAAAGCTTTTTCAACTTTTCACGCATTGTAGTTCAATAAATGAAAGCTGAGGTTGTAAACAAGCTTTAAAAGCCGATAATTATCTCATACATTAGCATCGGTACAAAGTTTCATGAGAAATACAGATTCTAAGTAAGAGGCAATGACCACAAATCTTGATCTGAAAAGCTGACAACAAAAGAACCATTGATTCCCTAGCTAAATGGCTAATCATGCAATAGGAAAGTGAGAACAGGATTGGACAAAGCACCTTAAATCTTGCTAAGAACTTTCTCGGCGGCTGCAATGGTCTTTTGGATGTCTTCCTGAGTATGTGCCAAGCTTGTAAATCCAGCTTCGAACTGTGAAGGTGCCAAGTATACACCTTCCTCCAGCATTCCCCTATAAAACCTGGCAAATTTTGCTGTATCACTCTTCTTTGCATCGTCAAAGTTATAAACAGGTCCTTCTGTGAAGAAAAATCCAAACATCCCATTGATATACCCTCCACAGATTGCGTGTCCTGTCTTTTTTCCAGCATCTAAAATGCCTTGAACAAGTTGTCCGGTGATCTTATCCAAGTATTCATATGTTCCTGGCTCTTTCAACCGCTTAAGGGTCTGTATCCCGGCTGTCATCGCCAATGGGTTCCCACTCAAGGTCCCAGCCTGGTACATTGGCCCTGCTGGTGCCACCATCTCCATGATCTCCCTCCTTCCTCCATATGCACCAACAGGAAGACCACCACCAATTATCTTCCCTAGGGTTGTTAAATCAGGAGTAATCCCAAAATATTCCTGTGCGCCACCATAGGACAAGCGAAATCCGGTCATCACTTCATCAAATATGAGGAGAGTGCCATTTTCCTTGGTTAAGCGTTGTAGAGCCTCAAGGAAGTCAGGTTTAGGCGGAATGAAGCCAGAGTTCCCAACAACAGGTTCAAGAATAACCGCCGCAAGTTCCCCTTTGTTACTGTTAAATAGATTCTCAACAGCCAATATATCATTGTAAGGGGCAGTTAGAGTTTCGAATGTAGCTGCTCTGGGAACACCAGGAGAGTCAGGAAGCCCTAAAGTAGCGACTCCACTACCTGCCTTGACAAGAAATGGATCGGCATGGCCATGATAACAACCCTCAAATTTAATGATCTTCTCTCGGCCAGTAAAAGCACGGGCAAGACGGAGCACACCCATGCATGCTTCTGTACCAGAGTTTACAAATCGAACCATTTCAATGCTAGGAACAGCAGAGATTACCATCTCTGCTAGAACATTCTCAAGAAGACAAGGAGCGCCAAAGCTTGTTCCTTTCTTCATAGTTTCAGCCAAAGCTGCAAGGACCTGCAGATATAAGCAAACCGATGGAGAATTATTAGTCATCTCCATTACACACCTAACAACTCTAGGTAGAGATAGTGCATCATTGCATCTCACATAAAAGAACATCGCCAAACAACTTTATCATGAAGAAGTGCACGAACATTGACCTTACGGCATTTATCATTGAAAGAGAAGGAACTATGTAAGATGCTCGTTGCTCAGGATGTTAAAACACTAAAATGAAAACAAGCAAGGTAGATTTAGGTTAAAAGAAGAAAAACCTAACCTCATCATCTGCATGACCAATTATAGCTGGACCCCAGGAGCCAACGTAGTCGATATACTCATTACCATCTATGTCCCACATGTGAGAACCTTTAACAGAATCAATCACAATCGGTTGTCCACCAACTGATTTAAAGGCACGGACAGGAGAATTTACACCTCCAGGCATCAAATTCTGCCCCCAAAAGAAAAATGCTCTTAGAGGAGTCAAAGGAAAAATATACTCAAAAGAAACATTTACTCAAAATAAGATATAAAAGGGGAAATGAAAAGATGGTGACATAACACTAAAAACTGCCACTATAGCTACAAATCTATAAGGTATCCATAATTAAAACCAATGATACTCCTGAATAGAATTATATAAAGTTAACATGGTAAGCTTCATCAAAGGAGTAACCATCCAATTAGATATACATTTTACATATTATTTTAGTGATAAGCAAGGAGTAACCATCCCTAATTCTTAATAGAACTACAATGTCAAAAGCATAATAGTTCCTTCAAAGCCTGCTCAAAGTCTCAATTATATGTTATTTTTTTTCTTTTTGAAAGTTTCACTAGTACAAAGACAATACAATGACAAACTACAACGTAGAATCCAGCCAATACAATGCACAGATGAAGAAGAACGGGACAAAAGCTGGATTAATCCAAGCATACGCACAGAGTGGGAGAGAGACCCACAGATTGTAATTGCAGATAGTGGGACTCGAACGCGGCCCTCAAAGGTCAGGGGCCTACTGTGCCCAGGTCTAAGCTATAAGTACTAATATATGATATTAAGGCCAATTGGGTCAAATCTTTAAAAATATTTGATCAGCAATCTAACATACTAAACTTTCTACCAATTCCTTTAGCCCAAACAGAGTACAAAGAAATCAAGGTGGAATCTTTTATTCATTTTCATCCATGCCATAACAGACCCAGATCGAGAAATCAATCAAATAAGATGATTTTTTTTAAATAGTAATAAAAGGACAGAACTGAGAGAATTACCTTGGCAGCATTGAAAGCTTCTTCAGATTTTTGAAGGGTATAATTCTTCTTTTTATCTTCAACAGAAACAGTCATCTTAACACGAAAACCAGAGGATTGTGAAGAATGAAGTGATTTAGAAAGGTTGGAAGAACAAGAAAGACCTAACCCAATTCCAATTCCACTTATTGAGGCCGCCATTTGTGCTATCTGTATTTGTATCTCAGTGGTCTTCTAGGCAAGTCTCAAGAAGAAGAAGAAGAAGGAGATAAGAAAATGGTAAAATTGTAAGAAAGATTAGCCAATAGGCTATAGATTAGCCACCGAGCTGTCTACCCCATTGTTTTTGTCAACTTCTGGGTTTATAATATGGCTGGGCTGTGAGAGTATAGGATACAGACTAAACCGTATTGGGTGGACCAATAATCAAAGTATGTTTTAATGCATGAAAATGTCCAAGTTCTAGGTGGAAAGCCCAAAAATGGACACAGGCCCACTACAACCTATTCCAGCTTTACAATCCCACCTCTTGGTCTATCAGCATTGTATATCCACCCCAAAACTCACTTCTTGAGTGGTGGCCATTTGTTTATATCAAGGTTGTATGAATCTACTGTAAAAGTATAAAAAGACACTTATAGGTTAGAATTACAGGGATAATCCAGTTCGTAACGTGTAAGTTAGATGTGTAAACGTTCACGTTCTCGTTCATCAGTATACATCTTTTTCCATTTTTTTTTTTACAGTTGTTCTTGTTCTCGAAGTGTAATAATTTATGCGATGTATTTATGTATTTGCCATTAACATGATTTTGAGGGAACCTCTCTTTGCTTTTGACACTTTCGACAGGAAGTTAGAGGGAAGAAGAATTTAATAACACTGGTGAAAGTAGGCACCGATAACTTTTCTGAGATCAAATATTGTGCAAGCATGGTTTATTGTCCGAGACATACATTCTTTCTCTAATTCTTTTTACAGTAAAAAAGAAGAACTCGCGGTTCAAACCACTAAGACAGCACTGTTTATGGCGTGTGAGTTTGTAGAGATTTGAGTCAATTGCAAATGTTTTTTTTTTTTTTTGAAAATGATTCGCTTTGCTTTATTATAGACATTGGACAGGGGAAAAAACAATACAACCCAAACAACAGAGAAGCCCCAATCGGAGCTAAAGAACAGGAAACAGCAAAACACAACAAAGAAATCAAACCACGAAAAAATCCCAAATCAGCAACAAAAATTAACCTGAAACCCTAAAAACGAAAACAACCCCAGCCCCCGACCTTCAGCTCGGCAAAACGACCAATCCTCCCCACCAGAAAGCAACTTGAGTAGGAACGGAGACTGAGGGGACCCTAATCCCAAACATATGAAGAGTCTCAATCCCAAAATAGACCCACAATCGCCAGAAATCACGGAGGGTCCAGCCACCGTCGGTCCGCAGCAACTATTTCACAAACATCTGGAGGAGCATCTTCAACCCAGAAGCAACTCATGAATTTGAATCATAGTGGCAAAATATATATATACATAGAAAAAATCTAGCTTTAAACATGATATGCATGAGACAAAGCAATTAATTATAAATTCGATAATTAATAAGATTATTTAAAATGAAAATGTTAATAAAATAAAGTATTAGAATCATAGAGATATTATTATTTATGTAATATATTGTTAGACCACTTAATTTTTTTTATTGTTATATTGATCATTTTCATCTTCAGATTATATGTGTTTTATACTTCAAGAACCCATCACATGCTCTATTCATGTTTCATGATGTTATCATGTTCTACTTACACAATTAATAAGAAAAATATACAGTATGCATATAATTTGTTATGACAAAACATTCGGACATAAATTTAAAATTTCAAAATATACATATATTCATACTCAACAATCGAATAACATGGCAACTACCTACCTAAATGGCAAATAAGTCACTAAGACTAACCAAACCCAAAACATGTGAAGGGATAGTGAAAGTGAATCTATTAAGCTGTCCCCTAAGCCAATGTTACAAAAATGAATTGCCATTGATCCAAACCTAAAACGCACCCAAAAATACGGGAAAGGGGAAGTCCGTCGTTACCAGAAAATAATGTTGATCGGCTATCGAAGTACGGGAGATTTCATCTTCTCCAGCAACTTAATCTTGTCAAGCAATTCTTGTATGGTATTAGATGCTTCCTACAATGCCAAACATTGATGGGTTGTTCCAAAGAGGAGAAACGAAAACGTAATCAGGTGACAGAAAATAAAGATTCGGTAAATGTAAGAAAAAGTTCGAATATGAAAGTGTTTTTAGCAAGATTGTCAATGCTGTACTCTGACACTAGTACATATATTTTTAATATTTTATATAATAAAGTTCAATAACTTTTACTAATGGATACGGGCTGGTACATGTCAGCATTGACCCAGATCTACTGAAATTTTGATCAAAGTGAAACTTGAACTACTTTGTGTTAGTTTGGAACCGAGATGGTACCGGGTACCAACAACCATGGAATTTAGCTTAGAATGAAACTTTTAGCTTCTTTCTCGATTAAATTCTAAAAAGAACAATGAATGAGAGGAATATGTGTGGAATGAATGAGAAAATGCAATAATGGAAGAGTCTGATAAGAATTATAACCTTTAGCTTCTTTCTCAAGTTTTCTTCCTCCTTGTTTCTTCGATCCCTCTCTTCCGAGAAAATGTGAATCAGACTTTCATGTTCAATGCTCAGATTGTCGATTTTTTCCTGCGCTGCTGTCAGCTAATAAAACGATACAAAAGAAAGAAACCCGAAATAAGTGTAAATCCCAGTAAAATTAAGCCACAGAGAAATTATACAAGAAATTTATAAAATGGGTTAATACTACAAGGTGTTCCCAATTTATAGGTTAAGTTGTAAATTGGTCTCAAACTTCAAAACTTTTGAGCTATCATGGTATATCACGTCAATCAAGTTCTTCCGTTAACTTAGCTGCCAATTTAGGCATTAAATCTCAGCTCAGATCCGACAATTTAGACATATGGACCGTATTTGAAACACACCTCATGGCTAGCTTGGATCTGACATTAAAAAAAAGACGGGCCTCAAACATGGCAGACTTCAACTTCTATCTTTCTTTTTAGGGAGCATGTGTGTTTAAAATATGCTCCAAGTATTTAAATTGGCCTCTACATTAGATCCAAGCAAACATTTAACACTCAAGCTGATAAGTAGACTGACAAAAGAACCTGATTGATACGTACTAATATTGTAAGGACTTAATTAGAACTTGTTGAAGTTTGTGGACTAATTAGAATCTAAACCCTTACATAACCCATCACAAAACTAATGTATTGTCATATTTATCCCTACTATTCCTTGCATTTATTTAAGCCACTCAAAGAAGGGATCATACCTCGATTTCGAGTGATTTGCATTGGCTTCTTTCCTTCTGCAAATCATTGAGCAATTCACTTTGATGCGCTCCCTCATATTTCTCTAATCTACAAAAAAGAATAAGATTGTTTATACAAAAGACAGGTCATAGCAGAACCGATGAAGCCTAACAAATACGGTCTCGGAAAGCACCTTTTCTTCAATTCACAATTTTCCTGCGTCAATTGCTCCAGTATATGTAAGTTGGCCTCAGAAAGTGAAGGCTCGCCATCATTTAGACCACGATCCTTCCAATTGAACAAAAATGGTTTTTAAAAAGACGCACACATACGCAAAAAAGGCACAGAACTAACCTTCAACTTCTATACTATAACAAACTTTTGACTGCTTACATTAGCTTGTCTCTCAGGTAAGACCTCATACACATCAATAGTTGCATCTTCTGCCAGATGGAAAGATAGTCTAGATGGGCTTGATCCTTTTCCAGATTTTGGCATGTCCTTTCTACCTTTATCTATCAGCAGCTTTTTATTATAATCACCCTTGTTAAACAAATATCCATTTCCATATCCACGATCCACTGTTTCACGAAATCCCAGACTTTCTTTTCCTCTTTTTTTCCAACTTGAGGGTGAATATGACTTGTCTGAGTCTGAAGAGAGTCGATTGCTGCTAGAAGTACCATTCTTATTCAATCTAGTAGATATTTTTGGATCAAGACCAGGAGAAGTATCTAAAAGGATCAAAAAGAAACCGATGTCAATCAAGGAGTGGCTCACAATTCACTGATGACAAAAACGCATACCTTTGGCTAGAGACTGGTTTATATTTTTCTTATTACGCCGTGGAGCATAGCCAATTCTATGACAATTGATGGACCTAAAATGAAGCAGTCAATAATCCAGAAGCAGCAATTGGAAGCCACATTGTTACCATTGGAATAACTAGAATAGAACAACAAACCAGTAAGCTTTTTGCATTTGTGCTAGTCGTGCTTCGAGTCTGGCAAGAACTGTTGTACGCTCAAAACCCTGCTTATCATGAGCTGGCTCAACAAAATTAGCCTCCAAAACACCTAAGAATGCAGTCAATTAGAACATAACCCAGTAAACTAACTAGTAGACTCCAATGCTGAAACAATACCTAAAACTCCACGACCATCGCTCCCGGAAGAATTCCAAACCCTCCAAAAAGGCTGGGGAAGTGGGTTAAAGAAGGCATCAGACAAAAGAACATTGTAAAAAGAAAATTTATTGCAGGTAAATTAGACTAGTATGTTAGGTAAACTGCAAAAAGATGCTTAAAAATGCCAGAGAAACAAATAGCAAAAGCTCCCGAATAACTAACATTTCATGCAGAACAAAAGTTAGGCAGCAAGTATAAACCAAACCTTGCTGACTATAAAAAATGGCTATGTATAAGCAATCATCGTGACACACTGTATTCAAAGCAAATATAAAGCAAAACCTTGACGAGCCGGTTTTTGTGATAAACATTGAAACCCTGAACATCAATGTGATGTTTGGCATCTTTCACAAAACCAATGATCACCATAGCAGACAGCTGATGACAAAAATGCAAGAAACCAGTGTCAGACAAGCATAGTGTGGAGTAAATAGAACAGAAAAGTAATCTATTTAGGATTTATTACATGCAAATCCTTAGGGGCCCCCTCAGCACTGGGATTTGGTCGATACGTAACCCTGTCAGTTAACATCATATCATTAACTATGTCGTGATGCTCAACATCTTTGCCGCGTAAAATGATTCTGAAGTTGGGAGGAAGTCTCAAATAAAGTATTGACACGTAACTCTGCAGAGCGAACAAAGAAAAATAAACTAAAAATCAAATTAAAAGAAAAAAGCTGAAGTATATGTGTTTGTACGCTACTGCAGGCAATGTATCAAATCATGTACATAGCAAGTAAAGCATCCAATTTTTTAGAAATCTTCCTCCGTTCTTGAACCAAAGAAAGAACTTATAGTAGGTTTAATATTGGAATATCTTTTCCATAAGTGACCAAGGAAGAGGAAACAATTTTCCACAACAAAACAAGACCTAAACTTCTGATCTTAGTGAAGTGACAATCTTTTTGGACTTTGTCACCCACTTCTGTCATTGTTGTTTTATTTTCCTTCAGTTCTCCTTCCTTTTATTCAAGGGTAAAAATCATAATTTCTTCCATTGAAAAAGAAGTAAAATAATGATAATTACCCTCAACGAATGTTTATATGTCAGGAAGTGCCTAGAGTTGGGAAACTGTTTTGCCATTTGTATATTTGTCTCATCACGGTTAACACCTCTGAGTTGGATATCCTGCCAACAATATGGCACCAAAAAGTTTGAACATCACAAATACATTATATTCTATTTGACATTTTAAACTTTAAATAGTGGAAAGAATCCAGGACATTTGAGACATACATGTGGGTCGCCAAGAAAATCAAGCTCCAATAGTCCTTGGTCATCCTCCCAGAGATTATATATAATAATTTGTGTACCATGGTCTTTCATCAGATTGAACTAAAAAAAGAAAAAGGAAACATTTCACTATACAATACAACTGTGCGAAGCATAATGGAGATCCCAGCTTAACAGTACAAACCGAAAATTTGCAAAAGAAATACTACTTTTCTGAACACCTATTCCACAATCATCCTTCTATTGACCTCAAATTCTGCTCTTTTTTTCTTTTTCTCATTGGAGCAGATTTTTAACCAGAAAAGCAACACTAGAATAAGTCTTACCTGACGAAGGAGGTCAGCTTCACTGGAAAAGGGAGACCACTCCACTATAGTGTCCAAATTCCTATACCAGTCACCATCAGTAGATCGTATGATCTTGCTCCATTCTTCTTGTCGCCATTCATAATCCAGCTGTTCATTTCAATTCATACAATGATTAAAGAGCACAACCAGATTATAGTTTCTGCAGTAGCGTACTAACTATTTAAGTAACAAATAAATATGGCTTAGATCACAAAAATGGACCTAAACTATACCCATTTTCCCAAGGTTGCACCTAAACCTTTTTTTTTTTTTTTGTCACAAGTGCTACTTAAACTATACTTTGTTACTCAAAGTGGTACCTAAACTATACACTTTTACCCAAGTTAGTACCTAAACTTTCTGCTGGTCACAAGAACCTAAACTATACTCTGTTGCCCGAAGTGGCACCTGAACTATACTCCGTTACCTAAATTGCCCCAGCCATTAAAAAAATCTCTTAGCCAATCATTTTGTAACACATGGCAAACTTGTTCTAAATCAAGGGAAGTCTCTAAAAGAACTTAGTAAATATATACTTGGCTATAAAATTAATAGTGATTATGCTTGTGTTTGCAGACCCCATTATGAAAGCAATGGTGGTGACTAGATGTATATTCATCAAAATACTATACTAAGTTTTAGTTGGCATTACCATGGGTACCACAATGTCTTCCTTTCCTGTGCTAGTCAAAAATGTGTAGGATAGCAGTCCAATGCTCTGTGTGGGACTAAAAACAAACCAAGGAATTTAATTACCAGTTACAGTGACAAAAACAGAAAGAAAAGGTAGATCTAGCATATCAAAAAGAAAAAGGAAAAAATAGGGTAAAGGTAGAAAATATGCATATAGTGAGCAAACACAAGTAAATACTTGAACAATTTTTCTCTAACATCAGCGTTTCTAATAGTTAGCAGATAGCAACCTACCATAAATGGACTTGTTAAACAAAGCACCAAACTTGGAAACGTTTTACATTGCCCACAAGCTAAAGATACAACCCTAATTACTGGCACTGCTACAACAATGTGTTAGCACCAAAGGGATAGGGAGTTTTTAAAGGTGAATAT